>NC_085141.1:426624933-426975129 GCF_024139115.2 Armigeres subalbatus
GTAATGCGAATAATGAAATCGAAAGGAGGAAGAACCATGCAGCAGATAGCGAAGAGAGAGAAGTAAGGGAGGCAATGCACAAGATGATGAGATAGCGTAACAATTAGTCTTGCCAGGTGGGCTCAGAGGTGTCTATGAAGGCTTTTCTTTTGTCTTCGCTTTGCTGAACTGGGTAGCGTTTTTACGCTCATTGCACCGGTTGATGTTCAGTTTCTGCGCTGTCTGTGATGGGGTGAGAAGTGGGTTTCATTTTCCGTCTAATGTGTGGAATTAAGTGACGCTGCGCCGGTACAATACCTGGGTACGTACAATTATTCAATAAACAAGTGATCATGACAAATTGCAACAGAAGATTACATATAATCTGCTCAAACAGATCAACGAAAAATATGGATTAGCTTTGGTATTGCACTGGGTTCATTCTATTAATAAATTTATTTCTAAATCTATAAAATCAAACTAATCAATCATATTCTACAAAAAAAAGTTAAAATGTTAAAACTTGACTACCCAGTGACAATTTGGTTTCGATAACATTTTTCAAGACCAAGATCTACTTTACAAGAGTGCTTTAGAACCAGTATAAAATCAAAATACTTCCGGAGTTGTAACACTTACTTAAATGGAGTTACTCTACTATTACACGTGCAACAATTCACAAACATACTAATGGTACTTATTGTCATTCCGAGGCCATCGATGTGCTCTAATTGTGTTTGGTCAACAAACATCCATATTCACCAGATGAACAAAAGGTGCTATTGTGAATGGCAAAAAACTAACAATGTTTTCATTGCTCACTAACCAGAGCCAACATACGCACCGTGCTTTTCAGTCGTATACCACGTATGTATCTTGATGTTCATTATTTGATTGGCGAATAAAAACATGGTGCCAACGGACCCCCCTCGAATTGAATTTAATAGACCAAGGTACCGATAAATAAAATGTTGTATACTTTTACCCAGCTTGTCTTAATTTACCAAAAATCAAATGTATTGTATACATTAACTTCCTACCAGTATAATAATGCTAATTTTGGTAAAAACTATTAAATGAGAACAAACGGAAATACCAAGCGCTGCAGTGCAGATCGACTTACATATCCAATTTACCATGAAAAGTGAAACATTCAAATCGACCACAGACAAATGTCATTAAAAACACCGCTCCGACATACTGCTTCGGAGGAACATCCGCTTGTATTTACTCTGCTCTTCACACCCTGCGCTTGCCCCTAAACAGCATGCCCCACGTGCGAAATCCGTTCCGTTCAGCACTAGATCATACCATGCGATAAACACCGACCAACAACCTGTTGTTGTGGTGACCGAATTGACAACCCACCAGTCCACCACACCGCCGCGCCGCCAGTCCAGTCAGACAGAAAGCCAGACGCTGCGCTGTCGCCCGGCCAGATCAGGTGCGATATTGAATGTGAAAATTGCCGGCCGGGCCGGACAGTGGACGTGTTCAACGTGCTCGCGTGAAACGAAAGCGAAACCGCGTTCCACACTGCTTAGCTGGCGATGGGATCGCGATGATTGTTGTATCCGATCTGCTATGAATCCCAGTAGACAGAGGCGATTTTGATTTCCGTCCCATCATTTGGCGATCGGAGACACATTTGGAAACTGTAGCAACGCGTTACGTCAGTTTGGTTTTGTTTGAGGATTGTCGAACCGTGTCAACTGGTTCGTTGCACCGAATCGGATCATTTATGTTAATTCTGGCATTTGAGGTTTTTTTTTGTACTTTCGCACTACATTCATTTGAAATGTTGCATATTTATGTAAATCTCTTACGTTTTAGCGAACAGACAGCCATATAGCCCTAGTTTATATAGTTGGCAGTTGGCAGTTTTGGTCTCAAAATCAGGCAAAGAATATTTTTCACTGTTTGACTATACTTGCTTGTGAGCATCATTGCCAGTTTTTTGGGTTGTTGTTCTTATAGTTGTATTTTTTTCAATGAATTGAGCAATGAATTTATTTCTACGCAAATAACTCATAAGACTATGCAATCAAACAGGTTTGATTTTTTGAAATTTGAGTGGGGTTGTCTAACACCTAGTTTGAGAAAATGTTTCTTATAATATTTTGGTGTGTATTAAATTTGTTAACTATCTTTTTATTCGCTTTGGTATTGATTCTCCAATAATAAGTAAAACCGATATTCCAAGTATTTGACAGTGTAATAGAAACTCAAAAGTATGTTCTACTATGTGCGATTTGTATAATAATTATGTTCAAAATGTTAAATATGCTATGTCGGGAGTATTACCGAGAAATCCGTGTTTAGTGTAGTGTATTTCGTGGAGATAATTTTGTGAATACAGGTAATACTACTGTCTCAGTGTAGGTTTTTCCTCTTCAGTAGGCTAGGCCTTAAATTGAGCTCCACAACGACCGTACGTTGCCAACTACCCACCGAAGTACAGCATCCTACCACCAGAGGACCAAGGACAAGTCATTTGGACGGTCATGAAGGGGCTGCGTAATGTGGCCATTGGGCGAGGTCACTGACCGAGGAAAGAGGTCAGAAACCTCAATACATGACATGATCCTCTTCTTGTCTACAAAATTCTTCCTCAACGAAAAGCCGTCGACCAAGACAGTTTGATTTGGAAAATTAAGAGCAAGCAAAGTTGTATTCAATAAAAGAGTAAGTGGGTAGTAACCTCGTAAGGAAGCAGTGAAGAAAGGGAAAGTGTGGTGGAGCTGTAGAAGGAAGAAGGGCCTCTGAAAAAAAGATCAGATTAGTAGTTAAAGAAGTTAACGGTGACCGTTGCTCATATTTCTGCGCATTTCCAACGTTTACGGTGTGTTGTTAAAGCTGGAGTAGGGTGGTCATGGCGGGGAAGGGTCGTTTGACCGAATGCCACTAGGCCGATAGTCATTTGGCCGAATGGGTAATTTGGCGAAAGGGTCGTTTTGGCGAAAGGGTCGTTTGGTTGAAAGGGTCGTTTGGCCAAAAGGGTCATTAGGCCGAAAGCGTCATTTGGCCGAAAGGGTCATTTGACGGAAAGGGTCATTTGGCCGAAAGGGTCGTTTGGTCGAAAAGGTCATTTGGCCAAAAGGGTCGTTTGACCGAAATGGTCAACCGTCTAAAACGAGTTTAGTACTTTCCATTTAATTCCACTAGGTATTGTTATCTTTGCAGATACGTATTTCGACCTCAACTTTGAGATCGTCTTCAGTGTCTCGTACTTGACTCGACTTACGAGACACTGAAGACGATCTCACAGTTGAGGTCGAAATACGTATCTGCAAAGATAACAATACCTAGTGGTATTAAATGGAAAGTACTAAACTCTTCCTAGACGGTTGAATACATTTCACTAAAAAGAGCTTAAAATATTTCGGTTCGTGCTATGCTATGCTATGCTAAAATATTTTTTCCGAAATGGTCATTTGGCAGAAAGGTCATTTGGCCGAATAGGTCATTTGAAAAATGAGAAATTAGGTGTAAGAAGAAAGACGTTTCAATCCTCTTTCCTCATTTCTCACTTTTCACTGTAAATGAGGAGCGCGAAGTGAGTAGTGTCTCAATGTCTTACTTCTCACTTTTTACATCGAGAAGTGATAAATGAGGAGTGAGAAGTGAGACGTTACACTTCTCACTTTTCATTTTTCTCTGCTCACTTTGACAGCGAGAAGTGAGGAGTGAGAATTGAGACGTCTCACTTTTCACTCCTCATTTCTTACTTCTCACTGTGAAAAGAGAGTAGTGCTAAGTGGGTAGTGCGACATCTCACTTTTCATTCCTCATTTCTCACTTCTCACTGTGAAAAGTGAGTAGTGCGAAGTGAGTAGTTAGACGTCTCACTACTCATTTCACGTTTCTCACTTTTTACGGTAAGAAGAGAAAAATTAAGAGTGAGAAGTGAGATGTCTCTCTTCTCAATCATAATTTCTCACTTTTCAAATGACCTATTCGGCCAAATGTCCTATTCGGCCAAATGACCATTTCGACCAAATGACCCTTTTGGCCAAATAACCCTTTTAGCCAAATGACTCTTTCGGACAAACGATCCTTTCGGCCAAATAATCCTTCCAGCCAAACGACCCATTTGGCCGAATGACCTTTTCCAAACCAAATGACTTTCGGCCAGATAGGTTTGGGCTAATGGTTTGTTCAGCCTAGTGGCATTCAGCCAAATGGCTTTCGGCCAGATTTTGGGAACTCCATGGACGGATTTGAAGGACTGACATACCTACAACTGATTCCGTAGCACGATACGAAATCACTACCGCATGATCCTTTCATCATAGGTATTTCTCTTGAAAATGCAGCAGGTGTAGCAATTGAGAGACCATCAACAGGAGCAAAAGGGACCCCAAGTAGCACAATTGTCACATATCAATCACTGTGACTCATATACGACCAAATCCAGTCACATTGGAGTTGCTGCAACCAAATCGATCTGAACTGTGCTACTAGGGACTTGCTACATGTTTTTTATCTATTGCATTTACTTTACAGGCTCAGGCGTGTATAACACTTAACGGAGCCGAGAGCCTTTTTGATATTTACAATTGATATCATTATTATTTACAGTTAGTAAGAGGAAAGGGACATAGACCAAGATACTCGCGGTGACTCAAGGTTAGATTGCGTAATTTGAGGACGGACAATACCAAACTACGTGATCGATGTCATCGTAACCGGCTCCGCACCTACATAGATTGCTATCGACCAGGTTAATTCGGTGGAGATGTGCGTTTAGTAAATAGTGATTGGACATAAGCCTTGACATCAAGCGAATGAAGCCTCGACTTAAGTCCTCACCTCTGAACCACGACCGCACAGAAACTTTAGAAACTATGGAAAATAACGGGTGGTCACTAGAAAACGGGAATTTCAATTTTTCCATATTTTTCTATGAGAACATTAATTCCTTCAGAGAAATATTTCCATATGTAAATGAATCCTTAGAATATTCAGAAAATTGTCGCCCACACACTTTAACTCCAACATGTTCAGTTGTTTAAAAAATGCCGTCAAAACAGGAAGGATGCGCGCCGCATTGTACAATTTTTTTAAGCGAACAAAGATCGTGGGAAAAGTATACGGTGAACACTTTTGAACGTGAAAATGTTTCGAAAACTGTTAAAGGATTTTGAGTAGACCGAGCTTCATTGTATTCAAAGGAGATTGGAAGGCCAAAGACATAAAGCAACTTATCAATAGGATCAGAAGCATCATCCGGAGATAGCCGCCGTCCAACGGTCATGTGATACCTGCAAGATTAAACTACGCCGCACGGCGGACCACAGACCATATAATATTATTCATTAATGTAAGTTTAAAGACTAAGGCCAACTCTTTATATAACGTGTTAGCCCCCATCCAAGTTCATTCTGTGACCAATTAATTTGCCAACTTTGAAGAGTATTCTAATGGACTAATGGGAAAAACTCGTTATTCGAGGTTTGTCTATAATAAACTTCACCTTCCTGTGCACCCACCTTTGCTAGCGAGTCCGCCTTCTCATTGCCATAGATTAGGCAATGGGATGAGACCCATACAAAGGTAATGTTGAATGATCTTTCGACCAAATCACGCATCTGCTCTCTTATTTTTGTAAGAAAGTAAGATGCGTACGTCAGGTATTGCAGAAATGCCGTGAATACAACGTGCCCGAACATCATCAATTTATCGACTTCAAAGCCGCTTATGATACAATCGATTGGGACCAGCTATGGCAGCTAATGCACGAAAACGGATTTCCGGATAAACTGATACGGTTGATCAAGGCGACGATGGATCGGGTGATGTGCGTGGTTCGAATTTCAGGGGCATTCTCGAGTTCCTTGATCCGTTGATGGTCTTTCATGGCTGCTATTCAACATCGCTTTGGAGAGAGTAATACGAAGGACAGGGATTGACACGAGTGGTACGATTTTCACGAAGTCCGTCCAGTTATTTGGCTTCGCCGACGACATTGATATCATGGCACGTAACTTTGAGAAGATGAAGGAAGCCTATATCAGACTGAAAGGCTAAACGAATTGGACTACATCAACACGTCGAAGACAAAGTACATGATAGGAACAGGCTCAAGAGAGCCACGTAAGCCACCCACCACGAGTTCCTATCGGTGGTGACGAAATCGAGGTGGTTGAAGAATTCGTGTGCTTGGGCTCACTGGTGACCGCCGATAATGATACACGCAGAGAAATTCGGAGACGCATCATGGTAGGAAATTTTACGTACTTTGGACTCCGCAAAACGCTCCGATCGAATAGAGTTCGCCGCCGTACCAAACTGACTATCTACAAAACGGACCGGTAGTTCTCTACGGTCACAAGACCTGGACGATGCTCTTGGAGGACCAACGCGCACTTGGAGTTTTCGAAAGGAAAGTGCCATCTATGGTGTGGTGCAGATGGCGGACGGTACGTGGAGGAGGCGTATGAACCACGAGTTGCATGAGCTGCTGGGAGAACCATCCATCTTTCACACCGCGAAAAACGGAAGACTGCGGTGGGCCGGACTCGTAGCCAGAATGTCGGACAGTTATCCGGTGAAATTGGTTCTCGACAACGATCCGACGGGAACGAGAAGGAGTGGTGCAAAGGAGGCAAGGTGGATCGATCAGGTGGAGGACGATTGCCGGACCCTCCGCAGACTGCGTGATTGGCGAAGTGCACCAATGGACCGAGCCGAATGGAGAAGACTGTTATGTATTGCACAGGCCACTCCGGCCTTAGTCTGATATTATTTTGAATTAAACATGAGCCTTGGGGGTGGCCCATGTAGCTATTTCTGGCAGTTATCAGAGTGCCGAGAGTAAAGTTCGTATGTTTCATTGACAACAAGAAGAAATTATTCAAATAACGGGTAATCCACTGCTGTGCAGGTTTTCCGACAGTACTTCTATGTACTTTATGTTCAAGAGAACTGAAGCAAATTTCTCCTTGTGCGCATGCATAGGCCAGCTGAATATCTGAAGAGAACATCGCCAGACCAGTTTGTCCTTTTACCATTTCGAAAACCAAACTGAGTATTTGATAGTAATGTATCTTGCTCGACCCAATGGCCGATTCTTGAAAGGATCATTTTCTCCAATAATTTTCTCATGCAAGATAGCATGGCAATCGGTCGGTATGTAAGACACCCAGTAATCGCCCTCACCCCAGTTTTCGCCCACCAATTTTAAAATCTTCATTTCTCGAGAACTAGTCGTTGGAACAATAGTTTTATTATAATTGTTTGATAATTGTATGGAAAACTTAGAACTTGGAGTCCTATTCGGCCAAATGTCCTATCCGGCCAAATGTTGAAAAGAAAGCCACTGACTTCGTAGAATTTGTTGTTCTCTAATCATCCATTAATTACTTAGATCCTAATCTAAAAGCTTGTATAGATTTGTGAGACAGAATAGGGACGAAAGTATGAATCACGATGTTCGAGAGTAACATTGCCCACCCTGGATACACTTATGGTAGTTTTACCCTTCCAATACACATTATCGTAAGAGCAGAGATCTATAATTTCTCTTGTGTGAACTACTCGTATGATAAATTAGTTAGTTGGAGTTGAACCTCTGCTCCAAAAGGGTCTAGACATGGATATTTTAATACGTTTAGTCTTGTAAAACTGTACATTAGTGAATAAATGTAGTTTCTATATAGGATCGTTTTAATAACTGTCGTGTTGGTCAATAATACACTGGAATCGTGTTGTGGACATAACGACCAAATACAGTCCACCTAAAGGAAACCTTAAATCAGTGCCCCTCCCCAACACACGATTTATCTTTCGCGACCCACCTGAAAATCTCGATCCACAGTTTGGGAGCCCATGTTTTATACTATTGTTCTAGTATTAAAACCATGATGTTGAAACAAGTTTATTTTGGTGTGCAGTTTTCAAAGGAATTAAAACAAGCATTACATCTATGCCAGAAGTATTTTTTCTAGTATTTAATGAGAGAAGAAGGGGAATGTGGAGTTTGAGTAAAATGCCGTTGGCGTGTGTTCATAGACTCACACCGGCGATCAGCAAGCCATGACTCTCCCTCTTCCAGTCAGATATCGGAGGCGCGCACACGCATCCATGGAGAGCCGCCGTCATATCATTTCATTTCCGGCCGTTAAGGCTACCAATCAGCGTTGTACATACATATTCGGCAGAACTGGATGAAGGTGGTGTTTTTTTTTCATTTAATTTTTTTTAATTTTCTGCCTTCCTTGAAATTGATCTCACATTCCCGAAGAGGGAGAGGAGTAAACAACAGAACACACACTACTATTCGCGCTACGAATATGAAATTCTCCACAGTAAAATGTACACATTCACCAAGCAAACTACAAAAATTCACCACGCGTTTAAATGGGCCACTCACATCCATGCTACTGGATCAAAATGAGCAGGCTTTCAGGATGAGTTGTGTGTGGATGAATTTTGAATTGAAAGTTGATGCCGGCAATGATTTATTCTCGGCGGTACAGTCCCACACGATGGCGGCGATGAGATTGACCGTAGAATATACTGAGATCCATGTTTTTCACTGCATTGACTTTGACATATTTTAACCCTGCTACCAAGCCACTTTTCGTTTTACAAGTGCGATATAATTCACCAAGTTATGTCAACACGTTACGAAAATTGTTATCCCATGAAAATCGTTTGATAAAAATATAGAAAATTTAAATTGTTCTTTTTTTCTGGCTATTTTTCCACATTTTCTATTGACCTAGATAACATTGGATATAGTAACATGAATATTCAAGGTCTTTCGCATACCCGAAATTCCGTTTGAGCCCAAAGAAATAAATACATGATTCCACTTGTAGCTTTATCTGAAAGGTGTCATAAAGCGATATCGTATCAATTTTCGACCATCAAGGTTTCATTGAGTAAAGCAAATAGCTGCTTAAATATAATTCCCCTCGAATAAAGTATTCCGCAAACAATGCATCGTAAATATGCCATTAGGTTTTCCGTTTTATCCGCCGTAAATTATCTCGCCGTAATCCTAACGCCTTCACGTCTCCTTACACAGAACCATCGTATTGATCATTAATTTCGCGTACAACATTACAGCCTCCTCAACCGGAAGAGAAATTACCAAAGTAACAAACACCCTCCGGCCCATCACGGAACACCAGAAGTACCCATTGATTGTTATTTAAGCCATCGCTCGTTGCGTAACATCATTCCTTTTTATGGAAGTGCACCCCCTGTCTCTTCTTCACAATTTTGCGCATAACCGTTCGTGACTAAATTTTTCGAAGATCCATGCTAAGCCAGAAATTTCATCTTCCGTTTTCGGTCCGTTCGTTTCCCGCCAGAGCCACTGCAGCGAATCCGCGGCTGCTGGCGACGAAGTCATCGTTTTCGCCATAATCGCGTGCTTAGTTGCATTTCATAAGCCTCTCCTGCGATGATGACTCCCTCGAGCGTCAACAGCATCCACCGTTGAAGCCAGGGAAGAGTGGAGTGTCTTTCTCCGTGGCTGCCAACAGCGTCGACATAAAAAGTAAATATTGAAAAATGTGTAGCCATAAAACATAGTCAGAAATTCCTTTCTTTGGTCGTTGTTGTATTCTTCATCGTCATCATTGCTATTTGGAAGCTATAAACAAGCAGCGCTCATCTGCAAACTTCAACACAGCACCTTTCACAATTTGCGGTGGACCGCAAATATACCAACAGCTCCACTCCGAGGACTACTCCAATAAGATGATGATCCCATGCAACACCTTTCGACCGGTGTGCGGAAGGATTACGAAATGCTCACGCTCTGTGGGGCTCATTTCGGGAGGGCATTCAAAACCTGTTTGTGCACCAAGCAATAGTTCATTTTGCGGTTTGAAATGTCAATTGGGCTACTTTTACTGGAAACCTACCTCGACGGCTAGGGAAATTCGCAACACGATGACCCGAGCAATAATATCGCTTTTGAGATAAATAACTATATTGTATATAAAAATCGTGAAATCTTGAAATCTTGAATCCAGAATCGATCTCTGGTTATAAAATATCCTGATTAATTTAATAACATATAGTTGCTGATTTAATTGTTCCTCGGGTTCACTATTGAAATTGCATGCATAGGAAGTTAACTTTTGTTGAAGCATCGGTGTAATCGTGCCAAATCTAAATAGGTGTGAAACGTTCCCCCATAGACATGTTTCCCAGCAAGTTCGTTCCATAGACCGCAGTAATTAATCAGCTTCCTTGTCGCTTCAGGAGGCACTTCCGGCTGATTTATTTGCTGGCATTTCGGTTGAAAGGCCTCCGCAAACAGCGGCAAGTATAATCATAACAGCAAATTACACACAAATTTTCAAATCGTTTTGAAATGAGCTGCCAACTGACCGGTAAACCGATTGCACTTCACAAAATTGCAGACAATTAATTAATTAATCGATAAATTCGATAACTGTCCGTGTGCCGGCAGTTGGACAACCATCGGTGGTGTTGAATGTAAAAAATAACAGCGTAAAGGATAATTGAAGAGAATGATGTGAAACATGAAAATACCGCTCGAACGATCATTGTTGAGTTTGAACTTGACCATGAATGATAATGTTATGCAAAACTGCAGAAAGTGACGGTCTACCAAGTCAGGGGGATCTATCGAATTTACGAGTGGTAGTGGACATAGACACGATCATCCGGACTTGGCAAAAGTAGTGATCATCATGCGACAACGTGAAAAAGCTGATTGTACGTTCTTTATCAACGAGTTGTTATGGTATTTTTTTTTCTTTGTCACCCATATGAAGAGACTTTGTGCTTTGTTCTGGAATCTAAATTTCTGAATGAACTAAATAGATTTATCTAAACAGCGATGCTGCTCGTAATGTGGAGCCTTACCGTCGATTTTTCATTTCTTTGTAATCGTCATGTGGTTACAAAGTAATTAATCACGTGTTAGATCAGCTGATTCACCACCATTAATAGTTCCTAGCTTGATAGTTGAATCTCGATTCCAGTTTTTACTGTGCTCTCTGACCCGTTAAAATTCTTACATGTAACATCGTATTGTCCTGTCATAATCGGCGAAACGAGTTACCCGTTTTTTCATGTTTCGAAGAATCTCTATGCTTCCTTGAACTCTGCAGTTCCCCACTTTTCCAACCAAGCCCAACGAATGATGCTACGAAGGGAAGTCAAGTTTCCGGGTTCTGCTTTGATAGCCATCGAATCATCAATGTTTCAATAAACAGTCTGGGAGAGCTGCAGGTGCTGATGTGTGAAATTGGCGTCATCTTTTGCGTGTAGTGTGCTGGTGCAGGCACATTGCGAATCATCCAACAAGGTATTCTTCATGTTTCGATACGTCATACAGGAAACGATGAACATCGAAGAAGTGATTGATTAACGCTCTTAGCAAGGCGACATGCTAAAGGTAATTTTATTCTGCTTTATTGATTCTTACGTCGGCTTGGTTGGTGGTGAACAATTTAACTTGGGGATTTAATTGAGTTTGACAGAATTGCATTGGGAAGCTCAGACACACCTGTCTTATTTTATGGTGTTTATACGTAACGGCAGAAGTTCACCGGCAGCTGGACATGAGCCAGACAATATAAGCATTAGATCCTTCGATATCGCAAAAAAATGTTTTTTTCAGTGATTTTATAATCATAATGACTGACTGGACAAAGGGGAACTTTTCCGTTTTCCATCTCACTGAACATATATTCATCTCATCGCAAAACAAAGAAATACAAAACCAATCTCGTCGCTTCTTTTTGCTAACACGCGTGCTCACTGGTGAAAAAATCACAAAAATAAGAAACAAATCAAATTCCTTTTCATTGCTTTGTTTTTGATGGGATGGAAATAAGAGCTATGAGATGAAGTGTTCCCCTAGATACAATCGTGTTTGATAACGTGTTTGATAAAAATGCATTATGAAAATGTACGCAATTGCTGTGAGTTCCACTAAAAATGAAATATAATCGGTGGAAGAAAAAGGGGGAGGGATGGAGGGTTAGATTGTATTACAAATATCTCAACTGAATGTAATAATATAATACTCATAGACAAAGAAAGGAAAAACGTCAATAATTTTGGAATTTGGTAATGTTCTATATTGTCGATATTTGTAACGCTACAATAAAATCGCAGAATCCTTGATGAAGATCAAGTCATTTGGCTGAACGCCATTTGACTGAATGCCGTTGGGCCGAATAGTTGAATTATGTTTCTTTCTGTGTGTAGTGAGAAATCAGATGTTCAAAGTGAGTGAGGAGCAGTGAGATGTGAGTTTGGAGTAGCGAGATGTGAGCAATATCAAATGAGAAGTTGCCTTTTTCGTAGGCAACAAGTAAATTTTCCATAAAGAATTAAAAAAAATTCATAAAAAAGTTAGTAAATTGCCAATAAAGAAATCAGGGTATAAGCAACGAACAAATATTAAATTTTAATAAACAATAAAGAATTTGTTACGAAATAAAAATATGTTAGCACATATAAATTATAAAAATTATAAAAGAAGAATTTTCCATAAAGAAATCAAAATGTTTCATTTTTTTTTTTTTTTTTCATATCGTTTATTTGAAAGGCTCAGTCGTGTATAACACTTTGCGGAGCCACAAGCTTAGGTTGTACAATAATACATAATTATGACTTATCAATAAAAAACTCAATTTCATCTACAGCTATATTCATAGCGGTTGCTATCCGAACTTTATCGTATGCGATAATTTCTCGTCGTTCATTTTCGTCCCCGATCCAATCGTACGATGGGATTCGGCACCTTTTCTTCTTACATTGGCGGGGGGGATCTGGGGCGGCAGTACTATTTTGCATGCCGCTTGCTGATGTGTCATTGGCATCGATTTCTCTAGATATTCTATCTACCGGCGCTGCAGATAATGGATTTCGATTTGCGTCCTTCTTCTTCTCTTTCTTTTGCATCAAATTCTCTGCTTTGTATGCACCACTGCTGGATTCGGCATTATTCACTTCACTTGATAATCCACCGGTTGTGGTGTTTTTTTGTGTACCTTCTTCATGAGAATTGTTCTCAAGCGCGACTGTTTGTTTTGCTTGCATTTTATGTCCTTTACGGCGTTCTAAAAGTATCGGACATACCTTTCTCAGATGCGAGTCTGACTTGCATTCGAAGCACTTCAACTTCAGTCCATCGTAATATATGCGTCCTTTCATATTTCGAAAATACACCACCTCAGGAATCACCTTTTCTATCTCGATGTAGATGCCACGAACTCCGGTATACATATCGAGCTGATATTCAGCCGGAAACCGTTCTCGAACTGTGCGCTTCACTTTTCCGAATTTTGCCATCACAGATGACAAATCCGTATCAGGAATTTCCGGTGGCAGGTCGAAAATCCTCACATATCTAGTATTGGC
Organism: Armigeres subalbatus; assembly: GCF_024139115.2. NCBI lineage: Eukaryota > Metazoa > Arthropoda > Insecta > Diptera > Culicidae > Armigeres > Armigeres subalbatus. Next base: position 426,638,278 of record NC_085141.1, read on the forward strand.
ACCAGCTACCGACATGTGAACTACAACCTTTTCTCCATTGGTGTAGAAGAAAGGTAATGAAGTATCGTTGTTCTCCAAAGTAAATTTCATCGCTTCATCTGATTTAAATCGAATGAAGACAGACTTTTCATCGGAGATCTTATATGCTGTCTCCATCATGCGTTGATCACCTTTTAACGATTTCACGAATCGAACCATATCAGCCAGAGTTGGTTGAATGGCATTGTTCGGAAATAGAAATGCCAGTGTGTTTTTAACCGCCACGTCGCACGACATTGTAACCGCTAGGTACAAACAGAACGTACGATAGAAACAGCACCGATAACAAGCCTGCGAGTTGAAAAACGCGTCTAGACACAGTGAGCTGTGATCGTTCACTGAAAAAATGTTTCATTGCAATAAATACAAAATTACGAAACAATCCGAAACAATATTTGAATAAATCTTTGAATTTCTTTGGAAATACTGATAGGTATTACTCCGAAAATTTCATTGGTTGGAAATTCTTTCGTATTTTTTTTTAGAAATTTCTTTGCCAAATCCTTGAGGAATCTCTTTTTGGAAATTCGTTCGAGAATTCATTCTGAAATTTTTCCATAATTTCTTTTGAAAATCCTTCAATTGATTCCTTTTGCCATTCCTCCAGGGATTCCTTCGAAAAATCCTCCGAAGAGGCCTTTGTAAATTCATCTGGATATTTCTTCGGAACTTCCTTTTTGTTTTTAGTAAAACCATACAAAATTATTTCTGAAATTGCTTGTACTCATTCAGGTCCCGAGCAGCAGCAAGTCAGGAAAATATGGTTGAAGCATCTTGATTGCGACTAAATATGGTCACATATGAGTTGCAGTAACCTATGTGGAGTACGAGTGAGGTTAGTCATTATTTTTTTCTGTCTTCTCTAGGAATTTCTTAAAAAATCCTCCGCAAATAGATCTAGAGATACCTTCAACATTTTTTTATGATTTGGAAATTTTTTATGTATGCGGAAATTGGTTTAGTAATTCCTTAGAACATTTTTTTAAGAAATTGCTTTGGCAATTTTTCCAGGAATGTCTTAAATAAATTCTTCCAGCATTCCTTAAGAAATCCCTTCAGAAATGAAATTTCTGAAATTTTAGTATTTTCTATTTCATTCTTTAAAGAAATATAAGAAAACTTCTTCCAACAAAATTTCCAGAATAATTCTTGAAGCAATTTCGAAAGAAATTGAATATGGTTTTACTAAAAGAGTTTACAAACAATTTCCTGGAGGAAGTATCTAATGTATTTCCAATGAAATTCTCAAAGGAATTTAAAAGGAATTCATAAAGGAGCTCCCAGAGGAATTTCTAAAAGAATCTCTTAATAAATTTCTAAAAGAATTCGTTGAGGAATTTCTGAAGAAATTTAGGAATTTTTTTTTTGTGAACTTTCAAAAGATTGTCTTGAGGAATCTCCAAAGGAATTTCTGGATTTATCTCCGAAGTAATTTTCAGAGGATTTATAGAAAAATCCCTAGAATAAATTTCGAAAAAATACTTGGAGGAATGTTCAAAGATATTATTGGACAAATTGATTGTCGGAAATGCCTTCAAGAGTTCCGTTGTCACTTCCATTTGAAATTCGTTAGAAAAATCCTAAGAAAATTCTTGAAATTTTGTTCTAGATTTGTGGAAAAGATTTTGCTGGAAATTCCGAAGGAGTTACTGGGGAAATTTTCGACGGAATGGAATTTCCGATAATATCCGAAGGAATACCTGAAATAATTTTTGAATTGGAAGTTTTTTGGAAAAAACATTCCAAAGAATTCCTAGAGACCTTTTCAATAACCAGACGACTACATTGGATTTTATAGATGATAAAATGCAATACTGATGCTAAATTATAAATGAACCATTTATGCCAAAAATGCTGGTGCTCCGCCAGCCGCCAGACGTGACTCGTCAAGGCTTTACTGTTGAGGTCGAAATTCGTATCTGTCAAAGGTACAATAAAGTGGTGGAATAAAATGAGATAGTACATACTCGTATTATTACAGCACTACTAAATAGTGTTAATAGACCTGAGCAAATAACGATCACTAGTCGATAAAATTATCATATTGTTTCTGATTTTTGAGTTAGAAGTAATATTATTGAAGAAGAAACAACTTGTTTACATTGATTTATTGCGCTTTTATGAAATAAAAACCGTAAAACTTTGCGAAATTCCTTTCATTGCTAATGTTTTTTTTATGAATGGGGGATTTGGGGATCTGCGATCAATTAAAACTGCTAAACGAAAGCTCGGACAGAAAAGTTGATAATTTTTTAAGGCGCTTGGTGCGGTTTGGCAGAACCCCAACCATATATACAAATAACACGTGCTATCAAAGCATGCACCGCCAGAATTCACATTTTGATCTATTTATGGAAAATTCTCCCTCAATAATTACATATATGTTTTGCTTTAAAATTGCTGAAATTTTGTTGTTCTGTGGAATTCTTTATTGTTTATGGAAAATTTTGCATTATTTGTGAAAGTTTTATATTTATTTGTTGTTTATATCTTGATTTCTTCATTGACAATTCCCTTATTGTTGACGGCAAATTTCTATTTTTCTACACGTAAAGAAAAAACCTTATGAATTATGGCATAAACCTTTTCGAAAATACAAATACACTTCATTATGTCACCATACCAAACAGCTAATAATATTCATAAGTTAATAAAATACAAGTTTTGGTATGTATGTGGCTAATGCAATGTATAAGTTTTTTCTTATTCACATAAGTGAATAGGCGCATTTGGTTATACGCATTTCAAGGACTCTTATCGATCGCAACTTATTATTATTATTTATTCAGGCTAAGGCCGAAGCGGCCTGTGCGAGTATTCTCCATTCGGCTCGGTCCATGGCTGCACGTCGCCAACCACGCAGTCTGCGGAGGGTCCGCAAATCGTCCTCCACCTGATCGATCCACCTTGCCCGCTGCGCACCTCGCCTTCTTGTGCCCGTCGGATCGTTGTCGAGAACAATTTTCACCGGGTTACTGTCCGACATTCTGGCTACGTGCCCGATCCACCGCAGTCGTCCGATTTTCGCGGTGTGAACGATGGATGGTTCTCCCAACAGCTGATGCAACTCGTGGTTCGTTCGCCTCCTCCACGTATCGTCCGCCATCTGCACCCCACCATAGATGGTACGCAGCACTTTCCTTTCGAAAACTCCAAGTGCGCGTTGGTCCTCCACGAGCATCGTCCAGGTCGCTTTGCTTTGATGTCGATGAATAGATGAAGTGTGCATACGTTGTTTTCGCGGCATTTCTGCAGTACTTGGCGAATGGCGAACACCTGGTCCGTGGTGGAGCATTCGCCCATAAAACCCGGCTGGTACTGCCCCACGAGCTCCCTTGCATTTGGTGCTAGTCGACGGCATAGAATTTGGGAGAGTACCTTGTAGGCGGCGTTCAGCAATGTGATTGCGCGGTAGTTGCTACAATCCAGCTTATCGCCCTTTTTGTAGATGGGACACACAACACCTTCCATCCACTCCTGCGGCAAACCTTCATCCTCCCAAATCTTGGTAATGACCCAGTGAAGCGCTTTAGCTCAGCGCCTCACCACCGTGTTTAAATAGCTCTCCTGGTAGTTGGTCAACGTCAGGGGCTTTGTTGTTCTCCAACCGGCCAATCTCCTCCTGGATTTCCTGGAGATCTGGACCCGATAAAAAATATGTCCTGCGCGCGCTCTCCCAGGTCCATCACCATACCGCCATCTTTGTCTGTCACATCTGTCACATCTGTCACATCGTTCTAGGTAGTGCTGCCGCTACCTTTGGACCACCTTGAGGCTCGTTCATAAGAAGGTTCCCGTTCATGTCATTACCCATATCAGTCTGTGGCACGTGGCCCTTATGTGAATGATTCAACTTCTCATAAAACTTTCGTGTGTTATTAGCGCGGTACAGTTGCTCCGTCTCTTCACGTTTTCGATTTTCCTGCTGGCGCTTTTTCGTTCGGAAAATCGGTTTTGTCCATTCCACGCCCGTTTATATCGTGTCTCGTTCGCCCTCGCGCGGTGTTGTAGCAATCTCGTCCCTGATGCATTCTTCTCTTCCACTAACTACTCAGTTTCTCTGATCCGAGGCCACCGTGCCTAGTGCAGCGGTTGCGGTGCTACCAATGGCGGATCGAATATCTCTCCAGCCATCTTCAAGAGACGCTGTGCCTAGCTGCTCTTCCGTTGGGAGTGCCACTTCCAGCTGCTGCTCGTATTCTTGGGCTAGTCTACCGTCTTGTAGCCGCCCAATGTTAAGCCGCGGCGTCCGACTTCGACGCGTGTTGTACACTGTTGAGAGTTTTGAGCTCAGGCATACTGCAACGAGGTAGTGGTCGGATTCAATATTCGCACTGCGATAAGTGCGGCCTTGTGGATATTTTTGCGGGGAAAGAAAATGCCTCGGACTACCATTTCGCGGGAGGCTGCGAAGTTTATGCATCGTTGGCCGTTATCATTCGATACGGCGTGCAGACTATCCGGTCCGATGACCGGTATATACATTTCCTCCCTTCCTACCTGAGCGTTCATGTCACCGATGACGATTTTGACGTCCCGCAGTGGTCATCCATCGTATGTCTGCTCCAGGTGTGCGTAGAACGCTTCTTTCTCGTCGTCGGATCTCCCTTCGTGTGGGCAGTGCACGTTGATGATGCTATAGTTGAAGAAACGGCCTTTTATCCTCAGCTTGCACATCCTTGCGTTGATTGGCTGCCACCCAATCACACGATGGCGCATCTTACGCATCTTGCAGTTCCATGTTCCAGGCTTCTAATCGTGATCCTATATTCGTCGCCGAGGCCTTCGCCGATTATATTGAGTCGTATTATCTCTTATATTGCTCGTAATGATTGGTTTTCAAGGCGACTTATTGGGCCTCCGCAAACCTCCTGTCTCGTCGGAGGGCCGTCGTGTCAGGTCTGTTTTGTGTCCCACCTGACACCAGGACAGGCTTTGAGCGGCACACGGTCGCTTTGGTGGGGCCTACCTGCGTATACATGCAACTTTTGACGTAGGTCGACGTCTGTCTTTTCTATATTGGAGTACACCTTACGATTGCGAAAGTTGGGGACCGTCACGAAAATATGATATACTTTAAACTTTAATATCTCAGCCGTTTCTCGATGGATCACATAAAGAAAATAATTGCAAAATACAAAAACTTACAGCTTTGATGTAACTTTTAATGTTTGAATGCTCAACATTCTGCAGCGACGCTAGCACTCTGTCTGTAAAACTTGCACTGGAACACTCAGTTGGGCAACCTAATAACTTTTCTCAGTGGTTAATATAATATATGATATGTTAATATGATAAAAAATGTAACGTTTTTCGAAAATATGCTTCACAGGTCAAAATGCCCCATTGTAGGCAGGACGATATGCCCTTACCTACTGGACGTCATGTCAAGCACATCAGGATTTGTAACCTTTTTATTATGGGATTGATAAAATACTAAAGAAGGGCTATGAAACGTCTTTGGTTAAGGTGGGGCGTATTGCACTGGCTCAGGCACTTTTTGAAGTCCACTTTTTCACGACTTTTCATAAAATTGTTATTACTTGTTCTCTATATTTTTTTTGCATAAATTGCGTTAAAAAGTAGAAAGTTAGCAAGATATTGCCTTAGTGGGGGGGGGGGGCATATGATACCGTCTTACCCTATATGTAAAAAAACATGTTTCTCGTCCATTTCTTCCATTATTCGTAACAAAATATGCTACGTAGTATCATTTTTTTTACATGGATTTAGATGAGTTTTACAGTGAAATGGGTCAAAAATTTGTTAATAAAGCTTTAAATCGAGTGTTTTAAATTAGCATAACCTTTGAATATCACGCATACATCGTGTGCAGTCTAAAATAAAATCATTTCACCCAAAAAATCAAAAAACAAACTTTTAAATTTTATCATAAATTTAAATTTAATTATCCAGCAACACGGTCAAAGTAACAACAAGCTGCCCTTTTGAGAATGTGATACCGCCGATCGAAGTAATCGATTGTCATTTTCACCCAATCAGCAACCGGTACGATTTTTAATGACTAATTGGCACATCCTAGCCTTGGTTTTACGATTTTCCGTTTTAGGATGCGGAAGAGGTTCTAATATAAAATTTTTGAAATTGCATTTTAAACAAAAGCGGAATCTCATAGAATAAAACGTATGAAAATAAAAATCATATCGTCGAATCCCGGAGAAAGCTTCTGAAATCCTGCATTGTTCAAGTTCATGCAGAATTTTTAAAATTTGAGAATAGTTTCTTCTAATTAAAAGAATTTCGTTAAGTTATATTGAAAAACATTTTTTCTAATATGTTTATTTTGTTTAGATGCTTCTTGCAACACTGATTCAAAAAATATTTCCGTGTCGCTGGCTAACTTGCTCATAAAATAATCTATTATTAAAAAACCCAACTTAAATCACCGAGTAATGATATGTACTGCTTTTCTCGCATTTAGCCAAGACACCAGTTCAATTCTTCATTTCCTTCATAACTTTTAAACGCGTTGTTATCAAATTTAATAGAGATCAACTAGTCTTTGTCCTCTGTCGAAGGTTGCGAGAAAATCGGTTAAGGATTACTTTATGAAAAGTTGTCTAATCCTTGCTTTTGTGCACACACATACATATGGATAGACAGACATTTGCTAGGCTCGTTGAGCTGATTCCATTGGGCTTTGGTATAATTTAATATATACACTATGGATTTCCAAGGCGTCTATGAAAAGTTCGTTTTCAGAGTAAAATGATAGCCTTTCGGTACAACTTTGTTGTACGAGAAAGGCATAACTGAGAATGGAAAATCAAATACGGCTCATTTTCTTTATGTTTGACATTTTTTTTTAATTTCGAGGAAGAAATATTGAGGCAAAAATATTAATGAGTCTAGCAATAAGATGCGCGCTACAAAGCAAGACCGTGCTGAAGACGTTTGGGTTGCTTCTCGGTCCAATCTAGGAAGTTCGCGAGTTGGAAGTATCATCGTGGTAGCCGATAATAACTACCATCGTGTGTGTTCATTTGTTATCGTGATATACATTTAAAAAGACAACAAAATAACCAAGGCATAATAGAGCTTCATTTCTTATCAAAAATCTTATATTGGTGAAGGTACTGAATAATATTTACCTTCTTCACACAGGTAACACAAGCAAACTTCATGAGAAGTTTTACTCTCTATGAGGTACTTTGTTATCTCTATTTGTTTTCCCGCCAGCAGATATCATTTACGGAGCCGTGAAGCGCCTGCTTCGATTGACTCATCAACGCCTACTTTGCTGCTTACTTTTTTCCTAGACAAATGCACATGTTGGTAATCCATTTAATTGCGCGATAACGATGCTTGAAAGTACATCATCCATCGTTTAAATAGGCCTTACAAGATATGAAAATAATTAGATCTATATACCTAAGCGTGATCACGTAATCGTCTAATTAGTATTCTTTCTCCTACTTTCAATTTCAGAGATTGCTGAAGAAACCGGCAGCAGAAGCGCACATATCATGCAACACAATTGAGTCATATCACTAGCGCTGTCGCAGCACCGCCGCAGTATGCTTCGTGAGGGGTTCGTGCATGTGGACTTCTGAGAGACGAGCAGAGACTTGGACTGCGGACCTGGGCGTTGCGGTTTGCTGGCTTCAAGAGGAGAATTCTAGGATCTAAGGTTTTAATTACTAGACAAGAGAAGGAGTAGAAACAGCACAAAATGGGACTGATAGGAAGGCGGCGATCGTCGTTCTTGAAAATTATCGCACTATTAGCTGTGGTGTGGTTTATGGTGGTGTTTGTGCTGTATTCAGATGATGGAAGCGGGACAAGTAACAGCAGAGTGGGCGCTTCTGGTGGAGCAGGAGACAGTTCATTCGAGGCTCCCCGAAGGTTACCTTTACAAGGTATTAGGGATAAGTTCAATCAGTTCATCATCAATGCCCGTGAGGATGCAAACAAAGATGAGCTGAGTCAAGATGGAGAGGGCTTAGGACTGGTAGATTATGTCGATAATAATATCGATCGAGGTGTCGACGTACCGTTCAAAACGGTAGAAGAAAAGCGAAAAATTCCACCCAAAAGTAGGAAGCGGAATGAAAATGCCCCAGAATTCGAAGGGGTTATTGCACCACCGCACGAGGATAGTCCGGATTCACCGGGCGCCATGGGTAAACCCGTAACCCTGCCAAAGGAGATGGATCCGGAGATGAAAAAAGCCGTTGATGACGGTTGGTCCAAGAATGCGTTCAACCAGTACGCAGCTGATTTGATCTCAATTAGGCGAAGTCTTCCGGATCCGCGAGATCCTTGGTGCAAGGAGCCGGGTCGATACTTGACGGATCTGCCAGCCACATCCGTGATTATTTGCTTCCACAACGAGGCCTGGTCGGTGCTGCTGCGAACCGTCCACTCCGTGCTCGATCGTTCGCCCGAGCATCTAGTCAAAGAGGTGATCTTGGTCGATGACTTCTCCGATATGCGTAAGTTCACTGTGGATATTTTTATTTGAGCAAATCGGTAAATTATGAATCTATTATTTTTTCAGCACACACTCAAAAGCAACTTGAAGACTACTTTGAGGCATACCCCAGAGTGAAGATCGTTCGAGCACCCAAACGAGAAGGACTGATCCGAGCGCGGTTGCTAGGAGCCCGCTATGCCACCGCTCCCGTGCTGACCTACTTGGATTCACATTGCGAGTGCACAACTGGTAGAATTTCGCAAACCCAATTCAATTGGTGAACGACATGACAGTGAATTTATTTTTTAGGATGGTTGGAACCGTTGTTGGATCGCATAGCGCGAAACTCCACGACCGTTGTGTGTCCGGTTATCGACGTCATAGACGACAACACGATGGAGTACCACTACCGGGACTCGGGTGGTGTCAATGTAGGCGGTTTCGACTGGAACCTGCAGTTCAATTGGCATGCTGTCCCAGATCGGGAGAAGAAACGACACAAGGTAAGTATTGTTGACCTGGCTGGGTTGAAAGCATGAAGCAATTGTATATTTTTGGTTGCAGAACACTGCCGAACCCGTGTGGTCCCCGACGATGGCGGGTGGTTTGTTCGCGATCGATAAAGACTTCTTCGAACGGCTGGGAACGTACGATTCGGGTTTCGATATCTGGGGCGGGGAAAATTTGGAGCTATCGTTCAAAACGTGGATGTGTGGAGGCACGCTGGAAATCATTCCATGCTCCCATGTGGGTCACATATTCCGAAAACGGTCGCCTTACAAGGTGAGAGCTTTGCGTTAGAGAATAGTAGAGATTCAATAACTGATGACTGTTTTGTAGTGGCGAACGGGAGTCAACGTCATCAAGCGGAATTCGGTGAGATTGGCGGAGGTGTGGTTGGATGAGTACGCCAAATATTACTACCAGAGGATTGGCAATGACAAAGGAGACTACGGAGACGTCACCGAGCGGAAGCAGCTTCGTCAGAACCTGGGTTGCAAACCTTTCCGGTGGTACCTGGATAACATTTTCCCGGAACTGTTCATTCCTGGAGAAGCGGTTGCTTCAGGAGAGGTAATTTTGTTGTTAAAAGTTTTTCGTTTTAGCAGACATAATATTTTAACGTTTTGAACCACTAAATCGAATGCGAATTAAGGTAAGAAACGCGGGATACGGAAATCGTACGTGTTTGGATGCTCCTGGAGGCAAGAAGAACCTGCGTAAGCCGGTGGGGCTCTATCCGTGCCATAACCAAGGCGGAAATCAAGTAAATAATCAACTTTTCTATAATCTCGAAAAAGAACAATCGCAGGAGTCTGTTCGCTGTCATCACCGCCGTTTGCGTCGTTACCATGCCTACCGGAGCTTTTATTTTGATTCGTTCATGTTTTATCCCTGGCACAGCCTACTTTTTCTTTGTATCTATTCCTTCTTCACACTTTTTTATTTTCTTTTTCGTTTTTCTATCGTGGGGCATAATCTCATCATTCATCATCCCAGGTCGCGAATCCGTGGTCAGGTTTGTGTATTGATTCGGCCGCCAAGCCGGAAGACATGCACACTCCGCTCGGCATATGGCCGTGCCATCAGGCAGGCGGAAATCAGGTATTTAGAGTCTCTTATCCTCGTTGTTGGTGGGGTGACCCTATTAAGTGACATTTACCCGGTGACTGGGCGCTTGGGAAGTTGAGTTATTTTTCTGTATTCCTCACGGGAGGTTGGAAGGAAGTTCGAAATGCCCATAGAAGCTGAAGCTACGGACAGATGGATCGCTGCTGACTGACGAATGCCATTCATTCTAACAAAAACTAACCCATTGTAGAAACTGCAAACTGAGACCTCATGCAGCCATCGATAGATAGCGTATAGAAACTTATTTTCAGTAAGAACCGTTCATTAATTTCCATTTAACAAGTAAGTGTCTTCAAACATGTTATGTATTTTAAATGATTTATGTTTATCAAATATGTTTAATTCATAATTCAATAGGAAATTGACAGCAAAACATGAATAACAACATGGGAAGGAACAAATATTTATTGAATACTTTTTTCATGAATTTTCGAATATGAAATACATTAGCCTTGATAAATGATTTCAGAATTTCACAGACGCTAACAGCAAGTCAGTCCCATTTCTATATGGCATCCATATACAGATGGGACTGACTCGCGGTTAGCGGCAGTACAGCTGTACTTCAATTATTTATCAACATTATATAAAATCTCACTTAATAATCGATTTAAAAAGCCAATCTAATTACTGTTAGGGATGTGAAGAACCTGTCCTTAGATGGGTATTCCGGGCTGGGATGTCATTCTCTCCCTCTGAGTACACAGCACCGGGACTTACTAAACAATCACTGGCAACATCGAGTTGATCATGATGATTCGTGATTTGGGGTACATAGACCGTAGTCAGCTTTGCTGAGGATGGTAATACAGCTGAGTCTCTATCAAACGAATTATAATATGTCGATGACAATTTCCTCGGCATATTCGTCTAAAATTAATTAATCAAAATATTATTGCAGAGTTCGACACATTTGTCGTAAAAAATATTCTTTAAAATCTTCATTAATGTGAATTTTAATACAAAACCAGTTTTTCAGTTGTCGAGTCCGACTGAGGGTGAATTCCCATAAAGATATTCCCATAGAAAAGGAGCCGGATGTGCTTCCAAGAAAAGGTAATGTAGCAAATATAATATTGATAGCAAAACACGAAATCACAAACAAATTAAAATCATACAAAATTTGAATAAATCTCGAATCACTTCCGACGATGGGCTTTAACGTTCACTTCTTTATATTTCGAGACCAATTTGATTTCGCAGTTGTTGTTACAATCGGAAAATGATAAAACCAGTTGGTTAACGGGGTCATATTGTTTTGTTATTGATCATCACTTGATGAGAAGGGCAAAAGTTATGTTAACAAACGTCCAATGATTAAACATTAATTTCGCCAATTAAATTTTGGATTTGTTTTAGATTTTTTTTTGGAAAATGTTATTTTCAGCTAAAGGATATTTTCCAAGAAAATTATATTTTCAATTTGAGGAATTGGTCTTGAGAAAACGCTGGCGGCGGCAGCGTGGCGATTTTTCTAAGACTTTATTCATTCCATAAACACTTTTTATCTATATTTTTTTCTGAATATTTTTTAGATATTCTTCTGAATTTCGGCGAAATAAATTATTAAACTTAATAAGGAAAGTCGTTTCCTATATTTTCTTTGGATTTCTATGGAAAATGCTTTGTATTGTCCATAAGAAATTTTTCGGAAATTCGGTAGTAAATTGTTCAAAAAGGGGAAGGATCTTTTGGCCGAAAGTCATTTGGCAGAGAGCCAGTTTGCCGAATTCCACTTGACCAAATAACACATACGTTACTGCAACTCATATGTGACCAGATTTAGTAACAATCAAGTTGCTGTAACCATTATTGTCTGACTTGTGCCGTTCGGGAAGTTCGGCCGTAACGGTTATTGGGTCGAAAACAGTTTGGCCGCAAATGGCAACATACGGCCATACGACCGACAAAGCCATTTTCTCTAACAGGTAGTGTGGCCGAAATGGTTATTTGGCCGAAATTTTGCTCAGTATTACAGTTTTTTCCTTAATTTGCTTCTCACACAACAAAAATGAGCTTTGACCGTACAAATTAGTACTTGGGCAAAAGCTTTTAAATATATCTATCAGCTGAGGGTATTAAAACGGGGGTCATAAAGTCATTTGGCATATCGCCATTTGGCATAATATCATTTGGAATAAAGTCATTTGGCATAAAAACCATTTAGCATAACGGTCATTTGGCATTATTTTGAACTGCAACAAAACAGTGGGTCAAGTGGGTCACACAGGTTCCACTTAGGTTACTGCAACTTATATGTGACCGGATTCAGTCACAATCAAGTTGTTGCAGCCATTTTTGTCTGACTTGTGCTGCTCGGGTGGCGTAATTTGAAGCTGCGAAAAGAAAAGAATTATTTGATGTATTTTTTCACATAGATAGAGTAGATCGAGGATATGTTCTGAAAGATTTGGACTGATGGTAGACATTTTTCGGAAGGACGAACAAACGAAACGGTAGAACTTCGTCCGAGAAAGGGATCACATCCATCATTCACATATTCCAGGCAAACGCCTACATCCAAAAGAAGAATCTTAATTCCCGTTGCTTGTTACCGGACAATCATCTACCTTTAATAAAAAAGGGATCACATCGACCATTGCCTTAATCCGGGTGAGCACATACTTCTAAAGAAGGGATCACGTCCACCATCGCTTTATGTCAAGCAAACGCCTTCATTTAAAAAAAGAGATCTCCTCACTAATTGCCGTAATTTGAGCAAGCGCCTACTCTCAATGAATGGATCACATCCACCATTACCTTAATCCGGGAATGTGCTTGCTTTTAAAGTAGAAATCACTTCCACCATTGCCTTGATCCGGACAAACGCCTACTTCTTAAGAAGGGATCACATCCACATTCACCTTATGCCAGGCAAACGCCTTCTTTTAAAGAAGATCTAATCTAAGCAAGCGCCTATTCTTAAAAAGGGATCACATCCACCATTGCCATAATGCAGGCGAGTGACTACTTTTAAATAAGGGATCATATCCACCATCATCTTATGCCGGTCAAACACTTTCTTTTGATAAAAAGATCAAATCCACCAAAAATTGAATCCTGCCCACCTCAACCAGCACAGTGTATAAAGGGATGTGGGACAAAAAACAAAACGTCGAATGAATAAATTTAAAAAATCCTCAATGTAATCGATCATACAAAATGTCCAATAAAATTTTGAACTAAAATCTAGGATTTACTGGTTTAAGGGCTTCTATTTGAGAGACAAAAGCTGTGAAGCCTCCTTTCAAGAGGCTCGGAAGCCTCCTTTCATCGGTGTTGAACTTAATCTGTAGATTAAAAAAACACATTAATAAAGAAATAAAAAAAAAAAAAAAAAAAAGCCTCCTTTCAAGGGGCTTAGAAGTCTCTTTTCAAGAGGCTCGGAAGCCGCCTTTCAAGAGGCTCGGAAGCCTCCTTTCAAGAGGCTCGGAAGCCTCCTTTCAAGAGGCTCGGAAGCCTCCTTTCAAGAGGCTCGGAAGCCGCCCTTCAAGAGGCTCAAGCCTCCTTTCAAGAGGCTCGGAAGCCTCCTTTCAAGAGGCTCAGGAAGCCTCCTTCAAGAGGCTCAGGCCTCCTTTCAAGAGGCTCAGAAGCCTCCTTTCAAGAGGCTCAGAAGCCTCCTTTCAAGAGGCTCAAGCCTCCTTTCAAGAGGCTCAGAAGCCTCCTTTCAAGAGGCTCAGAAGCCTCCTTTCAAGAGGCTCAGAGCCTCCTTTCCAGAGGCTCAGTGCCTCCTTTCAAGCGGCTCAGAAGCCTTTTTTCAAAAGGCTCGAAAGCCTCTTCTCAAGAAGCTCAGAAGCCTCCTTTCAAGAGGCTGGGAAGCCTCCTTTTAAGAGGCTGGGAAGCCTCCTTTCAAGAGGCTCGGAAGCCTCCTTTCAAGAGGCTGGGAAGCCTCCTTTCAAGAGGCTGGGAAGCCTCCTTTCAAGAGGCTCGCAGGCCTCCTTTCAAGAGGCTCGCAGGCCTCTTTTCAAGAGTCTCAGCCTCCTTTCAAGAGGCTCAGAGCCTCCTTTCAAGAGGCTCAGAGCCTCCTTCAAGAGGCTCAGAAGCCTCCTTTCAAGAGGCTCAGGCCTCCTTTCAAGAGGCTCAGAGTCTCCTCTCAAGAGGCTCGGACGTCTCCTTTCAAGAGGCTCAGAAGCCTCCTTTCAAGAGGCTCAGCCTCCTTTCAAGAGGCTCAGAAGCCTCCTTTCAAGAGGCTCAGAAGCCTCCTTTCAAGAGGCTCAGAAGCCTCCTTTCCAGAGGCTCGGAAGCCTCCTTTCAAGAGGCTCAGAAGCCTCCTTTCCAGAGGCTCAAGCCTCCTTCCAGAGGCTCAGAGCCTCCTTTCCAGAGGCTCAGAAGCCTCCTTTGCAGAGGCTCAGAAGCCTCCTTTCCAGAGGCTCAGGCCTCCTTTCCAGAGGCTCAGAAGCCTCCTTCCAGAGGCTCAGAAGCCTCCTTTCCAGAGGCTCAGGCCTCCTTTCCAGAGGCTCAGGCCTCCTTTCCAGAGGCTCAGGCCTCCTTTCCAGAGGCTCAGAAGCCTCCTTTCAAGAGGCTCAGGCCTCCTTTCAAGAGGCTCAGGCCTCCTTTCAAGAGGCTCAGAGCCTCCTTTCAAGAGGCTCAGAAGCCTCCTTTCAAGAGGCTCAAGCCTCCTTTCAAGAGGCTCCCAGCCTCCTTTCAAGAGGCTCAGAAGCCTCCTTTCAAGAGGCTCAGGCCTCCTTCAAGAGGCTCAGAAGCCTCCTTTCAAGAGGCTCAGGCCTCCTTTCAAGAGGCCTCAGAAGCCTCCTTTCAAGAGGCTCAGAAGCCTCCTTTCAAGAGGCTCAGAAGCCTCCTTTCAAGAGGCTCAGAAGCCTCCTTTCAAGAGGCTCAGAAGCCTCCTTTCAAGAGGCTCAGAAGCCTCCTTTCAAGAGGCTCAGGCCTCCTTTCAAGAGGCTCAGAGCCTCCTTTCAAGAGGCTCAGAAGCCTCCTTTCAAGAGGCTCAGAAGCCTCCTTTCAAGAGGCTCAGAAGCCTCCTTTCAAGAGGCTCAGGCCTCCTTTCAAGAGGCTCAGAAGCCTCCTTTCAAGAGGCCTCAGCCTCCTTTCAAGAGGCTCCAGCCTCCTTTCAAGAGGCTCAGAAGCCTCCTTTCAAGAGGCTCAGAAGCCTCCTATCAAGAGGCTCAGAAACCTCCTTTCAAGAGTCTCAGAAGCCTCCTTTCAAGAGGCTCGGAAGCCTCCTTTCAAGAGGCTCAGAAGCCTCCTTCCAAGAGGCTCAGAAGCCTCCTTCCAAGAGGCTCAGAAGCCTCCTTCCAAGAGGCTCAGAAGCCTCCTTCCAAGAGGCTCAGAAGCCTCCTTCCAAGAGGCTCAGAAGCCTCCTTTCAAGAGGCTCAGAAGCCTCCTTTCAAGAGGCTCGGAAGCCTCCTTTCAAGAGGCTCGGAAGCCTCCTTTCAAGAGGCTAGGAAGCCTCCTTTCAAAAGGCTCGGAAGCCTCCTTTCAAGAGGCTCGGAAGCCTCCTTTCAAGAGGCTCGGAAGCCTCCTTTCAAGAGGCTCGGAAGCCTCCTTTGAAGAGACTTGGAAGCCGCCTTTGAAGAGGCTCGGAAGTCTCCTTTGAAGAGGCCCGGAAACCTTCTTTGAAGAGACTCGGAAGCCTCCTTTGAAGAGGCTCGGAAGACTCCTTTGAAGAGGCTCGGAAGCCTCCTTTCAAGAGGCTCGGAAGCCTCCTTTCAAGAGGCTCGGAAGATTCACAAGAAGCATGAAGGGAATCCCACCTGATCGTTACCGAGAAGTCACCAGCGTGACGAGCAATTTCGTGGTTGAATTACGAAGTTATTCCGAAGCAATTTAATGTCCGGAGAAGGGAAAATGGTAGAAAGCGATGATAAAAGAGATCCAGTCTCCAGTCGTTACAGGAGCACCAGACATGGGAGCTGGTACCACTCCCGGACCTTTGGATGCAAGTGGACATGCAGGGATTGGATTGAATGATCGGGACAAACAAAATTTTGTTTTTTTTTCAAATGGCCATAACTCTGTGAAGGTCCGAATAAGACCGGAGAGGGGCCCCAAAATGTACCATAACGTTGGTTTTAGTGTATAAGATTTGTGGGGGCCCGGGTCCACGGCCACGGCTCGAATTTAAAGCGATTTTCGAGCCTGGGAGAAATACGATTATTCTTGGGAATGCGCATCGAAAAGCAACACCTTCAATCAGGCAGGGTACATCGACGAAACCGTGGTAGGGTGGTCGGTATTGCTCATTTTTCGGTATTGCTCAAAAATACCAGTATTCGGTATTTGGTGGAGTTAATACCGGTATTTGTGAAAATTTCAAAAATAGAAAAAAAAATCAGTAAAAAACAATACTTATTGACAAACTTCAAATGTTAAAAATCATTGCTTGTTGACTTGGGCAAAGTCTGAGCATTGTGAGCGTTTCATCTCCCAATCCGTACCGGATTTTGTTCGCAATGTTGCCAGGTGATGAGATACCCTGTCTGGTTTGACCGAAGTTGGGCAAATGGTTTTAAAAGCATCGAAAATCAGTGCCAAGTCATTCATTCATTTATTCAGACTAAGGCCGAAGTGGCCTGTGCGGTATATAAGAGTCTTCTCCATTCGGCTCGGTCCATGGCTACACGTCGCCAACCACGCAGTCTACGAAGGGTCCGCAAGTCATCTTCCACCTGATCGATCCACCTTGCCCGCTGCGCACCTCGCCTTCTTGTGCCCGTCGGATCGTTGTCGAGAACCATTTTCACCGGGTTACTGTCCGACATTCTGGCTACGTGCCCGGCCCACCGCAGTCGTCCGATTTTCGCGGTGTGAACGATGGATGGTTCTCCCAACAGCTGATGCAACTCGTGGTTCATTCGCCTCCTCCACGTACCGTCCGTCATCTGCACCCCACCATAGATGGTACGCAGCACTTATCTTTCGAAAACTCCAAGTGCGCGTTGGTCCTCCACGAGCATCGTCCAGGTCTCGTGTCCGTAGAGGACTACCGGTCTAATGAGCGTTTTGTAGATTGTCAGTTTGGTACGGCGGCGAACTCTATTCGATCGGAGCGTCTTGCGGAGTCCAAAGTATGTACGATTTCCAGCCACTATGCGTCTCCGAATTTCTCTGCTGGTATCATTTTCGGCAGTCACCAGTGAGCCCAAGTACACGAATTCTTCTACCACCTCGATTTCGTCACCACCGATGCAAACTCGCGGTGGGTGGCTCACATTGTCTTCTCTTGAACCCCTTCCTATCATGTACTTCGTCTTCGACGTATTGATGACTAGTCCGATCCGCTTGGCTTCCCTCTTCAGTCTGATGTAGGCTTCCTCCATCTTCTCAAAGTTACGTGCCATAATATCTATGTCGTCGGCGAAGCCAAATAGCTGGACGGACTTATTGAAAATTGTACCACTCGTGTTAATCCCTGATCTTCGTATTACCCCTTCCAAAGCGATGTTGAACAGCAGACACGAAAGACCATCAACTTGCCGTAACCCTCTGCGGGTTTCGAAGAGACTCGAGAATGCCCCTGAAACTCGAACTACGCACATCACCCGATCCATCGTCGCTTTGATCAACCGTGTCAGTTTATCCGGAAATGTGCCAAGTGTGCCAAGTGCCAAGTATCTGGTCTGAATCCTGTCGTCAACAGAGTTGTGATCGGCATCGCAAATGTTTTGCTCTACCGCAGTTTTTCCACGAGTTGTTCTTTATTCGATGAAAAATCATCCATCGAGGCATCTTTTTTGTACCGTTTGTCAGGTGTTGTCGTTGTCTCAGCTTCGACGGTCGAATCAGCAATGTATAAACGCGTCAAGATCTTGTTCGCTTGCTAGTCAGTATAGTTCCACAGCAGCTCGATGGTTTGAATTATTTCACTTAACACTAAAAATCGCCATTACTTAATTTGAATATGGAATAACCTTTTCAACTCATGGTTCCACGTTTTCTTATAATCATGAACAGTCACGTTCATAAATTGTTGATTTTCATTAGAAGTCCATTCGTCAGTCGTCGCAAATTTTTCGTTGTCCTTTTTTAATCTCATCGAATATCAGTCGGTATCCCATCACTACGAAATTATGATACTTTTTCAAATTTTTGTCTGATCACATCGCGGGCTTTTGGAATCTCACTGAAACTCCGAGCTACTAAACCGAAGCGTATGTCCTCAGATTTGGCAAGTGGCTTGAACGTTATGCCGACCTTCGAAGTCATTCAGGCTAGAGCAGAGTTTCAAGAGGGAACATCGATGGAAAATATTGCATGCTTCAGGAAAAATATTTTAATCTCTTTTTAGTGGAATGTATTCAACCGTCTAAGACGAGTTAAGTACTCTACATTTAATTCCACCAATTATTTCGATATCTTTGCAGATACGTATTTCGACCACAACTGTGTGGTCGTCTTCAGTGCTTCGTACTTGAACCGACTTGTCGTCGACTAGTCGACTAGTCGAGTCAAGTACGAAGCACTAAAGACTACCACACAGTTGTGGTCGAAATACGTATCTGCAAAGATATCGAAATAATTGGTGGAATTAAATGGAGAGTACTTAACTCTTCTTAGACGGTTGATTGCATGCTTGTTGTACCTGTTTTTGGAATTGTGGTTGAAGTTGATGTCCCCATCTGGAGAAGCAGCATGTTTAATGTTATGCAATCCTTTGTTTTAATTCCACTTGTGTTGGAGCCTTTACACTTAATTACTTTTAAGCACTTCATGCACTTGTCTAATCTTGTGAGTCTTTAGCTGATGTATGTAGCTGAAAACTATTCAAGATTTAAACTTACTGCAAAATTAGAAATACCGAAAATACCAGTATTGTCCGTCTCTAATACCGGTATTTTCGGTACTTAAAATTGGTCGGTAATACCAGTATTACCGGTTTCGGTACTACCGGTTAGACCACCCTAGTGGACTGGTTTGAGCACGAAAACGCCAAACCGTTCAAAATTCCAATTGATTCAGCTTACGTAAAGCAAAAGGAGGAGGAAGAGCTGCCAACCAATGAATCGTACCGTAGCTTGATGGCCAGTTTGCTGTAGGTGTCGAAATCAACCAATCGGGACTGGACCGAGGCAAACATGTGCTAAGCTACCTCAAATCGACTAAGGACCTATGCTGGGATCTGGGATCCGGAAACAAAGATCTGGAGTGTTTCGTCGACGCATATTGGGCCACCCGAAAACATCCTAGCCTGAACCGTGAATCGAACTCGCCGTCTCCGGATTGGCATTCTTATGCCTTTGCTCGCAAGGCTAACTGGAGGCCCATGTAAAGACCATGTAGACTAACATTTGTCAAATGATCCTTTTGAAACGAATGTTCGGACGACCATGCTTTATTAATGTTATTCAAAACAAATGTCTTTATTATGATATACTTTCTGAATCCATGCTATTATCGCAATGAATATTTTATTGTACTCGATATTACATAAATAAAGGATAATCGGCACGACACCATCAATTTCTAGAGCCGACTCAGAATCAATTGCTTGGGTAACATCAGATTGTAAACAGTCTGAATCGCTTGACTTTTTACCTGTCACGTCAAAAATGCATTCAGCAAATTTGTGGAATTTCACGCAACTTTCCGAGTTTTGTTCAACAAATGTATGCGAATCCACAACTTTAGCCCGGCGAACATGCTCAGGTAACGGTAACGACAGCGGGCAGCTGCTGAGCCTGTTGAACGTAGCATGGAGCAACGTATCTGTGGATCAACCTGCTCCATTGCTGGAATTAATAACGCTCATTTTGTATACCGCTTGCATCGGTATGCGAGTGACATTTTCTCAATGGCAGGTCAATTTTAACTACAGAAAAGTTGGCGATTTTCAGTTGTCCTGCGCTGCAGAGCATATCCCCGCATTGTTTAACGACCTCGACAGGAAGCTTGACTGTGTTGACATTGCAGTTTCTAAATATTACTTGAAATGCGGCACGTTGATTATGCATGGTTCCCATGCAACGATTATCGATGAGAACCATAATTTGAGCTTATTACATAGCTGTTTCGAGAGTTTTGACCATCATTTGGTACGGTTGTTCTATTCACTTTTAGCCAGAGGTGAATTCGTTATTTGTATGAATGCGGACAAGTATGACGCTTTCTGGAGGCGTGCCGATCAGTGTGAACAAGAGTTGCAACGTGGTTCTGTTTTGGTCAATCGTTTATTAATATTTGCGATCATGGTCATGATTGGTACAGGTGTCTTACTCTTAGTGTACCAATGGTGCTTTGGTATTAGTTTCAATAAACATAGAACTGTCCCCGTAGATCAGTATTATGAACCCAGGAGTGCTCCTGATGTTAAGAATGTTACCCTTCATCAACATATCTAAAACTGATGTATGAACTCGTCACCAAAGCTGATTATAGCTGACCACTTGCACTATGCATTAAGAATGGAATGGAATTAGCAATTAGATTTGTTGAAAATTAATTTGTGATTCTCAGCGAAATTCATTGGAGTACATGTCTCTGGAATAACGATGCGCATAAATAGATCTTTTTCTTGCTCAGCAGCACTGAAGTAATTAACCGTGGACCAAAATTAATTTTCATTAGATGAAATACGCCTGTGTAATCTATGTTAGGAATGTTTTTTATTTCGTAACCAGTGAGGCCTATAGACAGTATTTTTAAGACTGTTATTTTATTTGCAGTTCAAACTCATCGCATAATTAAAACAAAATTATGGAGTACTTTCGAAATACGGTTTTCATAGCTTCACTCGGTGGCATGTGTTCAGTTCTCGTTTTATTTTATAAACACTATTCGCATACGATTATTGAAGTTTACAGCTTATTTGCGATCCAATGCATTTTAACAGAAACGCATTTCTTTCAATTAAAATCTAAGGGCCACGTAAGCAATTGCCATATGCATTACGTATTAGTACAAGCACCTGAAAAGAGATTTATTTTATTAAAGCTACTGCTTCAGACAAAAGCAGACCGATTTTCATCATATATTCAGTGACTTATTGAAACATTCCACTTGATAATAAGATCCTTTTTTCCGCAGATCTCACATTGACCGTTGAAAGACCTAATTCTAACCATTTTCGTTTTGAAACGATGTACAATAGTCCACGCTTCATGCATGTGTGTCCAAACAAATGCTTCATTGTGACATATCTACACTCATTCACATTCCATGTTATTACTTACCACTTACCGCATACGGACAATCATACTTGAAGAAACTATTAATTGTCGATTAGCTAGACATTATCAACTTTGTGAGGTAAACTCCTGGACAATTTCAATTCATTGATGTGGTGACATTAGAATGCGATCAGTCTCGAAACGACAAACATGTGGTCTGAAGGTGTCTGGAGTTTCGCGCAACCTTTCAATCGGTGTTATAGCAAATGAGTGAAAGGATGCTATTTTGCAGGCAAAACTCAAATGCAATGCTTTTTCTGAAAATTGCAAATGATCTGATCCAACTCACTACTAAGTTAATGAGTTCCAAAAAACAAACTTGTCTTTAAGATAATGTATTTGGCAATCCGAATAAATTTCTGAGCAAACGAGATTGCTCCATATCTCTCAGATTTCGTTAAATTTAGTTCAACTGGTTGTCTCATGTACATTAACGTCGCCTAACGCATACATTTCTAATTAAATTTATTTCTAAAACTAGCGAAAGAAACCCAGCTTTGCCCGGATGTTGCAAATGTAACAATGAACTATTTGCAGCACAGTACTTTAGATTAATTTCCGTGCGATTGTTTTGTTTTTCTCAACAGCTGACCCAAAACTATATTCTATTGATTTTTTACATTTCCCCTTTAAATCACCAACTTTTTGTATATCCAAACCTTGCGGATCCCAAAACGAATCGATTACAGTTAAATCTTCAGGAAGGAAATCTCAACTAATTTTTATTATATAGACTAACCCGACGAACTTTGTTTCGCCTGAAATTGATTTATTATCTGATTTATCTCGAGTTATGAAGAAATTGGTCTTTCATTTGCATGGGAGCCCCTCTTTTCAAATGGGGGAGGGGTTTCGAACCATCTTAAGAACCTTCCCCGGCCCCAAAAACCTCTGCATGCAAATTTTCACGCCGATCGGTTTAGTAGTTTCAGAGTCTATTTTTTCAGTCAGAAATTAATTTTTATGTATATAGAAGATTTAATTGAGGCTGAGAGAACAAGACCCTTCTTAGTAATTTCCAGATTGTACATAATGTTTCGGTGTTTTTTCATAAGCACCTTGTAGTTTTACAAACGGCAAACCATTTTCCAATCACTGTACTATGGTCCAGGATACAGATTTACGCGGAAAGATGCATTTTACGCCAAAACTATATTTTTTAGAAAAAAAAAACTGTTGTTTTATTAAATTGTTCGAAATAGTCACACTTGAAATAAATAACCGAATTCGGTAAAATTTTACCGAAAACTCAACAGCAGAACTGTTCGGTAAATAATTTTACTGATTTTCGGTGATTTTGACAGTTGAACAATGTAAAAAATTACAAAAAAATCTGTAAAATAATTACCGAACAGATCTGCTGTTGAGATTTCGGTAAAATTTACCGAATACTGTGAAATGAGTTAAGTATGTACGGCCATCATTATGGTGCAACCAAAAAATAGGGTGGCCCATCATATAGAAAAAAAATTAGAAAATATTTTTTATTTCTCAGAATATTGACATGATATGTTCTACAAAGTTGTAGCGCAGCTTATTCCAATCAATTTTACCAAATTCTGTAGCTCTTAAGTTGGCTGATTTAGAGCAATTTTACCTGATTGGATTAGGGTGTACCTCACAAAAACAGTATTTTTGATCTACTTTTTTGTTTTAGATTTCTCGAAAAAGTCGTCTTCAGGTGACTTTTAGAGCTTAAAAAATTGCTACTTTTGATGGGTGAATATGCTCAATATCTTTTTCCGATCAAGAGTTATAATAATTTTTCTCTCAAAATTACATTCTTTTCATAAGTTGATATCTCCGGTTAGGGCAGACCAAAAAATATGTTTATACGGCATTTGAAAGAGAAATTCATATTCCTTTCTTATGTCAAAAAATTAGAGATATGTTATTTATTTATCTCAAGTTTCACCAATTTTACTAAAATCATGTTTTTTCAAACAAATTGATATAACTCGACAATGGAAGAAGATACAGACGATATTCTTATAGCAAAACACGCGTTTTGAGTCTTCAAAAGCTAACATTTGCACGAAATGAAAAATAAAAAATCTACAGCTTTAACACTTTTTATAAGTTTAATCATTATTATTATATTGCAAGATTTACGAGAAAAGATGCATTTACGGCCTAAAGCATACTTTTGAGAAAAAAAATATTCTCTAATTTTTTTATATGATGAGCCACCCTATTTTTTGGTTGCACCATAATAATGGCCTTACTATTTCGAACAATTTTGTAGAACAACAGTTTTTTTCTAAAAAATATAGTTTTGGCGTAAAATTAATTTTTCCGCGTAAATCTGTATCCTGGAGGCGCTAGTTAAGGGTTCCCAATACACATTTTCTTTTATTCATCACTCAATGATTTCTTAAATTCATCTCTCCATTATGAATTCCGCGTCAAGATTTTTATGTATTTTTGTAATCCATAAAAAATAACCTGGCAGGATCGCCAAAATGTCTGGCCCAAATTCCCGAGGCAAAATAAGTTGCCAACAGCCCACCGTGGTTGCGTCTGCAGGTTTCGGAGATTTGACAAAACAAAAACGAGTCATGGCTTGCTGCAGGAAGGTAACTTACTCAAACCTACCGTATGCGTGATAATGTTTACATCATAAGGCAATGTCAAAATTTAAAAAAAGATCTCAGAAATACCGTTTTTTTTTTTAATTTATTCAAAAAGGAAACGCTTCTACTAGTCTTAAATTATATTTATAGATAAAGCTATGTCCATTTAGAATCCGGAATCATTTATTGTATTGCAGCGGCACGGAAAGTGACCGCTGCAAGAATTCTTTTACAGCGGTTTGTCTATCTAGGCGCCCACTTGCTGTGGTATAAATTTCACGAAGTTTCGTGCAGCGTGTCAAAAATTATTCTAGATGGAAGCCGAAGGAGAGAAAAAAATCTGCACACCCACGTTGATAATCCTGTCATCGACGATGGAACCAACGTCAAAATGGATTTCGGACAGCTTCCTAGCCAAAAATTCTACATGGTGACGGCACGAGGAGTAGTTTCTGTGAAGTTTAAGTTTGCTTTTTGGACAAACTTGCAAAAAAAAAACGGATGATTGTGGCAAGGGATATGCAACTGTGGGGCAAAGACCTAAGTGTTTATGACGAATAATACGATGGACTCGAAGCTGTACAAGGAGGAATGTCTCAAAAACCGCGGTCGACCTTCCATAAAGCCCATAAAGGTCCCGTGAAGTTTTAGCCAGATTTGGCGAGTTGCCACTACAGCTGGGAAGTCATCCAGTGGTACCGCGATAATAACGAAGATTTCATCGATAAAAACATAAATCCACACAACTGCCCACAGCTCCGGCCCATCGAGACATTTTGGGCAGTAATGAAGCGGAAGCTTAAGAAAAGTGGAAAAGTGGAAAAACGGCTCGGAACGCGACTCAGATGACCAAAATGTGGAACAAATGTGCCAAGGAAGTTGACTCCGGAGGTGTGCAACTTTTGATGAGAGGAATAAAGAAGAAGGTGCGAATTTTCACTAGAAACAAGAAGAAATTATTTGTATCAATATTTTTTTTGAATTACCGTTGATTTGATATATTAACCTTATTTGTACGTCAATCCGTTACCGAGATACAGATGATTTTATTATTCCGGATTCTAAATGGACATAGCTTTAGAGTCTCTATATTATATATAGAGTCTCCATTTGCTGCAATTACGGTCTCCACACGATTCAGGAACGCACGGCAAGTCCCAATAATGTAGGCTGGATCCATGCCTCCAGGTACGGGTCATTGTTCGCCTGAGGCTAGCTGTACTCGGATGGCGTTTAGAACAGGCCTTGACCTTCATGACACGCCGTGCTGAGTAACCTAGCGGATTAAGGTCAGGACTGGATTGTGGCCACATTTCCTTCACCCAGAACAGCCGATGTTCCTGCAATTACTTTTGAGTTCAGTTAAAGGTGTGGCACGGAGCTCCGTCTTGTTGAAATAAAACATTTGGCTTCGATCCGTACTGCTCTTTGATCCACGATGTAGACCTCCGTGTTCACCTTGTCGCCTTCTGGAATGAACAACGGGTCCATTTTTTGCCATCGGAAGCCACCAATCCAAACACCATAGCGCTAGCGGGATGCTTTGTCAGTTACACATTTTATACTCGTCGGCCACGTCTTTTACTGGGAGAAAACTAATATAGCAATCGGTTCTAGAATTTGAAACGGGAACAGGATTACCGGATTTTCTCGCCTGAGGAAGTTTAAAATTTTCTGACATCGTTGGACTCGTAGATCCCGGATACGGTTAGTAATCATGTGAGTTTTTTTTTTCGTTCCCTCGACTTCGCCCCGCAATATTCCTTCACGATCTTTCGTACCGTAAAGTCGCTGATTCCGTGTTCCTTCGCCATTTTTCTCATTGAACGCACTGGATTCGCCCGAATCTATCGTTTGATGGCTGCAATAACCCTCGGGACCCGAGCTGACCTCGGACGACCTTTGGACACCTTCGCGGACAGTTGTCCTTTCTTTTCTCGGTCTAAAATTCTTTTCAGGGTACACCGGGACACCACTACGGCGATCAAAATGTCGTTTTGCGACATTTGCGCGTGGAACAAATTACGAATGCGCTGCCACTTCGTCATGGTGTACCTGTCAAACTAAGTAAATCGTTTTCTTTTATACACACACACACACAGACTATTATATGAGCTACAGCTTACGTGCATGCAAAGAAAATCAAGATATTACATGCACAGGTCAAATGGGAAGCTTATTTCGACAATGGTGCAAATATTATCACGCATACGGTAGGGTGACCATATGGAATTTTCACAAAGGAGGACATTTTACCAAAATCATGACAAAAAGGAGGACATTCTGTTGAAAAAAGAGGACAAGTCACTAAATTTAAAAATCCCTTATGTTTGACATAGTTTTTTGAATCATTAAAATTCAAAGTACATTTTCAGAAATGGAAAAGTCGAGTCTAGAAAGTTCGATAAATGCATGTCTTCAAAATAAAAAACCCAGATTAATCCACCTAGCGTTGGTGGTGCCTTTCTCGCATTTAGTTAGGACATCCACGTTATATGGGGTTTATATGATCCGATGTACCATTTTCTTCATAACTTTGAAACGCAATGACCGATCGTTATAAAATTTAATAGTGATCTACAAGGCTTTGTCTCCTGTCGAATGAAACTTGTTGCGAGAAAATTGGCTAAGGATTACAATATGAAAAGTTGTCTAATGTTTTTCTTAGCTTTTGCACACACATACACACACACATACACACACACATACACACGGACAGACAGACATGTGCTCAGCTTGTCAAGCTGAGTCGATTGGTATATAATACTATGGGTCTCAGAGGCTTCTATAAAAAGTTCGTTTTCAGAGTGAAATGATAGCCTTTCGGTACAACTTTGTTGTACGAGAAAGGCAAAAAACAATGAATCATAAAGATAAGAACGAATTTCGTTATCTTCTATTCTGAAAATTTTTAGCATTTTTTCCCCAATTTGTTTACTTAATAGGCTCAGTTGTTTTAAGAAAAACTCCATGGAGCCGAAACAATATAAATATTACTTTAAATATAATATATTATTGATAATATGATCTCCGGCACACTTATTTTTCGGCCGTGTTGATGAGCCCGTCGCTGATCTGTATGTAGGTGGATGAGATATAGCTTCCTTAATCGCGATTGCAATCTCTTCCAGTGTTACGTCGTCTTTCTTACGACGGGGTTTTTTATCTGCCTGTTTGTTGTCACGTACAACCGAGTGTGTCCTATTTTCTGACTTCGGACTTTCCTCTAGAACCTCGATGAAGTCATCATCTGAGGTTTCCGATGATATTTGTTCTTCTTCCTTCCCAGCTACGTGGTACCTTTCTCTTGCTTTCCAGGCCTGTTCCGCGCTTGTTTAGGGCAGGAATCCCGTCGATGACCAACTGCTTGACACCGAAAGCATGTATCCTTCAGTCCGTCGTAAAAATTCTTCCTTTTAAACCGGAGACATCTATGGATGGTGGAATACTTTTTCCGACTTCCATGTGTACACCACGAACACCTGTGAACAGGTGTCCCAGACCCAATTCCGTGGGAAACTTCTCTCTTACAATGCGATCCACTTTGCCAAATAATCCGAGCACCAGCGATAAATTTTCGTCTTTGACTTCCGGCGGCAGATCAAATACGCGGACATACCGCAAATTGGTAACTGCGATTTCCATCCGAACTTCAACCGACGTCCCGCTTGAGTACACAAACTTTCGCGACTCCGTATTTCTCCTCATGGATTCGTACATCGTATCACGGGAAACGAATTTGATGTACAGCGAGCGATCATGTGCCGTTTTGTACGCTGTGTCCATAAGTAATAAATCAGTCTCCAGCTGCTTCAAAAAGCTGGCGATTTCTGCCCAAGAGGGACGCGTATGCAGTTTGCATACGAACCTATACAATATAAATATTGAATAGATGAGTCGAATATCAATGTCATTCGTCAAAAGTTTGTGGATAAACATTACCATCTTTAAATAAAATATGGAGATCAACTTGTGATTTACAGAATAGTCAGATAGAAATCGGTTAAACTATACACCAGTCCATAAAATGCTAAGCTTTCATGTTTCTTGTATTAATATACAAGAACTGAATAAGGATCTTTTGCTTATTAAATATGGAAGCTGTGTGGTAGTGAAATAGCACTTGCCGTTGACTATATAAGTAAATTTTCAATGGCTCAAACCCCGCAGAAGCTGTATACTAAGTACAAAATTGTGTAGTGCCTTTTAGACTCACTACCTATGTTCTGGATTGTAAGAATGTAAGATTAGAACACAAGGACAGTTTGCAGCACTGTTGTTGTTATAATAAAACTGAAATAAACGGGGAAAAGGGTTGTTTGGCCGAAGCCGAACAAACCATTAGGCCCAAACACACACAACTTCAGAAAAATATATTAAGCTTTTTTAGTGGAATATATTAAACCGTCTAAGACGAATTAAGTACTGTCCATTTAATTCCACCAGTCGAGTCAAGTACAGACAAGTCGAGTCAAGTACAAGACACTGAAGACGACCACACAGTTGTGGTCGAAATACGTATCTGCAAAGATAACGAAAATTAACTGGTGGAATTAAATGGACAGTACTTAATTCGTCTTAGACGGTTTACACACAACTTGATTTTTATAAAATAGGTTTTGTAGAATGCATATGAGTTGTTGGATTTTATTTGGCACTTCCATTTGTTGTGAAAAACGGAATTTAATTCACAAAAGTACGTATTTTCAAAAAAAATTGGCTTCTCTACTCTGCAAAGCTGAATTTCGGCTCCTCACTTTGAGAATAAAGTTTGAATTTTGTAGAATGAGCCTTAAAGAAAGCATGTGGGTTGTAGGATTTTAATTGGCACGTTCATTTGTTTTAATAAAGGGAATTTAATTAACAAAAGTACGTATTTTCATAGAAATTTGGTTTCTCTGCTCTTCAAAGCAAAATTTCGGCTTCTCACTATGAAAATGAAGTTTGCATTTCATAGAATGGGCCATGTAGAAGGCATATGGGCTGTTGGGTTTTATTTGGCACGTTCATTTGTTTTGATAAACGGAAATAAATTCACAAAAGTGCGTTTTTTCATAGAAATTTGGTTTCTTTGCTCTGGAAAGCTGAATGTCAGCATCAAACTGTGTGAATAAAGTTCGAATAACATAGGATGGGCCTTGAAGAATGCACAAGAGTTGTGCAAAATAAAATTCATAAAGCACTCAAGGTTTTAATTTGTGATTATAATATTACAGCGTTGTACTTCACACTGACAACTGATCTACAGCTATATATTTTATTGATTATCACCTATCACGCAATTAAGTCAGCTAGGATAACTCCTATGATAATAATTAACAGGAATATGAGTAGTGCCATCAAGTAGACATGTATTGGATCAGTTCCACGAGCGCCACACTGTCTAACACGGCTCCAAAATGTTCTAAACTGGCTATTATTACCGCAGGAACACTGTTTGTTTGGTCCCATCGTTTGGTCCACTTTTGTCATGGTTGCAAACGAAGTGGAGATTTTTCTCTGAGTGTCCCAAGATCTCGTAATCGACACACTATGGTTTATTCCTACGTGCACCTTATATAGATCACCCAATATCAGCAAACCACACTCGACGTAGTTAATAAAAGTCCCATCGACGGCAACGTTCGTACATTTGTGTTTATCGTCAAGAACGAATAAGAAGGTGATTTGCTCCTCCGGACCGCAGAACAGCTGCATGTGAATAAGTTTGTCGGATTTTTTCCGACCGTAGGCGGTGGCAATCCGGATTCCGATGCAAGTCGTGTACAAAATAAAGGACACGAGTTCCATAGGTTGAAGTTGCGTATTCCAGCTGTCTCGAAAATCAGATACGTTATACTGATTGAAGCTTGGGTTTATGAGATCTTCCGTGGCGAAGCTTGCAAGATTTTCTTTGCGTGTGCATTCCATTAGCGGGCATTCAGAAGTGACGGCCGGATATGCCATCTTCGAGAAACAGAATAACCAATTTTATTTCGATGGATCATGCTTTAATATATTGCTAATTTTTGTCGGACTTGATTGAATCACAAATAAATTAGGCGCTTCTTGATTGTTATAGGTACCGACAATTTGACGTGATTGAACAAAGTCATTTAATTTCAATTAAATGTGATTGGACAAAGCCACTTTCTCAACTCTGGATTTTCATGACAGTTCAAGGTTGAATTATGCAATGGCATGCTTTTCGTGTCTAATGGTAGTATGGCCCTCAAAATTGGGTAGTATGCAAATAGATGGGCATATCAAACTTCATGATTTCAAAAGTTATGGTATTCTATGGTAGTTTTATACTTCCTGGACTGTTTTTGAACGGATTGGAACCGATAAACTGATTTATCGTGTACCGGTTCGAGGGACAATTTTGGGAAATAAGCAAACCCCATTCATAATGGCATTCTATGGTAGTTTTGTGCTTCCTGGACCGTATTTGAACCGATTGGAACCGAGAAACGATTTTACCATGAATCGGTACAAAGGTCAATTTTGGGAAATAAACAAACCCCATCATGCGGCATATCAAACTTCATGATTATAACGAGTTATGACATTCTTTGGTAGTTTTGTACTTCCGGAACCGTATTTGAACCGATTGGAAACGGTAAACGGATTTATCGAGTACTGATTTGAGGGTCAATTTTGGGAAAGCGAGCTAATCCCATCATGCTGCATATACATTTTCATTATTTCAGTTGAGGTATCCCATGCTGAAACGGATTCCTCCAGACGCTGAAACTCATCTTCTCAAACTCGTCAATTACATTTGGGAGAACCGCACTTCCCCCGACGAGTGGACGAAAAGCCACGTGATACCCATCCCCAAAAATCACACGACGGGTCGGGATCCCTCCAAGTTTCGACCGATCTCCCTCACCTCCTGTGCTTGTAAGACCATGGAGAGGATGGTCAACCGCCGGCTCCGTGAAAAATTGGAAGCAGATGGAAGATTCGGCTTCCAACAGCACGCCTTTCGCCCAGGGTATGGCACCAGCACATACTTTGCCAACCTGGGCAGTGTGATGCAGACCGCGTATAACGAAGGCAAGCATGTTAACCTGGTTTCGCTGGACAATGCCAAAGCCTTCAGCAGGACCTGGACACCGCTGGTCCTGAACAAATTACAAGAATGGGGCATCACTGGCAACATGCTTGCCTTTATCAAAAACTTCTTGACCGGTAGGACCTTCACGGTCCTCGGTCCGGAGGGTCCCCCAAGGGTCGGTTTTTGCGGTCACCCTTTTCCTGTTTGCAATGAACGGGGTCTTCGGCATACTACCGGCCAACGTCCACCTCTTTGTCTACGCCGACGACATCCTCCTGGTTGTCGTAGGTGGAACTCCCGGGCGAACTAGTATTAAAGCACAGGCGGCGGCTAGCGCAATCCACCGCTGGGCCACCTCCATTGGCTTTACTATGAATGCGGGTAAGTGCATCCGGGACCACGTTTGCCATGGCCACCATCAAGTCGGAGGCCCGCCTATTAAGCTTGGCCACGACCCCATACCTAACCGGAAAATCGTTCGCGTTCTTGGTGTCGATATCGACCGGCGGCTTACCTTTTTACCACACTTCCGGGCGGTGAAGGTGGCCTGCAAGCCGCGAATCAGTCTGATGAAAACCCTGGCCGCAAAACTCCGTACCAACAACCGGCACACCAGGCTAAGTATAGGCCATGCAACCATTGATAGTCGCCTGCTATATGGGTTAGAGCTGACCTGTTCTGCGCGAAGGGACCTCATCAGCGTGCTTTTCCCAGTATTCAACAGCTACGTCCGACTGGCTTCCGGTCGCCTTTCTTCCACGCCAGCTGAAGCAGTGTGTGTCGAAGCCGGAATTTTCCCTTTCCGGCATAGAGTCCTCACGACCATCTGCTGCAAGGGAGCTTCATATGCTGCGGTGACATCAGGCGAGTACGGGAGCCCTCTCCTCGACGAGTCTGACCGGATCCCTAGAAGCGTGGCCGGCAGCGGTCTCCCCCTAGTGGCGCGGGTCCACTGGAGAGGCGCCAACTCCGAGGAGCTAAGAAGATCGGTCATCAAGCTCGTGGCCACTCGTTTCCGGAACCATACCATACGGTACACCGATGGTTCCATGTCTTTATAGTTATTCATTATAGTATTCCAGCTAGCATCCGGGATGCGCTAGCTGATGATGAAGCTAATACGGCTGCACTCTTTTGCTTCCTGAAGGATGCAGGTCTGTACTACGCGATATAGATTTGGACCTCTGCCTAAGGCGAACGGGTTTTCTTCCAGTTCAGCTGAGGGGGCCTCAGCCTTCTTTTGTTCGAAGCCATTTTAATAACGACATCTGCCAACTCATACAACCATTTTTTCTACTGTTTTTTCAAGGTTTCCCAAAATTGACCCTTTAACCGGTACTCAGAAAATCAGTTTACCGGTTCAAGTCGGTTCAAATACGTTCATGGAAGTACAAAACTACCATAGAATGGAATAGCTTTTGAAATCATGAAGTTTGATACGCCGCATGATGGGGTTTGCTTATTTCCCTAAATTGACCCTTGAACCGGTACTCGGTAAATCAGTTTACCGGTTCCAATCGGTTCAAATACGGTCCCGGGAGTACAAAACTACCATAGAATACCATTACTCTTAAAATCATGAAGTTTGATATGCCGCATGATGGTATTCGCCTATTCCCGTAAAGTGACCCCGTAACAGGTTCCGGCGGAACGTCAGGATTCCGGAATACAGGCCATATTTCGGGCCGATCATATTCCTGTTCAAATTTGGTATAGTTTATGCGTAGTTTCTCTTCAAAATATCTAAAATAATCATTTCCAAAGTATGCATTCTGGCATATGGCCAAAAGCTAACACCCATTTTATATCCGGAATAACTCCGGTATCAAGTGGCCAGTCCTAAAAATTCATACAGGATCTGAAATTAGAATATATTCCGCTTCTTTTGGTGAAAGTTCCCAAAAAAATGTCAAAAGACAAAAAAGTTACAGCCAAAAATATTTTTATTTCTGTTTTCAAAAGGGGGGTGGGTAACGGAAGGGTTAATATAATTTTTTTTTTCAAGAGGTCAATATATTAGGCCCTTATATAAAGTAAACCGCGAAATGACTGAAAATGATTCATTTTCTTATTGTAATAACATTAAAAACATTTTATGGGCTCGAAAAAGGAAGAAAATATGTTTGTTCGCCTATTTTCGTGGAGACGCGCCATAGTGAATACGAGCAAGGAGACGCATTGTTGATCACTATGACGTTTGACTCAAAAACTGGTGGTTGGACATCTCTAATTTTTGTATAAAGGCTATTTACTTTCAATTCGGAGATCGCAGCAAGCCATGCGCGCCGATGGTTGGATTTGAATTTGCTGTCACGTTTTTGTTCGTTCGCGCAAGAAACAGATTCGGCTGATGTTTATATTTTGTATGTTACTAGAAAAGTGTTTTGAAGTTTGGAATTTACCTTTAATAAAGTGTATTTCTTAATTGAGTGCGCGAAGTCGTTTGTGTATGCGGGGATGTTTTTGGTGAAATATGTGTGGCTGTGTGATAATACCAGCGATAGATGGTTATTTATCCCTTATCGAATTACTCCGTGTAGCTTTGAAAGAGTGAAGTAAATTGTTCGTGGGAGTGATTGGATCAATTTGGTGAGATTGTTTCAATATGTTTTTATATGATTCCAAAATTAAATGCGCGCTGGATTAAAAAAAATCCGGAAGTTTGTTTATGGATCCATTATCCAATTGATAATGGTAGCATAAACAGGCGGGGCTTATTGCTAGTGAAAGTGACCCCGGACTGGACGTGAGTTACCAGGCAGTCTAAAATGGGTCACTGGAGCTGCAGTAGAGCTAGCACCTTCTAACTCCCGGGCTAAAGCTGACTCTATTAAAGACAGCTTTCTTCCATAATACCACTGCCGGACAGTGGGGGTTAGATTGAAGGCTATTTACTTTCAATTCAAATGTTTTATCGTTGAAGAGTAAAAATCGAGAACAAATTGTTTCGACTAAAAAACATCAATGTTCAGATTGTTTTTATCTCTTCACTACAATGTATGGAGTCTCCAATTAGTACGTTGATTATTGAAAGAGGTACTCATCTTGGCAGGCACTACCCTAACAAGAAGTGAAAAAAAGGCCATTTCATCATTTGTAAATGAACCGTGACAGCAGATATTTAAATAGATCCAGAGTTGCATTAAATATCGTTAAATTTAAATAAATTATCGACAACAACAATCAGGAAGCACCTAATTGTTTGTAATGTAATCAAGTCCGACAGGAGTTAACACCGTATTTAAATACGACCGTGTTGGTTGAAATGGGTTATTCTCTTCCCTGAAGATGTCAAATCCAGCAGTGGAGTGGACTTTTTATAATAGTGAGCTAATAGAATGTGAACGCAATGAAAATGTTGCAAACTTCACCACGCACGATCTCATGAACCCGAGTTTCAATCAGTATAACGTATCTTACCATCAAAACATGTGGGATCTAAATCTTCACCCCATGGAACTGGTGTCCTTTTTTCTGTACACAACTTGCGTAGGAATCCAGATAGCCACCGTCGACGGTCGGAGCGAATTTGAGAAACTTGTTCACATGCAACTATCCTGTGGCGTGGAGGAGCGAATAAACCTACTATTCGTAGTCAATGAAAAACATCAATGTACAAACGTGGCTGTTAATGGAGCTTTTGTCAAATACTCCAATTGTGGATTGTTGATGTTCGATGCATACATCGATTCATACAAAGTGCAGGTGAAAATGCACCATAGTGTGTCATTTTTGAGACTTTGGGAGACTGACGGAGAAGTGTTTGTCTCTGCGGTAACTTTGACAAAAGAGGATCCAGTTATTGGACTGGACAAACGATGTTCCTGCACTAATGTTACTCAATTTAGAACATTTTGGAGTCGTGTTCGACAATGTGATACGCATGAAACATGGACTGTTCCGATATATGTCTATTTGATAGCACTACTTGTATTCGTGTTTGTTTCCATCCTGGGAGTTATTTTAGCAGACATAATCGCGTGAAAAGTAATCTGATTCGTATAGTCAACAATTTGTATCTACTTTGAATCGCATCAATCTTAAATCTTGAAAAAGGTGTCAATGTGAAATTTATTAATTTATCTTCTTCTTATTGGCATTACATCCTCACACTGGGACAGAGCCACCTCGCAGCTTAGTGTTCAGTTCGTATATCATGAGGCTAACACGATGATACTTGTATGCCCAGGGAGGTCGAGACAATTTCCAATCCGAAAATGGCCTACACTGGCACCGGGAATCGAACCCAGCCATCCTTAGCATGGTCTTGTTTTGTAACCGCGCGTCATACCGCACGGCTTAGAAGGGCCCTGTGAAATTTATCAATTACTAGTTGACCCGGCAGACGTTGTCCTGCATAGTAGGCGAGAATGTGCGTTCCGAACTGCCCATGCAAAGTTCGCATAGGAATCACAATTTTAGTTTTTCACGATTTGTTCAACTTTACTCGTAATTTTCGCATTAGGAAATATCATATAAACCCGTCGGAAACTATAACGAATATTTCTGCTGAAGAAATGAAAAAAATCTATCCAGCCGTTTTCGAGTTATGCGGATACGAACACAGACCATTTCATTTTTATATATAAGAAGAAGACTAGTCGACCCGGCAGACGTTGCCCTGCATAGTAGGCGAAAATACGCGTTATGAACAATTCATACGAAATTATTTGTTTTGGTTTTCACGATTCACTCAACTGTACCAATGATTTTGGCATGAGGAAATATCATATAAACCCGTCGGAAACTATGACGAACGTAACTGTTGAAAGAATGAAGAGAACCCATCCAGCCATTTTCGTGTTATGCGGATACGAACACAGACCATTTCATTTTTATTATAAAGAGAAGAAAAAGAAGATAGAAGAGTATTTAAATAAATGTTACAAACTAGCTACAGATTAAAATCAAATATGGTATCTGAATTGTAAATTTTACCACATTTAATTTCATATGATTAAAATATATTATCGATGGAAGCAACAATGATACATCACCTAAATTATTTTAATTTTAATCAAGGCCTATGGGAGATCGCAACGTATTCTATGTAGTATTAAAATACAATCAAATGGCATAAAATGGATTATTCTTGCCGGATTTTTGAAAATGTTACTTAGCTCTTGGTTCTTATAGTTTGATAAGAAAATTATTTAGAGCTTTCTAGTGGAATGTCTTCACTTGTCATAAAACGAGTTTAGTACTATTTCATTCGATTCCACCACTTGATTGTAACTTTACAGATGCGTATTTCGACCTCGAAAGTGAGGTCGCCTTCTGTGTCTCGTACTTTTCTCGACTACTCTTTGTTCTTTTCCGATTGTTTCAAAGCCACATTAACGTTCAATTCGATTATTTAGGTGGTCAAATAATACTCTCTCCGTTGACAAGCGTGGAAGCTTTTATTAAAAAGATTTACAAAGTATGATTCTTATCATAAAAGACATCCAAAGACATCCAAAGACACGCTCTTCTTTTTTTGTTGAGTTTTTGTCGGAGAAATGTTCCTCTCCTTATCCTACATTGCCGCTGATCACCATCATTTTAATTAAAAGAGCAACTAACAACTACGAAATGCCCAAATAAAAGCAATATTTGTCCTGAAAATAGATGAAAATTTCTCAAATTATGTGAGGATTCTGTGCGGAAGTCCAGATTTATGATATTTATAATGGATTGCACGTAAAGCTGAATCGATTTCTCAACACCAGAACTATTTCCCAAATTGGCATTTCCCCTATTTGTCCTACCACACGACTTGGAACGTGGATGCGCCTCTGTAAACAACAATCACGAAGCGCGTAATTTATTTGTAATTCAATCAAGTCCCACAATGTATTTAAATGCGATCAAGTGGAATCAAACGGGTTATTCTTTTCCTGAAAGATGGCATTTCGAGCCGAGGATTGGGCTAAATCGATATGCCCGCTAACAGAATGTACCCACAAAGAAAATCTCGCGAATTTCGCCACAAAAGATCTTATGAAACCAAGTTTCAATCAGTATAACATATCATTTTATCGAGACAGCTGGAATCCACACCTTCAACCTATGGAACTATTATCATTTTTGTTGTACACATCTTGCATCGCAATCCGGATAGCCACCGCCTATGGTCGGAGAAATTCCGGCAGACTTATTCACATGCAACTGTCCTGTGGAGTAGAGGAGCAAATCACCTTTCTATTCGTTCTGGATAGAAGACATCAGTGTACGAACGTTGCGATCGATGGAACGTTCATTAAATACGGCGAGTGTGGTCTGCTGGCATCGGGTGATTCATACAAAGTGCATGTTGACATAAACCAAGTTGTGGCGATTACGAGATTTCAGAACAACCAGAAGGAAGTTTCTATCTCAATTGTAACCATGACAAAAGTGGACCAAATTGCTGGGCAAGACAGTCAATGTTTCTGCAGTAATAACAGTCGGTTTAGAGCATTCTGGAGCCATGTTAGACAGTGTGGGACCCGTGGAACATGGACTGGTTCAACAAATTACTATCTAGTGACGTCACTCGTATTCGTCTTAGTTTTGATCTTTGGAGTTGTCCTAGAATTTGTCATTAAGTTTTATTAAGAAAATTATTTTGAGCTTTTTAGTGGAATGTCTTCACTTGTCATAAGACGAGTTTGTACAGTCCCATTTAATTCCACCACTCAACCACTCAATTAAGTTCTAGTTGTAGGTCAGTTGTTCGTGTTGAGTTCAGTTCAAGCTGTAAAATTATAATTACAAACTAAAAGTTCAAGTGGATCACAATAACATATGATTTTCTCTGTCTCAAAAGTAAGCCGTTTCATCATGAAGTATTACAGCAACCATCCTGATCCAGAGTTGCGACAACGTCTTTGTTCAATCACATTTAATATCGTTGAAATGAAATAAATTATCGACGCCAACAACAATCAAGGAACGCCTAATTTATTTGTAATTCAATCAAGTTCAACAGGAATTATCATTACAACGTGTTTTAATACGACCGAGTGGATTGAAATGGATTATTCTTTTCCTTGAAGATGTCAAGTCCAGAGGAGGATTGGGATTGTTATATTAGCAACCTAACAGAGTGTGAACGCAGAGAAAATGTTGCAAATTTTGCTACGCACTATCTCAAGAACCTGGATTTTAATCAGTATAAAATATCTTACCATCGAGACAACTGGGATCTAAATCTTCATCCTATGGAACTGGTGTCCTTTTTCCTGTACACAGCATGCATGGGAATCCGGATAGCCACCGTCTACGGTCGGAGCAAACTTGAGAAACTTGTTCACATGCAACTGTCCTGTGGAGTGGAGGAGCGAATCAACCTTCTATTCGTACTCGATAAAGGACATCAATGTACGAACGTTGCCATCGATGGAACCTTTATCAAATACTCCAATTGTGGATTGCTGATGTTTGGTTCATACATTGGTTCATACAAAGTGCACGTATACATGCATCGCAGCGTGGCATTTTCGAGAGCTTGGTATAATGACGAAGGAGCGGTTGTCTCAGTGGTAACTTTGACAAAGGAGGAGGACCAAGCTATTGGACGCGACGAACGATGTTCCTGCACTAATGATAGTCAATTTAGAACGTTTTGGAGTCGTTTAAGACAATGTGCTACTCATGGAACATGGACTGTTCCGACATATGTCTATTTGATGGTGCTACTTGTATTCGTGCTCATCTTCATCGTGGGAGTTATTTTAGCAGACCTAGTCTAGACCTGATCTAGTGTATACGTTGGATCAGTTGTTGATGTCAAGTTTTACCTAGTAACGAGTTCACTTGAACAAAAAAAAAACGAGAAATAGCATATTTGTAATGTAAATTCTGTTACGGTTCATTTGGTTAAGATGTTGTTATCCAGTTTTCAGCGAGCGGTAATGGCCGCTAGTTTGCATATGGGCTAGTCTCTGATTCGATGTTTTTGGAGGTCGACTGCACACACCTTTCCAGCATTTTGATCAATGTGGTGAATAAGAATTAGAATAAATCGTTCGATCCGCAAACAAATATTGTGAACTCTCGTATATTCCTTGTCCCTCACATAACAGTTGCACGGTTGCACTA
Source organism: Armigeres subalbatus (assembly GCF_024139115.2). Classification (NCBI taxonomy): domain Eukaryota; kingdom Metazoa; phylum Arthropoda; class Insecta; order Diptera; family Culicidae; genus Armigeres; species Armigeres subalbatus. The sequence continues at coordinate 426,677,188 of NC_085141.1, forward strand.
GAAATACTAGAATAAGAGATCGGCAAAGACGCCATCTTGTTTCCGATCGAACCGCCAAAAGCGGTTCCAATTCGACTTGTTTACTTTTTGCATCCATCCACACTTAAAATAAATCGCCGAATTCGGTAAAATTTTACCGAAATCTCAACAGCAGAACTGTTTGGTAAATAATTTAACTATTTTTCGGTGATTTTGACAGTTGAGCAATGGAAAAAATTACAAAAAATCTGTAAAAAAAATTACCGAACAGTTCTGCTGTTGAGATTTCGGTAAAATTTACCGAATACTGTGAAATGAGTTAAGTGTGTAAGAAGCTAGTAAAAAGTTCTAGTGCTGCCAGTATTATTTTCACGATTTCATGCATTTTCATGTGTTGCCAATTCGACAGTTTTTTACTCCGCCGGTCTCTGGTTATAGATTTACTAGGTTGCACCTACAAATGTCGGCGCTCTGCATACGGCCCGAGACCGCATGATAGATGTTAGGCTCGTTGGGCTGTCGATCTTTCCACACGAAAACAGTAAAGATCGTTCGTGGAAGCCCTGTTGAAGACGGCCCCTTCAAAGCAATCGGGGGAAGTCCGAGAGGTCCGATCGCAGACGTAATCTAATTCTGCCACACCCTGATTTCATTAAAAACAAATACCCTAAAATCTATAGATTTCCAAAATATTTTTTAGGACAAAAAATAATTTATTATCTAACATGTGGACGCGGTTGCATACATTAAAATTATCTTTTCCAATTTTCAGATGTTTTCAGGTGTTTCCTATTTTTTTTTTAATTTTAGATCTTTGATTGATTTGAAGATGTTCCAGGTTTAGCACATTTTTTTCAGATTCTGGAGCTGACCCAACTTCTTTAGATTCAGATCATTGTCATTACCAAAACTTATCTTATCAGAATATCTTTTGATATTTTTGATTCCGTAAATCATACAAATTCTTAATATTCCCTTATTCTCTCGACCCTCCAGATTATTCAATTGCTTCAGATTCCGAAGATTTCTTCGTTGTCTAAAGCCTGACAAATTTACTTAGCTTTTTTGATCCTGCAGAATGCCTAGACACACAAATTATTAAAATTCTTAAAAGCTTTCAAGACATCATTCTCCAAGTTCAGTAGACCCTCTAGACCTGCGGTTTTCAACCTATGGGGCATATGTATCGCTGTGGGTACCTTTGCTGGTCCCAGGGGTACCTCGAACAAAAGTGCGTAATGGCGGATGTATTCCAATTCCAATAAAAACTTATCGATGAAGTTTAGATAATTGTTTATTTTTATTCTAAAGCTTTATTTTTTCCAAGTTGGTTTATTTGGTAGGCTCAGGCGTGTATAACACTTTACGGAGCCATGGTTCTTTGTGATATATACAATCAATATCATTTTATTATACAGTTGGTAAGAGAGGGGTAGAAGCCAGCATACTCTTGGTAACTCGAGGATAGTTTACAATGTTTAAGGATGGACAGGTTTTTTTTTATCCTGTAAAAAAAGACGTGACTTAGGATTTGGGATCAGCAAATTTCAGCTTCTCATCCGGGCATTTCGCGTCAGGGAGGATGTGGCGTGTCGTCGTGCTCGAGAAATGGTTCAACTGGGAGCATCATCCGGATGGCAAGAACTATGGAGCACTACGGAGTAAAAAGGCAGAGACTGAATAAAAGAAAAATTAAGAGGGAAAAAACGAAATGTTCTAAAACATTGTATTGTAAACAATATGTATTGCGATCATCAAAGTAAAGCCTACCACCTATGAAGGGCTAACGGATAACAATGAAGGAACATATTTTGAAAAACTTTAATGTAATCTATTCGATCGAGACAAAAAAAAATGATGAATAATATATTAAGCATATGCTTCTGAACTAAAATATACAATCTAAAGGTTTATTTAAGAGGCTTAATGTCACTCCTGATGGAATCCAAGTTTAAAAGTGCTCGCGTTTTCGGGGGCACACCACTCGATACGGAAGCATCGCACAACTGTCATTTTTATTATTTCACGCATGCTGCGACGCAGCAAAGCTAAATCAACAAAAATGACAGTTGTGCGCCGCCTCTGAATCGAGTGATCTGCCCTCGAAAACCCGAGCACTTTAGAGCTTGGATTCCGTCAGGAGTGACCTTAAAGGACTTCTATCTGAGTAGCTCTGGTGCAAAAGGTTTGGAAGCCCTCTTCAAAACGGCTCGTATTACTACTTTCAAATTCTGCTTTCAAATGTCGTTTAAAGAAGCACGGAAGCCTTTTTCAAGAAACTCGGATTCCTCCTTTTAAGATGCTTCGGGAGCCTTTTTCAAGAGGAAAGGAAGCTTTTTTCAAGAGGCTCAGAAGCCTTCTTCCATAAAGGCTCATTTCAAGAGTCTCGAAGGCCTCTTTTCAAGAGGCTCGGAAGCCTTTAAATATCTTCAAAGTCTTGAAAGAAGCAAAACGTAAACTTAATTAGTAACGAAATAATCCTTATTTTTGTGGTATAACACTTATTATCATTAACGGCGATAAAAAAGGATGTACCTTAATGAATGCAAAAGTACGAAGGGGTACCCATCAAGAACCGCTGCTCGAGACAGCCTAAGTTCACCTTTTCCTTCTGATTATTCGGATCTATTACAGATTTTCCAGACACCCCATTTCCTTAAAATTCCAGATCAATCATGGAATGCGGGACGTTTTCCGGGACGCCTGGAAATGCGGGACAAGTAGCCTGAATACGGGACTGTCCCGCACAATCCTGGTCACTTTACTCGCTGTGTGTGTGTCAATGGAATAACTCATTAATAAAAAGAATTATTTGTTCTGTCTTCGTTGATATTGTTCAGTTTGGTGCCACCAACATTTTTCTTTACAAATTTTCCACTTCTAATGAGTACCACCTATGTTTTGAGGTTCTATTTCCGTGGATTTCAACACTGAATTTAGGGATAAGTGAGTAACACTAATTTAGGGATAAGTGAGTAATTCTCGCTGAAGCCGGGCCACTATTTGCACGAGGTTCTTAAAAATGCCTAAATTTATATTCTTTCGAAAGCTTTCACTCTTCCTCTTTCCAACGATATGCCCGAGCAGCACAAGTCAGACAAAAATGGTTGCAGCAACTTGATTGTGTCTAAATCTGGTCACATATGAGTTGCAGCAACCTATGTGAAGCTTGTGTGCTGCTAGGGTGCTGATCTCTATGATCGGTTGAGAAATGTTGGAGTTATGACAGTTTTGGTGAGTCAAGAATTGACAAAAATCGAGGGGTCCATTAAAATGATTTCGTGTATAACTAACGAGGGGCTCATCTTTCTGAAGAATTTAACTCGGATCCTTTATATACTCGCCGAAAGCTTTCGAAAGAATATAAATTTAGGCATTTTTAAGAACCTCGTGCAATTAGTGGCCCGGTTTCAGCGAGAATACTCAGTGATCAAATTTGGCTAGGAATACGCGAGTGCTGGTATTTTGATCAACTAGCTCATTGTCAAATTGACAATGTTTTCGGATTATTTTAATTTGTTTCCACTATGATTTGATTTTTGAAACTAAGCACGCACTTGATTAAAAAATCTGATAGTTTCTTTATCAAATAACATACCATTTGCTAATGATATCTGTGAAGTTTATTCTGACTGCTACCAAGCGGGAGCCTTAAAAAACCCTATACCATTTTTATGCCTTATTCATTACATGTGACTGACGCGATGACATATTGCCCGACTGCTTTGATTGCTAACTATATAATAATGTGGTTATCAGTTTTGGTTCGCATTGCGCCTACTTTGCTGTTTAATATTTTTCCTCATATAGGAACCAGCAATAGGGCAACGCACGGACTGCTTTGTCTCTTTCTCGCTGCAAAGGAATTAGAAAACGACAAGGCCAGTAAACGCAAGATTTTTTTATGTACATAAAATGTACATAAAATGTATGTACATACAAAAAATGTACATAAAAAAATCTTGAGTAAACGTCAAAGTTTATTAGGAACGAAAGACAAAGAGATGTTTCCGTGCAGTGCCCTATTGCGACGCGAAAAGGTCAAAAGCTTCCCTTTTCAAAATAATAATATTTTAAAATATTTTTATGCATTATACAGATTTTATAGCATATTGATTGATTTTGATTGGGTCAGTTAGAGAATTTTATGCCCTTAAACTACCCCATTAAAGATGACATAAAAACTGTTTTTAGTTCATTGTTAATGTATTAACTTGGTATCACAGATGACAGATATTCAATTTGGGAATATGTTATCTTTACAATACCTTTTAAAGGACAAGCTTCCCGAAACCAAATTTAAATCTACTCGCGTCTTCAAGGGCACCACACAAAACGGGAGCAACACACAGCTCGACATTGTTGTTTCATAAGGGCGAGAGTCACAAGCATAAACAAGTAGGGTGACCATATGAAATTTTTTGAAAGGAGGACAACTTACCCAAATCGAAGCAAAAAAGGAGGACATTTGGTTGGAAAAGGAGGACATAGAAAACAAGATACCGAATTCAAAACTTCCTATGTATAACATGCCATTGATAAATTGCCGTCTTTCATTTTGGTTAAGATTACTATAGTGGAACTGTTCCTACTTCCATTTCACTGTACATATGGATTCAACCGCGAAAAAAAGCTGAAGTTGTGGAGCAGTAACTCTGTTTGTTACAATGTTGCATACTAAAATCAATTGAAAAAAGTGTTTGTAAATCGAGGAACATACGACATCACCTTCTTTATCAGCATTAAATGACATTGCATCTCCAACTGAGACATTGCCGACTCGCAGCTTGGTCTTCATTGTGCAATGTTGTTTTATTTATTTCTTTATAACAAGTTCATTGGCTTCAACTAATTTTAATACCAACAGTGAACAATGTGGAACAATTGTTGAATATTATTAAGCTGGAATTTTAAGCGATATTCAACAGAATTTTAGCAAAAAAAACTGAAATATCATATTATTTACGATTTGTGCAAGGGTTATATGCTATGCTAAAAACTGAAATATTAATATTTCCAATGTTATTCGCATACAATTCTGAACATTCAGCAAACGATAACTGACTAAGCATTACACAAAATGCTCAGTAGACCTGCCGAGATTTTTCCATCAGTTTAACTAAGAATCACAAATCAAGGTATGCGAATAAGAATTACACCGTTAACTGTAATACCCTTGGTAATACCTTCTCAATTGTTGTTTGAAAAAATTCAAAAATGTTTAGGCTGGTTTCAGGTATCTCTAATTATTATCTATCATTCATAAGACATGATGCCTTCACAAGATTTGAAGATCTTAAGAAATGACAGGCATGGCAGCTGCTCTTTTCCTCACATATTTCAGGGAAATACTTTATTTGCAAATTGATCTCAGTTTTTTTTTTCAGTAAACCAAAGTTTCGTAGTCCATGCAACTAATTGCTCAAAATATCAAAAAAGGAGGACATTTGAGTGGAAAAGGAGGATATCTGATTTTTATCGAAAAAGGAGGACATGTCCTCCTTTAGGATACCATATGGTCACCCTATAAACAAGGACTATTTCAGAAGATTCCAGGAATATTGCGGCCAACATGCGGTATTTTCCATTTCCACTTCTATTCCATATAATGCGCGTAGCTCTGGCAGTTCTTGATGGTAGTTTGCTGGGAGCAGTCCTCATAATTGAGGAATTTGCGAAAAAGGATCATTGTTTACGTTTGCTACTTTCGCCTTTAGGGGCCCCATACACGATTCGACATGTTGTAGAACTTTTACTCCGCCCAGGTAAATTGGTTCGGTCGGAGCGTCTGGGGGCAAGTTGTACGACCCACAGACGGTCCGACTTTATTCCGACCGAACCAAATTTCCAAGGGGCGGAGTCAAAGGAAATGAGCAATCAGCTTAATGTGCTCTTCTTGGTCACTCTACCCAGACCATTTCATCATTTAAACATAAATGATGTTAGCAATTGTTTGGATCCAGGGTTACGAAAACGTCTTTGTTCAATCAAATTTCATATCATTGAATTGAAATAAATTACAAACGCCAACAACAATCAAGAAGTGCCTAATTTATTTGTAGTACAATCAAAGACGACAGAGATGAACAACGTATTTAAAAACGATAGAGCAGATTGAGCTATGATTAATTCTGCTTCAAAGATGTCAAGTCTAGGTACAGTACAGGATTGGGCTTCTTATGTTAGTAACCTAACAGAGTGTGAACGCAAAGAAAATATTGCAAATTTTGCCTCGCGCGATCTCATGTACCTAAGTTTTAGTCAATATAATATATCTTATGATCAAAACCTCTGGAATTTACAACTTCATCCTATGGAACTAGTGTCCTTTTTCCTGTTCGTTAGTTGCATCGGAATCCGGATAGCCACTGTCTACGGTCGGAGCAAATTTGAGAAACTTGTTCACATGCAACTGTCCTGTGGTGTGGAGGAGCGAATCAACCTTCTATTCGTTCTCGATAAAAGACATCATTGTACAAGCATTGCCATCGATGGGACTTTTATCAAATACTCATATTGCGGTTTACTGATGTTTGGTGATTCATACAAAGTGCACGTGAAGATGCATCATAGTGTGGCATTTTCGAGAGTTTCGGATAATAGAGAAGGGTTCTTTGTCTCAGCGGTAACTTTGACAAAAGCGGATCCTATTATTGGACTAGACAAACGATGTTCTTGCACTAATGCTAGTCAATTTCGAACATTTTGGAGTCGTGTTAGACAATGTGAAACACATGGGATGTGGGATGTTCCGACTTATGTCTATTTGTTGGGATTACTTGCATTCGTGCTTGTTTCCATCCTGGGAATAATTATAGCAGACATAATCGCGTGAAAAGTGTTCTTATACGTTCAATCAATAATATATGCATTTAATTTGATGTATCTTCTTTTTTTTCTTCTTATTGGCATTACATCCCCACACTGGGACAGAGCCTCCTCGCAGCTAGGTGTTCATTAAGCACTTCCACAGTTATTAACTGCGAGGTTTCTAAGCCAGGTTACCATTTTTGCATTCGTATATCATGAGGCTAGCACGATGATACTTTTATGCCCAGGGAAGTCGAGACAACTTCCAATCCGAAAATTGTCTAGACCGGCACCGGGAATCGAACCCAGCCACCCTCAGCATGGTCTTGCTTTGTAGCTGCGCGTCTTACCGCACGGCTAAGGAGGGCCCCTAATTTGATGTATATCAAGCTTAAATCTAGGACCAAGTATTAGAGAGAAATTAATAAAGAGTATTTTTTTAAATGTCACAAAAATTCTTGTGGTAAACAAATCAGCGGATATTTTCTTTTTCGCTTGACTGGCTTCGCAGTCTTGGAGGGAATTGAAAACTATGTTTTTAATGTATTCCCGACGTTTCGGTCCATTTGGGGCCTTTTCAAGGGGTCGATTTGTTAAAGTTTCTTCGTCAAATATGTTTCTGTGTAACGTGCAATGTCATGTGAATCAAATGGTTCAAATTTGGTCCGAATGAATTCTGCATCGGACAATTTGGACGATTTCTTGCTATCCGAATTTCGGTAACATAACATTTGACGAAGAATCTTTAACAAATCGTCCCCTTGATAAAGGCTCTAAATGGACCGAAACGTCGAGAAAAGATTTAATACATAGTTTTCAATTCCTTCCAAGACTGCGAAGCCAAATATTTCCCAAATAAGCTGTATTTAAATATGTATTTGTATTACTAGTATTTAAATCAAGGCTTACAGGAGTGTGTAGCGTATTTTTTGTGGAATTAAAACACGATCGAACGGAATAAAATGGATCATTCTAGTCTTGTCCGTTGTCCAAAGAAGATGTTCTATATATTCAATATGACGATAAAGGTTGCGTTGCTGGAAATTTTTCCGGAAATTCAATGAAAATTTCAGCGAGAATCAGGATGTACCAGTTATAGCCACAACTGGTATCTAGATGTACCAGTTGTGGCTATAGCACCAGTTGTCGCACTAGTGCTTTATATGTCAAATGGCCAATCAAATCACCACAAACCAAGTTCATATCGATAAAGCATATTCATATGAAACGATAACACCTTTGATTACCTCCAAAACAAGCAAAGCATAATTGTAAAAATTGACGTCCTTTGCACCAGTTGTCGCACTAGGGGTCCCTATTTGGCCAGTCCCATAGGAAAACAATGGGATATGCCAAATAATGAACCAAAATTAAGAAAAGTGCCACAACTGGTGCATGCTTTCCTATTATGGATTAATCAATTTTGAGGGTAATAAAAAATTTTATTGTGGTTTTCACAGCTGTTCTAAGAAGCAGGAAGTAACCTTTCGCTTCATATATAAAGTCCAACCACATGCCGTTTACTTATTTTTTTTAATGGTTGTTCTTATGTATGGCGACAATTGGTACACCCACCCTACCTACATATTAACGTTTGGAACTAGGCGAACCTGCCCGCTCGAGTTTTAAATATTTTCGATCTGTCAATCATTTCGTTGATTACAGCGTCGCACTTTAGATCGATCATCAAATCGAGCTTGATGGCTTTCTTCAAAACTCATGATTCAGTTGCATTTTGACAATTTTCCAACTTCCCCTCTCTAATTGATCAACTTTTAGTATATACAAACACAGCTGATCCCAAGACGAATCGATTAGTGAAAAAATCTTGTAATTCAGTCCATCCGTTCGTGAGTTATATTGCCTCAAAGGAAAAGCAAACTCATTTTTATTATATAGATAATCGCCTGTTTTCGTGACAGTTTCGAATGGAAATTTTCGTTAATATTCGGTACTGACGGTGAAAAGTTTAGTGAGATTAAACTATAAAAATAATAAAGAGAAATTAGGAATAACAGGAACGATAAGGAAGTGTGTAGTAGGGTATGATGAAAAAGGCTAAGCTTGTTCAAAATAGATGTAATTTGAGGAATCATTATGGGTTTAATTTTTCATTCGTTACAATTCCTGTGGTATAACATTTTTTACTAAGGTGTGGTCAATATACTGACAAAATATTGCATGATTTTACAAACGCATTTTTTGCAATGGGAATGGATCCACGACGTTCTTTGGGACATTTTATACCAAACGTCCATTATGCCCAACGTTCATTATGGTTGTGCAAATATATTATATTCTATAATATATTTGGTTTGTGTCGATGTGTCATTTTCAACCATTTGCCATAATCATCTAGCCCAGTGGTTCCCAACCTTTTCAGTGTCGCGACCCCCTTGACGATCAGTCCAGTGGCCCACGGCCCCCTTAATATGTTATGCTGAAATCAAGAACAATCTTTTTCTCCCTTTGCTTATCTGGGGATGTGTTAAAAATTCATTCTCACCTGGGTACGATACGTGCCGTAATAATTCTCTTCCGGAGATCACCTGTGATGAATAATTTGTTGTAAAAATATGTCCGTTCTGAATTCGATATAGAATATGTATTGGTAGCTGATACCAAGACAAGTTGGAATAGAATGTTATCCATGCTTAAACGGTTCTATGAGTTGAAGAGATCTGTTTCTTTCTGATCGTTTTGAAGCTTCAATTAAAATTCAACTTCAGTGATTATGATTTTTTGACAATAGGTGGAAGCCATCGAACCTGTTCAAGCTATTTTATGTGGCACCAATTATAAAATCAAGCCAACTTATTCGAAAGCTCTCAAAGAACGAATCCAAGAACAACGATCAAATTACGCCGATCCTTTTGCTTTGTTTTAAATAATCTTACGGTGAAGCAATTGATTATTTATTTATTTATTTTATTTATTTATTTCGTCAACCGACGTAGACTAGTACATATACAATATACATGTTTTATTTTATTTTCTTAATGCTATAAAAACGGTATTATCTATCTATATATATAAAAACCAATCTATGTATGTATGTTCGCTAACTACTTCTGAACCACTTGGCCGATTTCAACCAAATTTGGTACAGACATTCTCTATCCTCAGAGGAAGTTAACAAAGGGGTGGGATGGTCATGTAGAAAAGGAGATCGGGAGGGGGGAGGGGTTTTGTTCAGAAAACGAACAATTCTGTGTAACTTTCAACTCCCAGGACCGATTTCAACCAAATTTGGTACAGACATTCTCTATCCTCAGAGGAAGTTAACAAAGGGGTGGGATGGTCATGTAGAAAAGGGGAGGGGTGGTGGGAGGGTTTTGTTCAGAAAACGAACAATTCTGTGTAACTTTCAACTCCCAGGACCGATTTCAACCAAATTTGGTACAGACATTCTCTATCCTCAGAGGAAGTTAACAAAGGGGTGGGATGGTCATGTAGAAAAGGGGAGGGGTGGTGGGAGGGTTTTGTTCAGAAAACGAACAATTCTGTGTAACTTTCAACTCCCAGGACCGATTTCAACCAAATTTGGTACAGACATTCTCTATCCTCAGAGGAAGTTAACAAAGGGGTGGGATGGTCATGTAGAAAAGGGGAGGGGTGGTGGGAGGGTTTTGTTCAGAAAACGAACAATTCTGTGTAACTTTCAACTCCCAGGACCGATTTCAACCAAATTTGGTACAGACATTCTCTATCCTCAGAGGAAGTTAACAAAGGGTGGGATGGTCATGTAGAAAAGGGGAGGGGTGGTGGGAGGGTTTTGTTCAGAAAACGAACAATTCTGTGTAACTTTCAACTCCCAGGACCGATTTCAACCAAATTTTGTACACATATTCACTACGAGGAGGTAATCATATGGGAGGGGATTTGGGAAAGGGGGAGGGGTCTGGAGGGAGGGGTTTTGTTCAGAAAACGAACAATTCTGTGTAACTTTCAACTCCCAGGACCGATTTCAACCAAATTTGGTACAGACATTCTCTATCCTCAGAGGAAGTTAACAAAGGGGTGGGATGGTCATGTAGAAAAGGGGGAGGGGTGGTGGGAGGGGTTTTGTTCAGAAAATGAACAATTCTGTGTAACTTTCAACTCCCAGGACTGATTTCAACCAAATTTTGTACACATATTCACTACGAGGAGGCGATCATATGGGAGGGGATTTGGGAAAAGGGGAGGGGTCTGGAGGGAAGGGTTTTGTTCAGAAAACGGACAATTCTGTGTAACTTTCAACTCCCAGGACCGATTTCAACCAAATTTGGTACAGACATTCTCTATCCTCAGAGGAAGTTAACAAAGGGGTGGGATGGTCATGTAGAAAAGGGGAGGGGTGGTGGGAGGGTTTTGTTCAGAAAACGAACAATTCTGTGTAACTTTCAACTCCCAGGACCGATTTCAACCAAATTTTGTACACATATTCACTACGAGGAGGTAATCATATGGGAGGGATTTGGGAAAGGGGAGGGTCTGGAGGAGGGGTTTTGTTTAGAAAACGGGCAATTCAAAGTAAATCATGAACCCCTGTACCGATTTCAACCAAATTTGGTACACACATTCTACATCATAAGGAAAAGATAACAAAGGGATGGGATGGTCATTGGAAAAAAGGGAGGGTATAGGGGAGGTGTTGTCTTTGGAAAACGAGCAACTCAGTGTAACTCCCAACCCCAGGACCGATTTCAATCAAATTTTGTACACATATTCACTATGAGGAGCCGATCGTACGGGAGGGAAATTTGGATAAGGGGTAGGGGTCTGAAGGAGGGGTATTGTTCAGAAAACGGGCAATTTAGTGTAACTTCTGAACCCCTGTACCGATTTCAACCAAATTTGGTACACACATTTTCTATCCCTAGGAGAAGATAACAAAGGGGTGAAATGGCCGTTGAGAAAAGAGGAAGGGTAAAGGGAAAGCGGTTGTCTTTAGAAAACGGGCAATTCAGTGTAACTCCTGACCCCCAGGACCAATTCTAAGCAGATTAAATGATTAAATCATTCAACTCTATGATTAAAGATTATGATTAATGAATTATAATTTTTGAAAATGATGACTGATAATGATTAATGATTAAATTCATTTTTGACAATAATTAACGATTATGAATAATAGATGAAAAAACCGTTGGATTATGATTAACGATTACCGATCGTGATTAAATGTTGACACACTATGTGTATGGTTAATGATTAACGATCGATATGATTAATGATTGATGATTATGAATGATCAAATTGCATAGTGATCCATAATCGAGTAACCTTTATTCCAAATTTTAAAAGGTATGATAATTATATGATAATGATTCAAGATTAATAAATAAAAGCAAGGTATGCAATGATCCAATGTTCCAGCATAACTTCTGTACCCTTGCCCGATTTCAACCAAATTTGGAACAAACATTCTTTTCTTAAGAAGGCGAAGATGACAGGGATCGATCAACTCAACACTTCATCGAAATCATGGTTTGCCCAGAGAAAAGCAATGATTAAAGTGTTTCCTTCTGGACGGTAAATGTGATCATTTCTTTAAAAATAGACGTTTTTCCGGAATAAGGCATCGGTGTATGTTTTTCCTTCTTTAGAAATAGACGTTTGCCCGGAATAAAGCGATTTTGGGTTTGATCCCATTTTCAAAATCAGTCAATGTTTTCAAATGTAATCTACCTTCTTTTAATCAAATGATGAAATATCAATAAGAAAACACAATTATCCTTTTGACCTATTCCAATTCCGATGGTGAAAAAAACTGCGAATTAAACTGGCAACTCCGAGCAAGGCCGGGTACATAAAGCTATGTTATATAAAAATAAAAATAGTTTGGTTAAGTAGTGTTTAATTTCGGGATTTAATGTAAATTTAGATGTGTAGGTTTCGAATTGTGACAAAATATTTTTTTAGGTTCTGCCGAGACATTGTAAAGTCAATAGTTTCGCAGTGTTGATTATAGATGGCCATCATCTGATTGAGAGGTCCGAATTTTGCATAATTTGTACGGCAGTGATTAATTAAAAATGTATGTCGATGACGCAGTTGTCGAGATGGTGTGTAGAAATTTAATTTCGATAAAATGTTTGTTGAATCAATACGCTGCGAAACTATATCGTTAATAAATGAAACCATTGCAGTTTCACGACGCTCTTTCAAAGATTGAATGTTTATAAGCTTGCAGCGTGCCTCATATGATGGAAGTGGGAATGTTGTCCAACCTAATTTACGAAGAGCAAATAATAGGAATTGTTTTTGTACTGATTCTAATCTTTCTTCGTGTGCTATTGAAAATGGAGACCATACAATGCAGCAATATTCCAGTATCGACCTTACATAAGCAATATATAATGTTTTAATTGTGTATGGGTCATGAAAGTTATAGCAGAAACGTTTTATAAAACCCATCATATTATTTGCTTTATGAATAATGGTGTTGTAATGGTCGATGAACGTTAGTTTGGAGTATAAGATAATTCCTAAATCCCTAACTCTATCGCATTTCTCTACAACCTGGTTTCCTAATGTAATTGAGAGATTTGATGCTGTTCTTTTTCTGCTGAATGATATAAGGTTACATTTTTTACATTCAGTTGCAATAGGCTTTTATTGCACCATTCGTAGAATGTGCATATTTCGTTCTGGAATATGTTGAGGTCATTTTTATTCCCTATTTCCAAAAAGAGCTTCATGTCATCTGCATAGATTAACACTTTAAGTTTGTCAAGAATGAAGGAAATGTCGTTTACATATATTATGAATAATAGAGGCCCTAAATGAGAGCCCTGGGGACACCGGAAGTGGCTTGAATGGGTTTTGATCTATTGCTGTTAAATTTTATAATCAATTGGCGATCAGTTAAGTAAGATTCAAGCCATTTGAGTAGTCCCAGCTCAATTCCAGTTTTTCAATTTGAATAGAAGCATGGGTATATCTATGCGATCAAATGCTTTACTGAAGTCAGTATAAAGAGCTTCTACATGGTTTCCTTTATCCATTGCATTCAGGGTATAGTCAACAAATTCAAGAAGATTAGTTGAGCTTGAACGCCCTTTAAAGAAGCCATGCTGTGCGTCTGTTATTCGGTTTTTACTTGTTGGAATAATTTTTCGTTTACTATGGCCTCAAAAAGTTTTGGAATGCAAGAGATAATGGCTACTCCACGATAATTACGTATGTCTGATTTTTTCCAGATTTGAAAATGGGTATCAAAAATGAGTTTTTCCATATATTTGGGAATTTTCCTGATTCTAGTGACATATTAAATAGCCAAAATAATGGAGTGGTTAGTTCCACTGCTAGGGTTTTCATAAATATAGGAGGGATTCCATCAGGACCAGGACCTTTTGAAGCATCTAAACTACGTAGGGCCTGCAAAATGTCATGGACATGAAGTTGATTCACCCAATATCATTTGAAAAGTCTGGAAAAATGCAAAATAGTCGCGGTCACGATCATTTTCAGAAAATGTAGAATAGGTTTCCTGGAAAAATCTGCAAAAGATTACAGTTCTTTTCCGAGCTATCTCCCGCGTTTTCGTCAAGATGCATAATTGATGGAAAGTTATTAGATTTCAGTTTTGTTTTTACGTAATTAAAGAAGTTCTTAGGACAGGACTTTATTTCGCTCTCAGTTTTTGAATTGTAATCTTCCAATGCGTTACTGATAGCGTAATTCAATTGATCGCATACGTCCAAGTAATATACTAAATTTTCATTACTGTTATGACTTTTGTAAATTTGGTGTGCTTTTTGCTTGCGATTTCTTAAATTCTTGATTTGCCGGTTATACCAAACTGGGTCTTTATTATTGTTATGACGTCGTTTTCGTTTTAGTGGAGTTTCTTGTGAGATTATGTCAGATAATAATCTGTAAAAGTGTTAACAGATGCTTCGACATTTTCTTCATTTCTTAAAACTATTTGCCAGTTTACACTTCTTAACCTATCTCGAATATTTTCATAGTTCGCTAAATTATATTCAAAGACATCCTCATACTCACAATCGTTGGGTCTTTGTTGCTCATGAATGAATAACGAGTATTCGATTGCAGTGTGGAACGCTTCATTTTTCCACAATGGATTGATAGATTCTGTTACACAGAAATCTTCATAGATATTTGTCAGCAAGAGGTCCAAATAGCAATTTTGATTGTTTTTTATATGATTAATTTGGTTCAATCCTAAACTTGCAGACTTGTCAAAAATTAATTGCAAAGTTTCGTTATCCCCAACGACTGGCAGTAGGATACATTCGTTTTCTGAGTCTAGAATAAAGTCAGCATTGCGTTGGTTAAAGTCCCCATAGATGTGAACTTTAACCTCCGGTGGATGTTCTGATAGTATTTGTTCAGCGCACTCAAAGAAAGATTCATAGTTGTGCTTACAAGCATGATTAGGTGGGAAATATACCGATGCGAATATATGCATTTCTCCAGCTATATGGGTTTTTACCCAGACATGCTCAAATTCATTGAATTTATTTGTTGTGATGATTTCTGAATTAAAGTTTGCTGAAATAGCTATTAGAACACCACCACCGGACTTTTTCTGAGACGTTAGAAAACTCCTGTCATCTCTAAATACATTAAAGTTACTTCCAAAATTTCTTCACTCCTAACGCTTTTATCCCAGCTTGTTTCAGTTGCCAGAATAATCGAAAAGGATGAGCTTAATAAATTTTAAATATATCCTTCATTTTGGCTGGGCTTTTCATTCGATTGAAATTCTGACAATAAATTAGAACTTCAGTCGAATTCTGTTTCGGCGAAGAAGTTTCTGGAAGTATGACGGTCGACGAAATATTTACCTCTTCTGATGTTTCATGTAGCGTGTTATCTTCACTTGTTAATGTTACTTCCGGAGAGTGCGTCATTGCCGATGAAAATTTGGTGGGCTGTAGAATTTATATGCGGCCTCCCTAGTGCGTTGAAGTTGTTGAGTGCGTTCACTGGAAAGGAACGAACGGTGTGATTGAAGGTCTGCCAAGGCGTCGTTGCGAGATATTCCTAGATCCTCGTGTACATCCAGGAAAATTTGACGCAATAGTTGTAAGTCTGTTGGTAGTCCTTCAGATGCTAGCATTGCAGTGGCGCTGGTTTTGGTGGTTCCACGAATGCATACTGTAGGTGGCTGGTCGTGCAAGTAAGACAGGAACATCCGCACAATGTCCATAATTTTTGGGTCCCGTAGTCGTGCTTTTAAAAAACGTCGATCACCAGACGCAGCAGATTGCTCTGTGAGTCTTACTATAGGTGGTCGCATTGGGTCCAGCAGAGGAGGGTGCTCGATATCCATTTGAAGTCGGCTTTCACTGCTGCAAGAAAGTTGTGCTGGCTGTTGTTGTTGTTGTTGTTGGCTTTGTGACTGTTGATAGTTTTCTGGTTGATGTTGTACTTTTTGAATAGGTGGTTCTGCTCGATATGGGTTGATAGTTTCACCCTTTCTAAAATTAATCAGTTTTGGGACCGATAGACCAGAGATAGGATGGTCGGTGATAGAGGGTGGACCGGCAAATTTAACTTTAGCAATAGCAAGTAGTTCCTTGTCTTTACCCATGTGTCCTTGAGTATGATCTTTGAAAGTTGCAGGTTTTTTGTTGCTGATACGAACGGATTGTTGTTTTTTTCGTTTCCTTCGTCGTCTAGCCTTATCAACGGCTTTTTCTTGGAGCTTTTGCCTATTCAGCTTCTTGTCATATGTCGACCAGTCTGGCCTCCAATACCATTTATTTCCCAGCATCCGCCAACCAGCGGAAGAAAGGTCTTTTTTCGATTGAGCTTCGTTGCTCAATTTAGAGAATTTGGCTCGACGCTCTGCAAACAGGTCCATGATTGCATTATTGGTCATGTCTTGCTGGGATTGTTGATTTTGTTGTTGTTGTAGATGTTCTGATGCCTTTTGCCGTTCATTGGAGTCTTGGAAAGATTGTTGTTGCTGTTCTTGTTGTTGATGTTGTTGGTGTTGATGCAGTTCTTGTTGTTGTGGAGACAGCTCAGTAGTCGAAAGGTCATATAGCTCGTCTGCCAAAGTGTTGTGTAAAGGAGGTGAATTTATTTCTGCACTGTTACTTAAGTTGGAAACAGCAGCAGAAACATGTTTCACTTCATCCAATAATTCATCCATCATCATTTTTGATTCAGTGAGGACTAGAGACGATGGCACCAGGTCGCTTCTGAGGTCATTTATTAGTTGTGGAATAAGGCCCATTGAAATTGTTGTTGTTTCCATCGCCTCCACTGCTGCTGCTGTAGCTGATTTAACCGCTTTTTCTACTATGAGGTCGTCCGGAGGAGGTGTGTCCAAAAATGCTGATAGCTTGTTTTTAATTTCTGTAGCGTATGCTCTGTTGTTGTTGGTGACATTGATGACGCCCCGCTCAATGTTGGTAAGCATTGTTTCGACGTGAGCAATCGCCTCATCGTGTGCGTTGTTTAAGGTCTCAAAATTTGTGAGTACTTTATGATTTGCCACTAATGTGTGTTCAATGTTCTCAGAAATGTTTTTCAGAGACATTGATAATTTATTAAGATTGAGTTCTTGCGCGAACTTTTCTTGGCAATCATTACAGAGAGGCAGCATAAAAGTGCGTAGCACTTCTTCGTGATTCCTTTGGACGCCTATGCATGCTGCATGAAAGGTGCGTTTGCAGGATCCATAACAGCGCCATAAAAAGTGATTGTCACTTTGCGCACAATTTCTTATTCCACACTTCATGGCACAATTAAACGCGAAATGCGCGCGGGTCAGGTCAAAATATTTAAAAGATAAGCACTGCGGGGTAAAGTTGAACGCGACGAGAACGCGCGGGTATGTAAAATAAAAAATATTTACACGTCAAGTTTAAATGTTTAAAAATTGTTAAGACGCCGCGATACGAGTGGCTACACGACGAGAAAAAAAAAATAAAATTAAATACTTGCGGAGCGCAACGACACACAACCGCCTTCGTCAACCACTCGTGATGAAAAAAAAAAAGAAACGATTTGGACATTTTCTTGAAGATATACAGACGAGATCTTGAAGCGTCTAATCAATCCAGATGCGATTGTTGAAGTGGCTACACCTTGTGAAGAGACTGCAGCAGAGCAAAACACTTTCGTTGCAGATGGCAACTACGCGGGATTCTTGCAAGCAATTCGTAAAGAATTCTTCTACAATGAATCGGAAGGGAATCAAGGCATGTACCTGACACTGATCTTCGATGCTCTGGGCATCAGTTGTCCAACTTTCGTTGACAACATTTCCAACAAAATCCGAGGCGGATTAGGAGATGCATTCAGTATGGTATGTCCACGTAAATTTCACTTTGCCCACTTCAACAAGCAATTATTTTAGCATTTGAAGTTTTTTTTGTTAAATATCTTGGCTGTGCATATGCACAGCACATGTTTCGAAATGGACAAATTGATATGAAATTTGCGAAAAAGAATCCACGTGTCTTGGAGGGACTCGAACCCTCAACCTCCTACTCTCTAGATTGAGGGTTCGAGTCCCTCCAAGACACGTGGATTCTTTTCCTCAAATTTCATATCAATTTGTCCATTTCGAAACATGTGCTGTGCATATGCACAGCCAAGATATTTAGCAAAAAAATGGTTTTCGTACGGCCGAGCTGCCGAATAATATGCAATTAATTTGAAGTTTGTTAATAAAAACAATATTTATCACTCAAAAGTCCAAATCAAAAGTTTTTGACCCTTCCTTCGGAAGTGTCTATAATTTCACTTTGTATGCGTTACGCAGGTGTGTTACGTATTAATCTATCAAGAAATCTCGTGAATTATTAAATAAAATGTATGGTATTTGAAACAAATTCACTTTGACATTGAAAATATAATTATAACAAATGATATGATATGGAATTATGACTATTTTTCTGACTTGTTTCAAAGAAACTAATGATTTTAATTGAGGAACATATAGAAGCATGTACAAAAAAATCTTCTCAGAAAAGCAAAAACGTAAAAATTGAAAGGGATTTCAAAAATTTCTTCAGTGGAAGCTAGATAGCAAATGTGAGCATGTTTTGAGACACTAATAGATCATTTGTATGCATGTATGTGTGCGTATGTGTGCAAATTCTGAAATTTACAAGTTTAGTTTTACCAAATTAGGCATCCATAAGGTGAAATATATGTTATTATTGAACGCTATTGAGTTTCGCTCAGATCAATGACTGATTTAGTTAGTTCTGGATTAATTAATATCGAGGTCTCTGGAAATTACGAGTACAATATATGCAACCAGCGTTACGATAGTTGCTAACCATGTCACAATAGTTATTCAATCCGACGAGCGCCTTATAGATAGGCAGCATGAAGTACAGTACGTTATCATTCGTTAAATTGTCACTCAACCCAAGACATCCGCCTTTGGGTAGGCAATTATTTTGTCACTTTCACGGTAAATCGCCGTGGGAAACTGAGTAGTTTTATCTCGTTTTAAATACTGGAGTCTGGAAAAAATTTCCTTATAACTAAGGAAGGGTCAAAATCTCACTGTAGGTGGATTAATCTGGGTTTTTTTTTTATATTTTTCACAAATACCGGGTTTTCATCGGTATTACCGGTATTGACTTCACCAAATACCGAATACCGGTATTCGTCAAAAATGGTCAATACCGACCACCCTAATTACATTTTTCTAACCAACGTATGGCAATGTTAAAAAAAGGCCCTCGTGATCTGCATTTATTTCTTTGCAGAGTTATTTGAACAGACGTGTGTTAGGAGCTCCAAATTTGATGTAGTTCACGATTCTGATAACAATCTCCACCTCTTTTTGAAATAGTTGCGATAGGGTCTTACAGACAAGGGCATAACGGTAAATCGTGCAATGAACACCCTCGGCATTTACTCTTCTCTGAAATCCAGACCACCGGTTGGGGAACACTGATCTAGCCATTGATCAAAGTAAGCACTGCGTGCGGCTTATCTATTTAAGCTTCCTGTCAGCTTATTTTCTTGTCCTGTCTTCCTTGATATTGTTCAGTTTGGTCCGGGGTACTAATACCGCCAAAAATTTTCTTTCCAGTTCTAACGAGTATATTTTTAAAATTTTATTTCCGTGGATTTCAACACTGAATGCTAGTTTTTCACTTAGGGATGAGTGATCAACATACGCAAGGAGGAATAGAACGCGAGTGTTCGTTTTTAATTAATTTATTCATTATAAATTGACAATGTTTTCGGATTATGTCAATTTGTTTTCATTATGATTTGATTTTTGAAACTAAACACTCACTGGATTGAAAAATCGAATTATCTCCCATTTGATAATGACATCTGTGAAGTTTATTCCGTCTGCAGCCAAGCGGGAGCTTAAAAAAATTTTATGCCATTTATGCACTCAAAATAATTGTCACTTTAATTCCACTATAAAAAGTCATGTAGACTTTAAAAATCGAAACTTTCATCGGCATTACTGGAATCAAATAAAACTTACTAAAAGCTCAAGTGCATCTTAATTAGAAATGTAGTGGAATTCATTAGAAAACATTGAAAATAATATCTATATACTCTTCTAGTGAATTCTACTCAAAATGAATGTATGAAAAATATATGAGTGGGGTTCTCAGAGCGAAATGCATGTTTATCAACTATCGCTAATGAAACATTTTGCAAAAGCATTATGAGAACGATTTGCGAAGCAATATGTTTGAGTATATGAAATAGTTTTCTACTCCTATTTTTGCTCTCGTCCGATTCAAGTGGACGAGATACACATTACTAATAGAGATACTATAGAAAAAAATTATCAATGTTTCACTTAAAATTTAAGTACATAGCCAAACAAAAATTCACTTAAATTTTATTTTATTTTCTAGTAAATTAAGAATAATGAGTGTCATCACTAATAAATCATTTAACTTTTACACATGAAACTACATGGAAAATATCTGCATATGTTTTCAAGTAGCTTCTAAGTGAACATTATTTTGGGTGTGGTTCATTACATGTGACTGACGACACGTTGCCCGATTGCTTTGATTGCAAATAATGTGGCTATCAGTTGTGGTTCGCAATGAGACTACTTCGATGGTTTTGATACTGTTGAATATTGGCTTTATGTAGTAACCAGCAACTGCTATTTAACTGCCACACATTATTATAAACAGACGCTAAAGAAACGAAACTGCAAAGAAGGGTCAAAAGCTCAACCGTCTAAGACGAATTAAGTACTCTCCATTTCCGACTGTGTGGTCGAAATACGTATCTACAAAGATATCGAAAATTAATTGGTGGAATTAAATGGAGAGTACTTAATTCGTCTTAGACGGTTGAATACATTCCACTAAAAGAGCTAAACATATTTTTCTGGTCAAAAGCTGTTCTTTTCAAAATAATTATTATATTTTTGAATATTTTTCATGAATTATACAGCTTTTAAAGCAAATTGATTGACTTTGATTGGGTCAGTTAGAGATTACTATGCCCTTAAACCACCTTAAGGTCACTCCTCACGGAATCCAAGTTTCAAAGTGCTCGCGTTTTCGGGGGCACATCACTCGATACGGAAGCAACGCTCATTTTTTTTTATTATTTCACGCTTGCTGCGATGCAGCAAAGCTAAATCAACAAAAATGACAGTTGTGCGCCGCCTTCGTATCGAGTGGTGAGCCCCCGAAAACGCGAGCACTTTGAAACTTGGATTCCGTGAGGAGTGACCTTAAACTATCCCATTAAAGTTGGCATAAAAGATGGTTTTTATAGTTCATTTTTATTGTATTAATTTGGTATGACAGATGACAGATATTCAACGTAGGTTATCTTTACAATACCTTCTAAAGGACAAGCTTCCAAGAATTCAAATTTAAATCTATTCGTGTCTTCAACAGACCGACCCACAGACGGTCCGACTTTATTCCGACCGAACCAAATTTCCAGGGGACGGAGTCAAAGCTGTACACTTATGAAACAACAATGTCGAACTGTCAGTTCAGCTTTGCTTCCGTATTGAGTGATGCACCCTTAGAACGCGAGTTTATCCCGGCAGGCTGGTCCTTAGTTTGCATTTGCATCATATTGAATTTTAAATATCCTCAAAACTACCCTTATTATCTTCAATACACTGTTTCTCAGATACATGATACACATATTTACCCATGGCTAGCGGAGTTGAATCAAAGTAATATATGATTTAGTCTCCAATTTATTCTTAATATTTGACTTAATATGCCTTTCGATTGGAATTTTCAAAATGAAACGAGCAATCAGCTTAATGTGTTCTTCTTGCACCACTCTACCCAGACCATTTCATCATTTAAACATAAATGATGTTAGCAATTGTTTGGATCCAGGGTTACGAAAACGTCTTTGTTCGATCAAATTTCATATCATTGAATTGAAATAAATTACAAACGCCAACAACAATCAAGAAGCGCCTAATTTCTTTGTAGTACAATCAAAGACGACAGAGATAAACAACGTATTTAAAAACGATCGAGCAGATTGAGTTATGATTAATTCTGTTCCAAAGATGTCAAGTCCAGGTACAGTACAGGATTGGGCTTCTTATATTAGTAACCTAACAGAATGTGAACGCAAAGAAAATTTTGCAAATTTCGCCACGCGCGATCTCATGTACCTAAGTTTTAGTCAATATAACATATCTTATGATCAAACGAACCTATGGAATCTACAACTTCATCCTCTGGATCTAGTGTCCTTTTTCCTGTTCGTTAGTTGCGTCGGAATCCGGATAGCCACTGTCTACGGTCGGAGCAAATTTGAGAAACTTGTTCACATGCAACTGTCCTGTGGTGTGGAAGAGCGAATCAACCTTCTATTCGTTCTCGATAAAAGACATCATTGTACGAACGTTGCCATCGATGGAACTTTTATCAAATACTCCTATTGCGGTTTGCTGATTTTTGGTGATTCATACAAAGTGCACGTGACGATGCATCATAGTGTGATATTTTCGAGAGCTTGGGATAGTAGAGAAGGGTTCTTTATCTCAGCGGTAACTTTGACAAAAGCGGATCCTATTATTGGACTAGACAAACGATGCTCTTGCACTAATGTTAGTCAATTTAGAACATTTTGGAGTCGTGTTAGACAATGTGAAACACATGGCATGTGGAATGTTCCGACTTATGTCTATTTGATGGGATTACTTGCATTCATGCTTGTTTCCATCCTGGGAATAATTATAGCAGACATAATCGCGTGAAAAGTGTTCTTATTCGTTCAATCAATAATATATGTACTTAATTAGATGTGCATTAAGTTTAAATCTTGGACCAAGTATTAGACAGAAATTAATAAAGAGTTTTTTCTAATGTCACAAAAATCGTCACTAGTTTCGTCGGGTGTCTTAAGGAGATGTTCTATGTATTAAATATGACGACAAAGGTTGCGTGGCTGAAAAATTTTCCGGAAATACAATGGAAATTTCAGCGAGAGTTACACCAAGAATTACACTTGGAACTCTACCAGGACAGGACAAGAACTTTTTTTTATTACTTTCTTTATTTTTTAGGCACTTTGTGTTACTTAACCGCTACTGTGCCGAGATCTACTGTGATATTCTACTGTACAGAATCCACACAGAATCTATTTTTACACAGAAAAAAATTCCGTGGTAAAAACTACTATTTTGTAGACTACGCTCTGTTTTTAAAACTACCATGAAATTTCAGTTCATGTTACAACATTCCGCATGGGCCACAGTTGATTTTTACTGCGCGCATGGTAAAATCAAACGGGTTTGTTATCTGCTGAAATTGATCCGAACATACCACCGGAAATTATTGTGGAATTATTTCATAGTAAATTAATGAGTCAGAATTTCATTGTAAATGTAACTGTAAAGTATTCCTGCAAGAACTCCACCGGGTTCTCCTTACGAGTAGACGATCGACTGAAAAAGAATGAGTCTTGCTTTTAAAAGGCAAAGTGATACATATCACCGTGCAGTCAAAGATTAATTTATTCGTTTATGCTTGTTGTGTTGTTTTCTGGGTTCATTTTCCCGCCTAAAGTTTCATGCACGTGCGGCTATTATTTCGTCATCTTATTTTGATAGTTTTGCATTCCTATTTTGATTAGCCAACGCTGATAGTCTATGTTCAATGTAGTGCATACACATGTACGCATTCTTCAAATTGAAATCAAGTTTGAGACATTGAAGATGATCCTTTAATTAAAGCAAGAATATAAGAAGATTTTTTTTCAATTAAGATTGCCCAAACAATATTTTTAAATAAATAATTCAATTGATAAATTATACTAAACATCACCAAATGTTGACCAATAAGAAAGAGTTCATCATCTGTTGGTCTACCTTAGGTATATTTTCTATATATAACAAGTCTTTGAATTATGCATTCAACGCAATTTGAGTCACACTTCTTCGCAGGAGAACGTTCCTGCAATCAATCGACTTTTTGTGCGACCATTCTCTTAATGAACGATGGTGAGCTTACAAGGATTTATAAACCCGCCGTATATCACTCCACTTCAATTCGTTCCTTGCGCAAGCATTGCCGCAAGTAACTTCGTCAACCAACAACAGTTCCGCGACTACAATGTATCGGAAATCAGTGACTCCCGGCAGTATCCCCATCAACCGCTGGATCTGCTGTCGCTTATTCTGTACACGACTTGTATTGGAGTTCGGATGAGGATTTCAAACAGCCAACCGTCCCGAATGGCCGTCGATCTGCATCTGTCCTGTGCGAAGGAGCGAACCATCCTGTCGTTCGCCATCGATGTCGACCGGCGGTGTGTCGACATTGCCATCAATGGCGTCCCAAGGGACTACTCAAATTGTGGCCTACTGAGAACCGGAGACTACTACACGGTGGATGTGAACAAGATTCCGGACTTGACGTTACTCCATGCCTGTACCAAAGCCCCTGGTCACAATGCGCATGTGATTTTGCAGCCGATTAACGGCTCGGTCGGGCTGAGCAGCCAATGCTCTTGTCCAAATGTCAGCGAGTTCAGAACTTTCTTGAACCGTGTGAGGAAGTGCAAAAGGAGATTTTTTCATGATATTGTTATTGATTGGGTGAACAGCTTCGTCATTGATTTGTTTGTATTTGTGATGATTCTATTTTCTGGGAGTGTTTTTTTGAATTCACTTCTAATAATAGCGTCTACAAATTACTGAAGCCAAACCACTGGATGTTTAAAAAGATCTTGAACTTTTTCTCATGAAATTAGAAGCAACTTGAAATGTCGATAGTTGGAGTCGCCTGATAAAGATTCCACAAGTTGCCATAACTGTTTCACTGTCGAGAAAAAACATTAGACTTTCAAGAGTTCTCATAAAATTCCGATAATCGAATGTTTTTGCACGTCATTAATTCTGATATTCCAGGAAAACAAAAACTATGATCCTCTTTGGGATTGTGCACATCATTTGAATAGTTCATTTATTCATATATTTATTATCTACATTAGACATTAATGAAGAATTAAAACTAAACTAAGTATTAGCAACAAAACCTGATCAGTGCGAATCGAGGCACATATTTGTTCAAATGTCGAATTAGAACACAAAGTTTAGAGAATAAGTGGTTAGAAATGTGCTTTATCTATTTTTCAGATTGTTACACTTTGCCAATACTGAATAATAATAAAATGTATAAATACTATAAATACTATCAACAAAAGGAAAAGCCGATTCGCTTTTCTAACACGACTCTTACCAACAAAAAAATAAATTAATTGATGCGCTATTCTAATTTTAAGAGATAAGATGATTACATGAACATGATATGCGAAATAGAACGGCTCTCCTACAATATTTGTTGACTTTTTAGAAGCGTTCATTGAATAATACTCGAAGTAATGCAAATCAAAGCTTCTGACATAATACACTCTGATGCAAATCGCTTTCCGTCCCTACACAAATTTGATTGTACTCTTATTCAGAACTGTACACGACTTCAATTGGTGCACAACTGAGCTGCTCGAAATGAAACCACAATGTTACAAGGAATGAATCACTTGGCCGTTTGGGGTTGATGCTAATCGACGTTGTGTCATCATTATCGCCCCACTACAAATTACTCAAAGTGTGGGCCGGAAATTGCTACACAGCGGATATAAAAATGCCTGTCCAGTGTCCACCACATGCAATGTGTAACTCATTCCAAAATCTCAGTCTTATTTATTTAAAATTATTGGTTTTGTTTTGCCCGACGTTTCGGCCTGTATATTTGGCCTTTTTCAAGGGTGAACTAAAATAGAACATGGACTTTGGGAGGTTCTACATAACATAATACATAAAACATAGTAAAATAGAACTTACACAGTTTATCGTTTTTTCTTATTTGGTTTGCCATTTTTCACCAAATCTTCCAGTCGTAACTCTTTTGTATCATTCCAGAATTTTATTCAGGAAAGGCAAAGGAAAAGTCTGAAAATTCAATAAGGGGTTTTACCAAACCGCACCAAGCGGCATTTTCACCGACTTATGATAATTTGTTCGTAAAAGAAAAAAGGGAAACCATTTCATACCGATTCATACGTACATTAGTTGGAGGATATCCTCAGTTATGAGGTTGAGGGATACTCGATACGATTTTTGATCAATTAAATCTGATAAACAAAAGCTTCAGCAGGCAGAAAAATCGGATTTTTTTGTTGGCGCTTAGTGCGATTTGGCAAAGCCCCGGCCATTTGAAAGTTATTTCAATTTTTTTAGGATTGTTACCATTTTTGGACACTATTATTGTCTGGTTTTTTCTTGATTGATGAGGGAAGTCAGATTTTTACTTTCTTTGGAACAGATGTTTAATGTTGTTAAGTTAGGTTAGTTAAGTTTGCCATTTTAAGGTGTAGTGGTCACTTTTGCCCAGGCGGCGGCGGCGTCACGGCGGCGCACCGTTGGCTTTTATCGGCGGCGGCGTGAACCGGCGTGGATGAAAAAATCAATGGCAAAAAAATCAATTTTAATGCGGATTTTTTAATTCACGTGGTTTTGATTCACACCGAAATATTCTATGTTTGTCGATCATCAAACAGCACATTCCATAGTAAATTACCAGCGACACTAATAAGTACCTGATCTCAAAATGATATTTAAATTAAAACTATTTTATTAATCTCTGATTTTGATTAAAAATTTTGTTGGGAATTTTTAGAAGAATTTCTGAATGGTTCCCAAAAGCAATTTCCGAAGAAATTTCTTTGAATTAATTTCTGAAGTGATTCCCGAAAAAAATCAAAAGAAATGGAGAATGTTGTGACGGAATTATTGAGGGAAATGTCCAAGAACTTCTTCCTAAAGTTACCAAAGAATTTTCAAAGGATTACCCGTAGAAATTCCCAAGGAATTGTTTAAGGTAGTTCTGAAAGTATTCCTATGGGAATTTCAGGAAAAGTTTTCAAAGAATTAGCTAAGGAACCCCTGGAGGAATTTCTATAAAATTTCCAACGGTTTTTTTTTTCTAAAAGAATCCGAAGGAATTCCTAATTATTAATTTCCGAAGAAATTCCTAAGCAAACTTTTAACGACTAAACATATTTCCGAAGGAGGAATTTTAAAATATTTTCCGTCGATATTTCAAAAGGAATTTGCGAATGATTTTCGGAAGGTATATCTGAAAGAATTTCTAAGGGAATTACGAAAGAATTCCTAAAGGATTTTATGAAGCAATTCCTGAAGCAATTTCCTAAGAAATTTTCAAAGGAATTGTCAAAAGAACGAGCCTTAACGAATTTCCCAAGGTTTTCCTAAACAAAGGAATTCGTGGAGGAAATTCTGACGTAATCCTGAAGTAAATTTTAAGAAATATCCGAAAGAATTTTCCAAGAACTTTCTGAAATTCGTTTACGGAGGAGTAGGACTTTTTGAGGCAATTACCTAAGGAATTCCTGGACGAATCTTCAAAGGAATCTCTGGAGGAAAAAATCCAAAGGAATTCTTGCAGAAACCTAGGAATTACATCAGAAAAACCAGTAGACATTTTCTCTGAAATTCTATTAGGATTTTCTTCGTAATTTCCTTTGAGAATTCCTTCAGAAATTCCATCATAAATTTCTTCAAAAATACCTTTATCGATTCCTCTGGAAATTCTTTTAGGAATTCTTTAGGGAAGTGCTTTACCTTCAAAAAATATTTTAGAAAGTTCCTTTAGGAATTATTTTCGAAAATCCATTCAGGTTCTCTTTTGGAAATCCCTTCAAAAGTTTATTTGGAAATTCCTTCTTTAAAAACGACTTAAAATGTATTTGGAAATTCCTCCAGAATTTTGTTTCTTAAATATCAAAAAAAAAATACCGCTTGGAATTCATTCGGATATTCCTCCAGGGACTTCTTCAAATGGTTATTCGTAAAACCTCCTTTAGAGGTGTCTCCAGATTTTGTTTTCGAAAGATCTTCCAGGAAATCCTTTGAAATTGATTGAAAATGAAGTTGTTTACGACGTAGTTACTTACTATTTTCTATTACTATTTTTCTATTAAAATTACTATTTTTACTATTACTATTGCTATTACTATTTTCGTAAAAAAATCCAAAAATAAACAACAAACAAACAAAGACTTCAGGAAAGATGAAGGCATTTTTGAAGAAATTTCTACAGGAAGTTCCGGGAAAATTCCCGAAGAATGTTTTAAAGGAGTTGCTGGAAGAAGTTCTGAAGAAATTCCTTAGGCAAAATTTGAAATTTGAATGAATTTCTTATGGATATCTAGAAGAACTTTCTCCAGCGATTCATGAAAAAAATGCCGAAACAATTTCAAAAGGAAAATTTTCGAAGAAATTCTCAACGATATTCCGAAGAAATTCTCAAAAAAATGAATAGATTTTTTTAAGGAATTCTTTAAGGAATTTTCACAGGAATTGCTAAAGAAACATCCAAAGAAATTCCTCAAGGAGTCTCCGAAGGAGTTTGTAGGAATTCGTGGAACAAAATCCGAAAGCATTCCTTAACCAATTCCTGAAAGAAATTCGTAAAGGATTTTCTGAAGAAATCCGTAATGAAAATTCTTAAGGAATTTTTGGAGAAATTTTGTAAGGGATCTCAGAAGGAATACCCAAAAAAAAATAGCAAGAATTCCTAAAATAATCTTCTAAGGCTTTCCAAAAGAAACTTTTCGGAGGAATATCTGGAGGAATTATCAAATAAATTTCTTGATTTATTTCCGAACTAATTTCTGGAGTATTTTTCGAAGGCATTCATAAATGAATGTTTGAACGATACTTCTTCGAATATTCTCAGAAATTCCAAGAATTTCACAATAAGGTTTTTACAATACAGTATTAAATAATTTCAAGACAACAAAATTAAATCAAATTATCGTTGTTTTTGAAGATACCTGACGCTTCAACTAAATAATTTGACTAAATACTATTCAGCGAGACGACAACACCCCAGTTCTGGGTTAGCGTTTCTAACTGATGCTCGTAATATTTGCTCAGCAATATTTGCTTTGCTGATGCTCAGCAAGTGGTTTTGTCAGTTAAATTCTGAAATTGATTTCAAAATATGAATTACTTACTCGGGAGTCGGAACAAAAAATCGGTAAAGCATTCACAGTTGGGATTTAATTATTTTGCTAAATCAGTTTGTCCACAGGGAACAGACATACAAGTCCGTTTTCAATCGTGTGTAAGAAATTTAACGACCATTTTGAAACGAAACACAAGTGGCAATCTCATGGAGTCGCTAAGTTTCTCTCATCAAGCAGCTGTCAAAACTGTAGGCGTAACCACCCACCATGGACATTGGACATAAACCACAGATGTTCCCCCTCACTATGGTTTCAATTCCATGCGCTGTTGCTTTCTCACACTAACGCCGGCGATTTTGCTAGCATCAAGAAGCGCATACCTATGGTTTGTTTTGTGATGAGATGGTGAACTGCAGCTACCACCTTTGACTGTATTTTCATTATGGTAATTCTTTTGAATCTCTACCGTGTTTTCCATTAACCACAGCTTTTATCCCAGTCAGGAACAAAGTACTAAAAGGGATGAAAAGGCTACAATGTATGCTTGAGGATATTTATAATTATTTAACCAATTTGACATGTCCCGTTTATTTAGTCCGGTTAGTTTAGTAATTTTCTTATCATGTCCCGTTTATTTAGTCCGGTTAGTTTATTCGGATAATGCACACAAAACTCTCTAGCATTTGTGACAGTAAGTTGATTCGACGAGACTCCACCTTAACAACATTTATGAACTTCCATAAGACAAGTTTAGTACTATTCCAATTAACTCTACCACGCTGTATTTCTTCACAGATACGAATTTCGGCCTCAACTTTTAGGCCGAGACACTGAATATCGTGCATGGCTCGGCTCAACGCAAGTCAATTGATTTTTTTTAATGCGATATTGTCACCGGCTTTGCCAAATTATGATCGGCGGCGTGCCGTCCCAAAATCGTCGGCAGCCACCGGCGGCGCGCGGTGGTGCACAAGTCTATCATGGAAGAGTGTGGGTTCAAATCCCACCGGCAGCCGAATCTTTTTTCGCAATATCTCATAAAATACCTTAAAATGACAAACTTAGCTATGTGTATTCAATTTAAACATCTTTTACAAAAAAATTGTCCGGTATAATGCGAATAATAAAAGGTTGGTGTGGAGCAAACATATGTTTCGAAACTGCTGCTATTATTCACAACACTTATCAAAGAAAAAAACAATGTGCTTAATCGAATAAATAGTGGCATAATGCAATACAAATTGCATACATCCAAGCTAAAATATCGTTGAAAAACGCTCTTTTTGGCATTACCTTTATGTGCATTACTTTCGTGTAAATTTCAACAACTTTTTCTATCTGCGTATATACAAAATTACTCGTCATTTTGCAGCTCCTACATCTATGAATGTGCATGAGTTACAAAATTCATACTGATCTATATGCATTAGAAATATGTTGTCGTCGTCGATGAAAAGCGTTATCTCCCGAGGTCAATTACCCCTTGTGGTTAATATTAGTTTGTTGAGTATTACGGAGATTGCAGAACAAAAAATTCTTTTGTAAAGAGTCACATCGTAATTGGTAATACATCTGTACCTGTGATATAAACATGACAGATAAACATTTTTTAATTCACGGGACAATAAATCGTCGTCGAACTCAGAATCATGTGCAGTAAGTTTGGCTTCCTAGTCCTATGAAAACTTCATTTGGTGAGCTGTGCATATTTGTTGTTTCTCGGTCAATCACACATTTCGTTGCGTTGCGGTGAGTTTGTAACGCAGTAGTTAGAAGATTGCATAGTGAAAGCTGTCATGTTAATAACTTTAACACCCTTAAGCTGAATGCTTATGGAGAGCTATTGGAAAAGGAATAGCTGCCCAATCAGAAACCAGAGTTGGAAAAGCATGAAAACGTCCATTGCCGGCCCCGCCCATCGTCTCCGTTACTAGGAAGGATATAGTGACGATATGGCACTTACTAAAACCTACTCACGACCAGCAACTACGATGTGTTCAGTCAATCCATTGTGCTACGATGACAATGTCTTTCGTCAACTGGCAGGCAGTGTGTTACGAATACGGTATGCAACAGCGATTGTTAGGATGAATTGTGTTGTAAGTGATCGTTACTTTTCTCTCAAATACTCTTTGTTTGAGTTCGTAAATGATTTAATAATAGTTAACTTGCCATTAACATTTAAGCAACTTCCGTAGTCAATTTATAATGTTGGGAAATCACATAGAAACACCTCACTAATCATCAATCTTCAAATGTAGAATGGGGGTATGGATACAGTCGATCACAGAAAATTGTTCCAAGAAACTGATTTTTCAACAATTTCGAAGAGATCTGTGATTTTTTTGAAAATTATAATAGGTATCCGAAAATTTTATTGTAAGTTTCTTCGTAAATTCCTGCAAAAATTTCTACCGAAATTGCTTTGCAAGTTTGTTCAAGAATTCAGGAATTCTTTCCACTGCATGAATAATTAAGACAATGACGCCATTTTTTTCTTTTGCTTTGAGTAAAACCATAAAAAAAAAACTCTTGCATGAACTATACCGGGTATTTAGTAGGAAGATTTCTTTCGGAAATTTAAATAGGAAATTCTTAAGGAATTGTCTGAAAGGTTTCTCACGGACATGTCACAGAAAATCTTAAATAAAATTTCCGAAGGAATTTTTGAATGATTCCTAAAAAAGTCTGAAGGAATTCCTGAAGGATTTTTTGAAAGAATTCTGAAGAAATTCCCAAGTAAAATTTCCAGGTAATTACAAGATTTTTTAACTAAATCTTCGGAAGGGATTTCTTAAGGGATTGGAATAATACGTTTAATATAAAATCCTGAACTAATTGCTGAGGCAATTCATTTAAAAAAATCATTTTCTACAGGAATTTGTTAAGCACTTTTCGTAGGTTTAAAAAAAATCATCAAAAATTCATCTCTTTAAGAAATTAAACAAAAAAACATTTTCGAAGGTATTCTTAAATGAATTTCCGAACGGAATTTCCAAACTAAATCCTGAAGAAGTTTCCGACATTCTTAAATTTCTGCAAGCATTTCTTAGGATATTCATTTAGGAATTCTTTCGTATTTTCTTGGGATTGCTCCTGAGAATCCTCCGCAAAGTACTTTGGAGATAAATTCATAAATTCCATTGGAATTTCCTCATAATAGTCCTTCGAAAATTCAAAGAAGGAATCATAAGAATAAATCAAAAATTTATTCGGAAATTCCTTAATGAACTTTTTGTTTTAGGAATATCTTCGGAATTTTCTTCAGGAGAAATTCTTCTGAAACTCCTTTAGGAATTTTTTTTGAAATCGATTTAGAAATTTCTTAGGAATATATTTTAAGAATTCTGCCAGTACTTCCGGCAAAAACTCTTTCGAAAATTCTTTTGGGAATTCCTTCGGTCATTCCTCCGGATTTTTTCAAGCAATTCTTACAGAAATTACTGCAGACCTTCAGAGATTCCTGTTGAAATTGCTCCAGAATTTTATTTGAGCATTCTTTCGGGAATCTCTTAACAAAATACTTTTGGTATTTTTTTAGTTTAAGAAGGATACATTTCATTTGTATATTATTTTGGGAATGCCTTGAAAAATTCTTTCAAAAATCCTCACGCTTTTCCTTCAGAAAATCATTTGAAATTTACGATAGAAACTACTCCAAAAATTACTTTAGGATCTATTTCTCTGGAAATTCCTACGAAAATACGGATAGTAGTGAAACAAAACTGTAATTAAGACTTGCCAATAAAAGTCAAAATTGGATTGCAATTATTCAAAAGTTCGTTCGATTCGTTCGTTCAAAATCATCCAAAAATTTTTTCGTGAAAATACCCTCAGGAATTAATTCGGTAAATCTTCCAGAAATTCTTACAGGCATAAAATTCCTCCAGGAATTTCTTCGTAAATTTCTTCTCTCTCCTCCTGGAATTTCTTAAAAAATCTTCCGCAAATGAATCTAGAAATACCTTCAAAATTTTCTTAAGTAATTCTTTCGGAAATTCTTTCAAATTTTTTTTTGAGAAATTGCTGCATCAATTATTTCAGGAATTTCCGTTAAAAAATCTTTCACTTTTCTTTAAGAAATCTCTCTGGAAACTTAACACTGCAAAAATTCCACACATGTTTATTGGCAAAAATTCATTAATAAAACTCGTGATGTTTATTAGGTTATATATTCAATGTTTATTGATTGTATCTCGCTTAACTTTTCAAAAGAACCTAAGTAACTTTTTTTTCATGAATTAATTTGAATAGCGCAATCAACAGAACAACATGAAAGCTTTTGATTGCGGTACTCAAATTAATTCATGAAAAAAATTTTACTTTGGTCCTTTTGAAAAGTTAAGCGAGATATATTCAATGTGAAGAATTTTCTCAGTGTAGGAAAAAAATCTTTTTTGGAATTCCCACAAAACTTCATCGAGGAATTCTTTAAGCAACGTTCAAGCAACGTTTCAACATTCCTCCGGAAATTGTATGCCTTGAGGACTTTGGATAATCCTTTAAGATTTTTAGGGAGTAAGTTCATGTTCCGTTTTTATCAACACGGTCCTTTAGTTTCTGTTGAAAAAATCGGAACAGTTACAAAATCGGAATAATTTTCTTCGACGATTTTTTTAGCAAAAATTTCAGTAAAAATAATATATTGCTGGGAAAATGTAAGATTTTCTGGTTCTAACATTTTTAAATGCTAAGGGACTGTCTATAAATCACGTGAACATGATAGTGGGAGACAAGGTTTAGTGAAAAGACATAGGAAATGTAAATTGATCATCAATGGTGGCTGGTTGAGATTCCTGGCAAGCAAGGAGCGCATTAAGGGAACGTCCATTAATTATGTTACGCAAAAATAACCTTTTTCAAGCCCTCCTCCCTTAATTGTCCCACTTTCTGTATGGCATTTCCAAAAAAAATATTAGTACTCGCACTTTTAGAATCCTTCTTTCGCTCACTAAAAGCGTGACGTAATTTATGGACGATCCCCAAGATAAGGTGGTATCCGTTGATAACATAACAATAAATTTTAAAATGTTTGACCTCCTCAACGGGACGGATGGGTTATATATGCCCAGCATTTTAGAATGGCTGTGAAAAATCACAGAAGAGAGCTAGGTTCCCAGTTTCTTTAGCAAAAATGTTCATCAGGATGTCGACTACACAGGAAAAATATTGGAGGTCAAGTTTGACTATACCCTGAAGACCTAGATATCCGAAACCTTGGGAAGATTTTGTTTCTGACAGCTTGCAGATGAATCTGAAATATTTGGATCCTATACCACATTGTTTAATAAATCTAAACACTCAATCACGTTTAGTCAGACAGGAACCAATTTTTCCTGTATTTTGTGGACCGTGCAATACTGCAATGAGTTTCATTTCTGCTTAAAAAATAGCTATTCTCGCTCAACATCGTTTGAAAAAGCTTTCATTTGATTTCAATTTACGAGGTGCAGCACTCATTTCAGTCAAAGCGATTGCATTTCCGGCACACTTTAAACCAGTTCCCGGCCTAAGCAAAATTTCACTCAATCTTTCGACATCTTACTCTCATTCTCTCTCAGGACGGTAGAAAATTCGACGTAAACAAAAATATGCACGTTTGAGGACAAAAAGATGCTAGATGGTATTATTTATA
Organism: Armigeres subalbatus; assembly: GCF_024139115.2. NCBI lineage: Eukaryota > Metazoa > Arthropoda > Insecta > Diptera > Culicidae > Armigeres > Armigeres subalbatus. The sequence continues at coordinate 426,712,019 of NC_085141.1, forward strand.
ATCATTTTTATTTGGTTGAGAAGATATATTCACTCATCCAAATTCCTTCCAAACAATCAAAAACTATTTTTTTCTTCAATTTTTTAAATCGAGGGAATTATAAATAACATGATAGCGTCATCGCATTACATAGTTTTCCTAAATTAACGATGAAGGATTATTTTCATACTAAAAAAGACTCCTGATCGTTTGGCAGCACGGTGCGGCTAGAAGTTCTTAGGCCGAGGTGAATTTTTGTTCGGTTTGAAGATACATTTTTTAATGTATTTTAATATGTTTATATAAGTTCTAGTGATACGAACAAAAAAAAAAAAATGCATGCGTTTAGAATTATTGTGTGGTGATTAAGAGCTTCAAGCAATGATTGTATCGAGAACTGTGACGATTTTATGGTAGGTGTTTATATGACGATACCGTTTTGTAAAGGTGGAAAGACTCACTTCGGCTCAGTGGTGTAGCAATGAAGAGCGAATGTTCGGAATCTACATTTTTATTTTCTATAATTGGATCAATTAGAAGGATTTTCTGGAAAAAGTTTCTAAGGCATTTCCGGAGAAATTAACAAAGGCCTTTCCAGAAGAACCTGTATTCAAAAGTATTTCCTGGCATAATTGTCTAAATTATTCCTGCAGTGAATTTTGGGAGGAGTTCTCAAAAGAATTTCTAAAACATATTCCGAAGAAATCCGCAGTATTTTCCTTACGATTTCCGAAGGAATTTCTAAAAGAATTGAATCGCTGCTTTGAATTTTCAAAGGAATGTCTTGAAATTCTTTGTAAATTCAAAGGATTTATCTTCGAAGTAATTTCCGGAGAATTTTTTGGGGAAATTTAAGAATGTCGGAAATGCCGTTAGGAATTTGTTTGGAAACACCTGAAGAAATACCTGAAATTTTTTTCTAGAGTTGTGGAAAGGATTCTTGCTGGAAATTCCGGAGAAATTACTAGTCAAATTTTCGAGGGAATGATATTTACGTTTGTATCCGAAGGAATCCCTTAAATAATTTTCGAGTTGGAAGGTTTTGAAAAAACATTTCGAAAAATTCCTAGAAACCTTTTCAATAAGACGATTGCGATATAAACAAAAAAATGCATCAAAATTTTAGTAATATTTGAAACAGCCTGAAATTTATTCCAATTATTGTTCTTACTACTGACGCCAAATTATGGCTGAATTAATTACGCCAAAAATGCTGGTGCCCCACCATTACCCGAGCTCAGGCGCCACCAGTGACCACAGTCATTAAATTCTTCGTACAGTTGAACCTCCACGAGTCGATGTTATATGACCCGATATCGACATTTTATGCCATATTGGAAAATATTTTCTGGGCTACTGTGATGGTCCCTTCAAACAGTTTTCCAAAGATTTTTTATTCCACATCTCGATGTTTCCATGAGTCGATAGTCCCTTCAATATATAAAAAAAAGAAGGTTTAACTGTCTTTTTTTCTCAGCTTGTGACATATCTCGAAGAAGTAGCTAGTAAAATATTACGCAAGCGTAATTACTATTTTTATCAGCGCCGTCATTATTAGTTGTAGAAATTACAAAAGTTGTTAAACAAAACGTCCATTTACTTATAAATGGGGAGCACATTATATAAGCGACGGTCGAGTCAAGAAGTTTTGCCAAATCGATATAACATGGCTTTACAGATCCTCCCATGCAGGAATACTGGGTTCACAAAACTTTCGCACAATCCCGATGACCAGCAAAGTCTCAGCCGCTACAACATATCGTGGAGTCTTGACAATTGGAAACAATCTCACCAACCACTGGAGCTGCTAACGCTTTTGATACACACGGCTTGTATCGGAATCCGGATTCGATATTCTATCATCAATGAGTCCAGGAAAAACATTGACATGCAACTATCCTGTGCGGATACGCGGTTCGGGTTGTCATTCGATATCGATGAAAAGCATCGCTGTGTGGACATTGCCGTCGATGGTGTTTTCATTAATTACTTCGACTGTGGCCTGCTAAGATTTCAAAATTTCTACACAATAGACGTCGGCGTTGATGTGTTAAAGTTTTCGCATTACTGTTCGGATAAGTCAATTCACAACATGATGCTGATATTACAGAAGATCAATGAATCGAATCCACTTGAAAGTCAGTGCACCTGTTCAAATGTCAGTGAGTTTAGATCCTTTTGGAGACGCATTGAAAGGTGCAGTAGGGGCTTGGAAGCGTTGCGACATGAGGCAGTGATAAATTGGATTAGCAGTTATATAATCGTCTTGTATTTGTTGATTGCGATCAGCTTATTAGGGATTCTTTTCGTGAGTTTGCTTTGGATAACGGCGTTATCCATGGACAAATGTAAAATAAATATTGAATTATAGGAATCACTCTTTATGGGCTATTTCCAAGAATAAGGCGATTATTCTCATATATTTTTTTTTTTGTTTTGAAGTGTTGTGCAATTTTTTAATAAAATTCGATTCTGCTCATACCATATATAAAACATGACAAGCCTCGTATTGAAAGAAACTAGAATTAATAACTTTATTATAAGCGTTTGTGTGAAAAATATAAAAATATTTCCTATTTAAACCAGAGTTATGTATTGTCGTGGTTCTTATTTTCCTGATATTTTTTATTAAAGTTTTGTTATGTTTTGGATTCGAAATACGTATTCGACAAAGATTTAAGGAAAGAAGAATCTGATAAAAACAATGTTTAAACTGTATTCGCTGCGCATCATACTAATGATTGGTCAATTAAATGGTAATTTTTCAATAATACTTTGTTTTAGATACAGCTAAGTTCCTTTATGTTCCTTCATATTAGACCTTGCTTTTTTAACATTCCAATCTACCTTTCACCAACAAACTTTTTGATCATTGACATTAGACAATTCTCATCAAGCCCATCATCTCACGTGTCATATTTCTATCAACCATAGTTGAAGGACAGTGACTAGAAGAAGGTAAAACAATTCAACGTTCCACAGAATGTAACAAAATTGGTCGATGTTTTGTTAAAATTTTATGAAATGTACAAAATTTGGTCAGCAACCTTATTTCACAAATCCTTTTTTAAATAGTGCACAAATTATTATTTTGGTTCCTCTGGATAGAGTCGGAAGATGCGGAATATAACGTGTGGTGATGATTGGTAACAGATTCCTGTAAATATGTTCCATTTATATATTTCCCTAGTAGATAATGCTTTCAAATATAACCCACAAAACCGTAGATAGTAAGGAAGTGGCGTCTGTCAGTGTCCGTGAATGTCATATTTATTGCACAGTTCATGTTACGTGATTCAGGAGCAAAATTTCTCACGGAAATGATCTTACACTTGCAGGCATGGTCACTATCACTTAGCGTAATTGGCACACAAGTATGTATCGGCACTGACAATCGTCACTGACATTCCCACTGCCACTAATCCCAAATCGCAATTCCTCTGGCAAAAATACCAACTAACCTAAACTTTCATTTCCACCTCAAAAACAAAGTACTGGATGCTGAGCAAGACGGGCGAAATCCGTCGGGACGAGGCCTGCCTGGACTACGCCGGACAGGACGTGATACTGTATCCATGCCACGGGTCCAAGGGAAATCAGTATTGGAACTACTCGCCGGACTCGCACCTCCTGCGGCACGGCTCGTCGGACAAGTGTCTGGCCATCAACGAGGCCAAGCAGAAGCTCATCATGGCCGACTGCGACGCGACGATCGACGCACAGAAATGGCAGTTCCAGAACTACGATCGCAGCAAGCTGTGAGCTTCCATAAAGGAAGACCATATTCAGTAACTTGTATAAAACCGGAGAATGCAGAAAGATTAGACAAAAGGGTGGAAATAAGAACAGATTTACATCGGTTTTATCCCACGCGCAAGCTGAAGTTCAGAGTCCTAGTTAGTTGAATGATTTTAATGTGATTTTCGCGTTAATTTATTATTAGATACAGAGAAAGCTGTATGCAAAAGCTCCTCGTTGAAGGTTTCCTCCTGTTGCTAGCGATTACGAACCAAATAGAAATGAGGTAAGACATGTTCACTCCATTCCAAGTAAACATACCAACTGCCATATCTTCCCAACCACCAACCTGGACCACAATCTTCCTATTGATTTTTTTTATAATTATTTTTGTGGACCTATCCAAAACGAAAGATTTCATATTTTGCTCGCAAGCTGATGTTTTCGCACAAAATGACAATCGCAAATCAAATTCTGTTTTCCATTTCCGTGCTTCTGATGATTTCTATTTTTGTGCGCCCGTTAGCACAAATCAATCAGAGATCTGCGCCTGCTGTGATTCTGTAAGGCGACAGGCGTCGTCTATTTATGGAATCATCTTTTTTTTCATTCCTCAATTAGTTATGTTTAGTTCTCTCCGGAATGGATACCGACTTAGTTGCTCAAATCAAGAAGGAACAAAACTCCTCCACGCAGGAAAGGAAACTCTATACATTCCAATTAGGTACCAATATCCAACATCAAAAGAAACTAATAAAAGATAAGCCAAACTTGATTGTGGAAGGTTAGTAACTTACACAAAGCTGACAGCTGCCGATCGGCTGTACACCGTTCAAACATATCAAAGTGCGACATTCAGAATGATTACGAAGATTAGGAAGAAAAAGTTTGCCATAGATGAACTGATTTTTCTCCGAGCTTTCGTTTTAACTTTTAACCTTAAACTTATCAGAACAAGCATTCACACATACACACAAATAAACTGACATATCCGAAGGGAGCGTGAGAAACGATAGAGAATACAATTCTTCCCGTTGATAATTTTAAAAGTGACTCCATCACAAGAGACTATCGAACTGTTTACTTATACAAACAACATTGTTTTATTTCTACAGTAGTTAATATATTATAAATAAACTTAGAAATGTGATTCGTTTTCTTTGTTCTACTCCTGTAATCAAGCAAAAATCGACACGAGATTGAAATGATAAAAGGAAATGCTGATTTCCTGACAAAAAGTGAAGAAATGCAACTGAGAGTATGCGATTTGCGGTTCGATCGCGTAGTAGGTACGAAAGGGATTTGGTATGAATGAGCGTATTTCTACATGTGCCTTGTAAATTATTATTATTACTATGATTATCGTATGCATAAACATTTGTAGAAGGAAATACAACAACACTGACGTGAGAAATCTATCAATTACAATATCAATCTGACCTACAGGACAGCATGTTGAGTGTTGATTCTTCACAATGAAAACATATTATCAGCGCGGAAAGCAAAATCAAGTAGCATACAGTAACACGTTGTTCTTAAACAGTAGTTATACAAAGCAGAGACAACTGAATGAAATCGTATTACATACATACAATTATTGAAAACTTCTCCTATATCTTGAGATACGACAGATGCAAGATAATTGTGTAAATACATATCCTTCGTTTTTACTTCGAATGAAATGAGAAGATGGAAACAAATTAACTCTAGGAAACTCTTCGCTGCAATAATAAACACAAGAAATGAATGCAAAAATCACACGTGGTAACAAAACAAAACATTAGTGCATAATGATACAATTTATGGAATAAAGAAAACTGATTACGATGAAATAAATCATCACGGTTCGACTTCGTTTATCCGAAAGCATTTTCTAATGAGCTATGATCAATTTAATTTAAAAATCGAGCAAATAATACGCTGAGATCCCCTTCGACTGAGGCTGCTTTCTTGATAAAAGGTACCCAACGGATAGACCGAAAGGCGGCGTTAAATCGTAAAACAACTATTCTTCACACAAATTTCATTCGTCAATTAAACATTCCAAGCTAAGTGTTTCATTTAAACCCCAACTGCTCCTTCCGCATCCGCCTTGATAGAGCGATGCTTGTTCTTCAGTGAAACACCTTGCGCCTCCATGTTCGGTGCGATGCCTTCGTCATACACGCTTAAAATGAACTACTCAAAATTGAGTCGAATTCGACTCACTGTCATTAAAATCAACCCAAAATTTGAGTAAAAATAAGTAAATTCAATAAACATGATGATTGAACTGAAATTAAAAATCTGTTTACTGTAGAAAACACTCAGATTGATAGATACACTTGTTCCCCACTTGAGAAATTATAAAATAATGGATGATAATTTTTATTTTTCAGAAAATTATCATTTTATTGAAGTAGAACCTTTAACTCCAATTTTAGGTTGTACCATTTTTAATGAAATTGAGTTCGACTCAATTTTAAGTACTTCATTTTAGGCGTGTAGGTGGTTGAAAGCTTTATATTTCGTTAAATTTATTGCATGCAAGTTGACACATCGTATCAAAGTCGACTTGTTTTAATCGAAAACGGGTAAAACTTACTGTTTCAATAATTTAATAACGTTAAAAGGTTAAAAGACTATTATTCTTCCATTTACTTCCACTATAAATGGAAGAATAATAGTCTTTTAACCTTGTAGCATTTCCTCTAAGACGCTCTAAAAATAATTAATCAATTTAATAAAGTTCTAGCGTTGGTTCTAGCGTTGGTTCATACTAGGCTATATAAGGAAGTTCTGTTAATTTGAGATCGTTGTAATTTATGTATGTTGAATATTATTTCGAGTTTTCCTAAACCTACCTGAAGAAGAGAGAGATGGACCTGAAAGACCCAAGGAAACTTTTTACTTTTCAACGCAATTTATGCAAACTTTAAGTTATTTGGTAGTCCAAAAGTTCGCAAATGCATTGCCTGTGAGTAGTCATATAAAAATATTACTGAAAACTCGTAATAAAGCTTTTTTGAAAAGTCGTGAAAAATGGATTTCAAAAAGTGCCTGGGCGATACGTCCCACCATAACTAAAGACGTTTTATAGCCCTCCATTAGTATTTCATCTATCGCATTATAAAAAGGTTACAAATCCTTATGTGCTTGACATTAAAAAACAACATAAGTCCATTTAGGCAGGTGTGAATTACATTCCATTATTTTCCATATTATTTGGAAGCAACTGCTGCAGGCAGTGTTGTGCTTAATCATTATCAGACGATCATGATTGTAATTTTCACGTGAAACAGTAGGTGAGTTCTTCTCAAATTCTCAACTTCTCAAATTTTCTACTCAAACGATAATAAACACAGAATTTTCATTCAATCATTAATCTTCACTTATATCAGCTAATTGTCAACAGTCCCGTTATATCTTCTATTAGGCGTTATGGTTTCATGGTAGTAAGGAAAAAGAGTTCAAAATGTAAAAGTAAATGTTTCAAATCAAGATACAATTTTCAAACGATTGTTAATTGCTGGCGAGTTTTTATCACTTGATAATTTAAAAGTAAAATCGCGGGTGAGTTTGATCATCCTCGATTATTCGAAAATTTGATTTATCCCATCCTTGGCTGCAGGCTCGTTGGTAAATCTTCCTCGCAATCCGAATACAAATATTGAAAGAATTGCCGAGTCTTCATTCAACATCGCGAAGGGAAGACCTCAAAAACCGTTTCAGGGATGTTCAAATAAAACAAAGAAACAACGTGAACCTGAGGAGCTAGCATTTGCGACCAATATATCAAGAAGCTCAAGCGCAAATCAGGAAAAGGTTATGACAGTGGCACAAGCACTGGCGTTGTACATTGACTTTGATTTATCCGAGAGAAAGTACAATTTGCTTCGAAGTACTTTAAACGAGGTTCATGCAAATCTGTTTCCTAGTCTTTGCACGTTGAAACGTCCGCTGAGGTTGATTTGCAAGACCTAATGAATTGTACCTTGCTAATCATTATGCTACAACTTTCGGTAGAGAGCTCAAGGACGGTAAAACTTGTATGCTAATGGGCTTTTGATAGAAGCTCAGGACATAGCACCTACACACAAAAATTTTCGAAGGCTGAGAGTTCAGATGCTGCTTGCCTGCTTGTCGTGGCTCTAGTTCCATTAAAAATTATCGACATTAAAACAACACTATCTTCTGATCAAATCCGCGGCCATGTCAGACATCCTGGAAGATTTCCTAGTTGAACCATTCCTCGAACACGACGACACGCCACATCGTCCCTGATGCCAAATGCCCGGATGAGCAGCTGAAATTCCTTGATTATGATTCCACGTTAGGAAAACAGCACACGAGGCTCTACCTCTTTCTTGTAACAACAGCGAGTGTGGTAATAAATGTGTAGTTAATTAAGTTTGCTTTTTAAAAAGTGAACTTAAACGAAAAATCCCGTAACTGGTGTCAGAAGTGGGATACTGACAGTGAGTGTCATATAAAGTGACAAAAGTGATAGTGCTTCGTTGGTCACGTTTAGCAAAAGCTAAAGACCTCTACCCTTTTGACATCGCAGCGACATCGGCTTGGAGGAAGTCGCATCACGCATAGCAGCCGTCAGGAAACTGGATCGTCAGGCGCCGCAACGACACCCCGAAGACGACAACTGTTTGTCCGCTCACTGCAACGACGGATGAAATTACATCTACTGTAAGTAGACATCTATCTGTTTTATTATACCAAAAACCACATCATGCCGGAGACACGAGCTAGCGAGATTGAGCAGCTGATGCAAGAAATTGCCGAGCTTCAAAGTCTAGTTACCGGAGCGGGGAGTGCTTACCACATCCCCAATCCGATAAAAAAAATTGCCTGAATATTCAGGTAACAGAAAGGAGCTAAATTCTTGGCTCCAAGAAGTAGATGAACTCTACAATGAGTTCAAAGTGAACGGTGGGAGAGGTGCACCCGACACCTCCAATTCTCACTATTTTCGGGCAATTAGAAACAAACTTAAGGGTGACGCACGAGCCATAGTGTGCACCCACGGAAACCTAAACACAATTGGGGATCTAAAAAACATACTGAAAACATACAACTTAAACAGCCTATTTCATGTTAGAAAAGGGGATCGCTCCCCTCAAAAATTCTACAGTGATATTAAAGAGCTAAACACTAAAATAAGAGCGAATCTGATGACGCATCATTTAACGTCATCACAACTGTTGGAAATAATGACCATAACTAAATTTTTAGATGGAATAAGCGAGCCTCTCGCTTCTATAATTCGAAATTCAAAACCAAAATCTTTGGAGGACGTTTATCAAGCCTGCATTCAAACCAAAACTGCATACGTCCCCGTCACCCAAAACTACTAGCAATCCAAGCAGATTTACAAATAACACAAAACCAAACATTCCCTATCGTAAACCGTTTAGACCCAGGGAAGAAACAAATAATACAGAGGAAACTGAGCCGTATGAAGGAGAGGAAGAAGAAGAAGAGCATGAATGTGTAGACGAAATTAATTTGGAAGCTGATGAACTAAATTTTCACGCGGTACGCCTAATGAAGAAGAAAACTTGAATTTTATTCCTTACTTTAGATTTCCCACAAGCAAAGGCTATTTGAATTTCCTTGTTGACACTGGGGCCAACAAGTCGTACATAAATCCAGAGCACGTAAAGCGCGCTTCTAAACTTAGACAACCTTCGATTATTAGTAATAAAAATGGAAAATTTGCGATCGACAAGGTAGTACACGCTAATTTCTTTCAGGAAGCATTTGACCTAAGCCACGCACTTCTACGCCAAGGGACCAACATTTCAACCTGAAAATCAGGATCCAATATCTGTAGGACACGAAAACATACATATTGAATTACAAGAAAAAAAATGTTTGTACTGGAAAATGATTTGGGAACATTGTTTAATAGCAAATTAAAGTAGCAGACTTTTAGTATGAAAAGAAAACTCCTAAATCATTTTTTTACAAATGTGCTCCATCGCACCTATTTGGGTGCAAATGTATTAGTCAATGCGTAATTAAATACAGTTTTTAATGACCTTTTTGAGTGCACATTGTATTGCTTCGAAAATTTTAGTTTTCATGAGATATTTGTACTTTAAAAACAGTGACATTGAAATGGTGTCGCGTTACGAAAATAGTCGTATAATTGATACTATACAAAAAGTACAACCAATGGAGAAGTAATATTTTGGATTCTCTTAGTACTCGTCAAGAGCTTTCTTTTCGTGTATTAAGATCCAAAAACGGAGCATTTCTCATGAAGCTACACTAGGTACAAAAATATGGTGTCGCGTTACGCGAATTCAATGTGCTTCTGAAATAAGGGATGCTTTCGGTTTATTGATACAGTGTCACAATGGCTTTAAAATTGAGAAAAAGTTTCTTTCAAGTAAATTATGGCTTGTACATGAATAGCGTAACAAAATTGAGGGTGTAACGGGGTGTGTCATTGTTACCAAATGTCCATACTACAAACAATGGGTTCCCGTACCAAAATGTTACGAAGTGGTTGGAAATTACAAAGGTTTGGTAATAAAATAACTTGAGTTATTTTTTTTTTAATTCGAATGGATTGTGAGGCTTTTTCTAATCTCTCAGCGCTCAATATCACCATGCACTCATTTGAGTAAAACGCAACGAACAGTTTGCTCTAGAACAAGGTTTCCTTTTACATATACCATGTCACGGACCGTCAAACTTGTTTGTGGATGTTTGCATTCATATTCTCCAATCGTTCTTTTATTTTAAAGGCTCATTTGATGTGAAGCGTTACTGAGCCGCAATCATAATTTTCAATACAAGTTTTATCTTGACATATCGAAGCTAAAATCGAGGAGCTTCCTTTCGTTCGCACTCACTAGCTCTGCAATTTTGTTTTATTTTTTCTTTAAATGATATCGTCACAGCCAGGTACTCGATCCGTAAATTTTTGTTGATATCCCAGCTGAAAAAAAATGTTAGTCTATTACAACACTCAAAGAAGCTGCCGTAAACATAAGTCATTTTAGTCGATATTACAGCTTAATTACTTTAACAGAGATTTGCAAAGTCAATATCGGTGAAATAATTGATGTGTGTTGGTCACCATCAGTTGAAAATATAATGAATAGCATTAGGCAAAAAACTATCGAAAAAAGTTAACAAGTGATGAATTGAAAATTTATTGATTTCCATGTTATGTTAATCAAGATGAACCAGCCTTGGGCTAAAAATCTCGTTAATAAAGACATATTATATCAGGCATCCGAATGAACTTCGCTTTGACCTGAGTGAATATACAATAAAGAGGCAATTTTTTTCACCAGGACACTATTTTCAAAATTGAGTAATTATTGATGAGAGCATAAAGATTTAAAATGCATATAAGTAGTACACTCAGAGCACGACGCATCCGTTCTTGTAATAAACATTGGTTGATACATGAGACGTAAACCAATCTCTTCGGTATTAATAAAAAGTTGAAAACATACCACGTTCCAGTAGAAACGTGGAGTAAAAAACGACAGGAAGATTCCTCTTCAACATTGCTGAGCTTCTTGGGCCATTATCACCTATCGAAATGGTTAATGTAGAAGAAAGGCAATATGGAACTTTTCAGTGTAAAAAACTCACTTCTAGGGGGATCGATCATTTGACCACCTTAAAAACTGATCCGAATCATACTTGGGTATGACTAATATAAAAATAGGAAAACTCATTACCATTCATTTCGTTTTGAAAACTGAATATGTGATATGAATGGTATTGGTTCAGTTCTAAATTTGTGCCGGTTAGTCCCTAAAACCTTAATAGCCGAAACTCCAGATTGTGACCACCAACTCGATCTACATTCAACGTTAGATAATGTGACAATATCCTCTGTCGAATACAACATATCGCATCGAAATTGGCTGAAAATACGTGTTGTATCAACGATAAACACGTTTGCGTAACGCGACACCATTTGCAGAACACTGTTTGTCGATCAGCGTAACGCGAAGATGTTGATATCAATTCAGTAATTTTCCTCATAATCTCCGTTTTCCCGCGATTTTAATACACAGCCTCATTTCTGTTGATGTATACGAGAAATGCTTAGAATAACACTATCCAACAAAATTGAGCTTTTTTTCGCTCCCTTCAACCATTTTTAATGTACTCAATAGATTTTTTTATGCTGAATTCAGGTACGTATTCAGATTTTCTGTAACACGTCCAGTTTTTGAGAAAAACGCATTTTAATTCACAAAAGTACAGAAATTTGGTTTCTCTCCTCTGCAAAGCTGAATTTCGGCTCCTCACTTTTAGAATAAAGTTTGAATTTTGTAGAATGGGCCTTGTAGACTGCATGTGGGTTGTTGGATTTCATTTGGCACGTACATTTGTTGTGAAAAACGGAATTTCATTCACAAAAGTACGTCTTTTCATAGAAATTTGGTTTCTTTCCTCTGCAAAGCTGAATTTCGGCTCCTCACTTTTAGAATAAAGTTTGAATTTTGTAGAATGGGCCTTGTAGACTGCATGTGGGTTGTTGGATTTCATTTGGCACGTACATTTGTTGTGAAAAACGGAATTTCATTCACAAAAGTACGTCTTTTCATAGAAATTTGGTTTCTCTCCTCTGCAAAGCTGAATTTCGGCTCCTCACTTTTAGAATAAAGTTTGAATTTTGTAGAATGGGCCTTGTAGAATGCATGTGGGTTGTTGGATTTCATTTGGCACGCACATTTGTTGTGAAAAACGGAATTTCATTCACAAAAGTACGTATTTTCAAAGGAATTTGCTTCCTCTCCTCTGCAAAACGGAATTTTGGCTCCTCACTTTCAGAATTAAGCTTGAATTTTGTAGAATGGGCCTTGTAGAATACATGTGGGTTATTGGATTTTATTTGACACGTACATTTGTTGTTAAAAACGGAATTTCATTCACAAAAGTACGTATTTCCAATGAAATTTGGATTCTGTGCTTTACAAAGTTGAATTTCGGCTCCTCATTTCAAAAATAAAGTTTGAATTTTGTAGAATGTGCCTTGTAGAATGTATGTGGGTTGTTGGATTTCATTTGGCACGTACATTTGTTGTGAAAAACGGAATTTCATTCACAAAAGTACGTATTTTCAAAGGAATTTGCTTCCTCTCCTCTGCAAAACGGAATTTTGGCTCCTCACTTTCAGAATAAAGCTTGAATTTTGTAGAATGGGCGTTGTAGAATGTATGTGGGTTATTGGATTTTATTTGACACGTACATTTGTTGTGAAAAACGGAATTTCATTCACAAAAGTACGTCTTTTCATATAAATTTGGTTTCTCTCCTCTGCAAAGCTGAATTTCGACTCCTCACTTTTAGAATGAAGTTTGAATTTTGTAGAATGGGCCTTGTAGAATACATGTGAGTTGTTGGATTTTATTTGGGACGTACATTTGTTGTGAAAAACGGAATTTAATTCACAAATATACGTATTTTCAATGAAATTTGGATTCTGTGCTCTGCAAAGCTGAATTTCGGCTCCTCGCGTTGGGAATAAAGTTTGAATTTTGTAGAATGGGCCTTGCAGAATGCATATGGTTGATTGGATGACATTTGGCGCATTGAGAAGCCGAATTTCTATGAAAATACGTACTTTTGTTAATTAAATTCCGTTTTTCACAACAAATGTACGTGCCAAATGAAATTCAGCAACCGATATGCATTCTACAAGGACCATTCTACAAAATTCAAACTTTATTCTAAAAGTGAGGAGCCGAAATTCAGCTTTGTAGAGGAGAGGAACCAAATTTCTATGAAAATACGTACTTTTGTGGATGAAATTCCGTTTTTCACAACAAATGAACGTGCCAACTGAAATCCAACAACCCACATGCATTCTACAAGGCCCATTCTACAAAATTCAAGCTTTATTCTGAAAGTGAGGAGCCGAAATTCAGCTTTGTAGAGGAGAGAAAACGAATTCCTATGAAAAGACGTACTTTTGTGAATGAAATCCCGTTTTTCACAACAAATGTAAGTGCCAAATGAAATTCAGCAACCGACATGCATTCTACAAGACCCATTTCACCAAATTCAAGCTTTATTCTAAAAGTGAGGAGCCGAAATTCAGCTTTGTAGAGGAGAGGAACCAAATTTCTATGAAAATACGTACTTTTGTGGATGAAATTCCGTTTTTCACAACAAATGAACGTGCCAAATGAAATTCAGCAACCGACATGCATTCTACAAGGCCCATTCTACAAAATTCAAACTTTATTCTAAAAGTGAGGAGCCGAAATTCAGCTTTGTAGAGGAGAGAAAACAAATTCCTATGAAAAGACGTACTTTTGTGAATTCAATTCCGTTTTTCACAATAATTGAACGTTCCAAATGAAATCCAACAACCCACATGCATTCTTCAAGGCCCATTCTACAAAATTCAATTTTCATTCTCAAAGTGAGGAGCCAAAATTCAACTTTGCATAGAAACCAAATTTCTATGAAAAAACGTACTTTTGTGAATGAAATTCCGTTTTTCACGACAAATGTACGTGTCAAATGAAATTCAGCTACCGACATGCATTCTACAAGGCCCATTTTACAAAATTCAAGCTTTATTCTAAAAGTGAGGAGCCGAAATTCAGCTTTGTAGAGGAGAGGAACCAAATTTCTATGAAAATACGTACTTTTGTGGATGAAATTCCGTTTTTCACAACAAATGAACGTGCCAAATGAAATTCAGCAACCGACATGCATTCTACAAGGCCCATTCTACAAAATTCAAACTTTATTCTAAAAGTGAGGAGCCGAAATTCAGCTTTGTAGAGGAGAGAAAACAAATTCCTATGAAAAGACGTACTTTTGTGAATTCAATTCCGTTTTTCACAATAATTGTACGTGCCAAATGAAATTCAGCAACCGACATGCATTCTACAAGGCCCATTCTACAAAATTCAAACTTTATTCTAAAAGTGAGGAGCCGAAATTCAACTTTGCATAGGAGAGATACCAAATTTCTATGAAAAAACGTACTTTTGTGAATGAAATTCCGTTTTTCACAACAAATGTACGTGTCAAATGAAATTCAGCTACCGACATGCATTCTACAAGGCCCATTCTACAAAATTCAAACTTTATTCTAAAAGTGAGGAGCCGAAATTCAGCTTTGTAGAGGAGAGAAAACAAATTTCTATGAAAAGACGTACTTTTGTGAATTCAATTCCGTTTTTCACAATAATTGAACGTTCCAAATGAAATCCAACAACCCACATGCATTCTACAATGCCCATTCTACAAAATTCAAGCTTTATTCTGAAATTGAGGAGCCGAAATTCAGTTTTGCAGAGGAGAGAACCCAATTTCTATAAAAAGACGTACTTTTGTGAATTTAATTCCGTTTTACACAACAATTGAACGTGCCGAATGAAATCCAACAACCCACATGCATTCTACAAGACCCATTTCACCAAATTCAAACTTTATTCTAAAAGAAAGGAGCCGAAATTCCGTTTTGCAGAAGAGAGAAACCAAATTTTTTTGAAAATACGTACGTTTGTGAAATAAATTCCGTTTTTCACAACAAATGAACGTGTCAAATAAGATTCAACAACTTACATAGATCTTGTACAATTTCTTCTATATAATTCAAACCTCTTTCTCAAAGCTATAAACCGAAAACCAGCTTTACAGAACAGAGAAACCAAATTCCCATCAGAATACGTAGTTTTGTGAATTTAAACCCGTTTTTCTCAAAAACTGGACGTGTTACAAAAAATCTGAATACATGACCGAATTCAGCGAAGAAAAATCTTTCAAGTACACTGAGAATGGTTGAAGGGAGTAAAACACTGTTGGCTAGTGTAATTCGAGACTCCAAACCGTATACCAGAGCTAAAAAACGCACTTGCATTTCAAAATGCGAAAAAGTGCAATTCAGCGATGGTGTCGCGTTACGAAATGCAGCTCGTTATATTTATCATATTCAAAGCGAAAAATCTCAAAATGAATATTCTATCAGAAAGGAAATTTAGTGAGGATAATTTTACACCTGTTTAATAGGGCAGTTCAAATTTTTAAAATGTTCGAAAATTCCAACTCCCATATGTCTATTAGCATCATTTTGATAATATAGGAGTCCTGGAAAATTTTCAGCCAATTTGGTGGCAATTTAGGGGTGGCGCGAAGTCAATTTATGTTTATATGGAAATTTGTATGGGAAAAACTAAAAAAATATTCAAGTCTCCCTACAACTGTCAAATCGTGATGAATTCAAATAAACATCCCCAACTTCCCTTTTTGGAATCTATATAAATGAGACCTCCGGATAACACATTAGTTATGAGTGGATTGAACGCTTCTATTGACAGCGTGAATATGAGATAAATGGTTAAAATAGTGTAATTAGCCTCAACGTAGCAGTGGAAACAAAATTCAAAATTAATGAGTTACCCGTTGGTTAAGCTCAAATAGACTCCAAAAATGGAGGTTGGGGATGTTTATTTGAATTCATCACGATTTAAGAGTTGTAGGAGGATTTGAATAAATTTTAAGTTTTTCCCATACAAACTTCCATATAAACATAAATTGACCACGCGCCACCCCTAAATGGCCACCGAATTGCCTGAAATTTTGCCAGGACTCCTATATTATCAAAATGATTCTTATAGACATACTAGTCGACCCGGCAGACGTTGTCCTGCATAGTAGGCGAAAATGTGCGTTCCGAACTGCCCATGCAAAGTTCGCATAAGAATCACAATTTTAGTTTTTCACGATTTGCTCAACTTTACTCGTAATTTTCGTATTAGGAAATATCATATAAACCCGTCGGAAACTATAACGAATGTTTCTGCTGAAGAAATTAAAAAAATCCATCCAGCCGTTTTCGAGTTATGCGGATACGAACACAGACCATTTCATTTTTATATATAAGAAATGGGAGTTGGAATTTTCGAACATTTTTGAAATGTGAACTACCCTACTGTTTAATCATATGTCCCCGAGGCTAATTTTCAAACGCAGACCTAATTTCTCGTTGAAAGTCGGCTCCTCATGGTGTCGCGTTACGCTGGAATGTGTCATTTGATTAAAAACTTCCTTATCATTTGTTCAAATTTCATAAATTCTTCGATGGCCTAATCGGCTACGAGAACATTGCAAAGATGAAAGCTAAAATCGACTCTAGCAATCATCAATTAGTAATTGGAAACTCGAATTTCTCACTTTCAAAATATTATCCATGTTCAATAAACTTTCATGAGCAGTCGGAGAATATGTTTGAGATATGCACCACTGCTGATGGTGCATTCCTCATAGAAGACGAGTTAAACATAACAAAAGGCATCAGGTTACAACCCGGACTATATGAAGCCAAATGTAAACGTGCCGTTGTACATTTGGCCAGCGACAAACATATCAGGGTAAATGATATACAACCGCTCGAGAACGAACGTTTCTATCTAAATCAGAATGAAACGCGAGTTAAATTAAACTTCCCTTCTGATCATTTGAATAAAGAAGAGAAGCGAGAACTGGTGAAAGCATTTAAGCCCTACAGGGATGTGTTCTTTAATGAAGAACAGAAGCTGACTTTCACACATGAAATTAAGCATAATATTGAAACAAATGATGAAAAGCCGATTCATCAAAAGACGTACAAATACCCCTATCATTTGAGAAAGGAAGTATCCGAACAGATACAGAAAATGCTCGATTCGGGTATAATTAGAGAGTCATCGTCTCCTTGGACTTCACCCATATGGGTCGTTCCAAAAAAGATGGACAACTCTGGAAAGAAAAAATATCGAATAGTGGTGGACTACAGGAAATTGAACGAAAAGACCCCTGCAGACCGATACCCTATTCCAGAGATCAGTGAAATTCTTGATCGCCTTGGAAAAGCGCAATATTTCACTTTCTTAGACTTTACCAGCGGGTTTCATCAAATAAAGATAAACCCGAAAGATGTGCCGAAGACTGCTTTCAACGTAGACCATGGAAAATTTGAATTCGTTAGAAAGCCGTTTGGTCTAAAGAATGCTCCGGCAACGTTTCAAAGATTAATGGACTCAGTCCTTCGAAAACATTTAGGCAATAGATGTTTCGTCTACATGGATGATATCATCATATTTTCGTCATCCTTGAAAGAACATATTAAGGATCTTTCAATGGTTTTGCAAACTTTACGGGAAGCTAATTTAAAAGTACAATGTGACAAATCGGAATTCCTCCGAAAGGAAGTTGAGTTCTTAGGACACGTTGTAACTACGGAGGGTGGCCACACCTAAGACCCCAAAGCAGCTGAAATCCTTTCTAGGAACCGTTAGCTATTATCGATGGTTCATCCCGGGCTTTGCTAATATTGCTAAACCCCTCACAAGACAATTGAGAGGAAAAAAAAAAAAACTACGAAACACCTGATTTCATAAATGCCTTCTCGAAGTTAAAGGAGATTATGGCATCAGATCTGATGTTATCATATCCTGATTTCGAAAAACCATTTATTTTGACCAACATCGCAATTGGAGCAGTGTTGTCACAGTTGGTAGATGGAAATGAAAGACCGATAGCATACCTCTCCCGTACGCTGTCGAAAGCGGAAGAGAATTATTCCGCTACAGCGAAAGAACTTCTAGCGATCTACTTTTCAGCAAAAAGATTTTGACCATATCTTTATGGAAATCCTTTCACAATTTACACGGATCATGAGCCTTTAACTAAGGAGCTCAAATTAACAGATGCTACCGGACGCGTTACTCGCCAAAGGTTATATTTAGAGCAATTCGACTTCAAGATTGCTTATAAGAAAGGTAAACAAAATGTAGTAGCGGATGGGTTATCAAGAATCCCACCCGTCGAACTGAATTTACAGGAGCTTTTAAACGAATGCTTCCCGAATAACGAAATTTATGGACCGGAAATAGTAAACAAATTTATCAATCAGTTAATTATTAGAGTACCAAACGAAACCAGGAAGAGTCCGCACATAATGTGCAAAATCTTCCCACGTCAGATCCGTCACGTTTTTCATAGATCCAATTACAACAAAGATCAACTGCAAGCAATTGCATATTTGGTGCATTAGACGTTATTCGTATTTGCGATGAAATTATCAAAATTGAATTCAGTAAGAACCTTAAAATTCAATACTCTAACATACTTTTACCAGATCTCATTTCAGGTACCGACCAGATGGAATTCATACGGAAATGCCACAACTTCAATCATTACAAGTTAACATACGAGGAAATCAGGAAATCTGTCTTTTTTCCCGGAATGTTAGGCAAAATCACAACATTTATCAATTGTGAGGACTGCAAGTTCGCTAAATACGAACGCAAACCATTTAAAATTCCAATTTTCAGGAGAATCTACGAAAACCCTTTTGAAAACGTGTTTATTGATGTCTATATGTTAAAGATCATTACAAATTCCTTACTCTCGTAGACTCGTTCTCGAAATTTGCCCAAATTTTCCAAATTTCAATCGAAACAACTGAAGAGCTAACAAGCACTCTAGTCGAATATTTCAAAATGTTTGGAATGTCTAAAATGAATACTTGCGATCAAGCACCGGAATTTAGAAATCCTCGATTTAGAGAGTTCTTGGAGAAATAGGAACTCGTAGTCGTTAAGGGTATGCGATAACACACTTTTTCCTAACGAAACGAAACGAAACGAAATTTAAAATGTCTATGTTGATTCGGATCGAAACGAAACGAAATATAGATTTCTTTCGAGACTTCGAAACGATACGAAATCAAGATTCATTGAATTCGAAATTTTTCGAAACGAAACGAAATTTTGATTTTTTTTCCGCGGAATTTTTATTGAATTGGTTTTACATCATGTACGCAAATCTGATTTCACTTTTTCGAAGTCGAATAACTGTTTTGCGACCAAAAGAGTTATAGTAACTGAAGAGGCAATCTATGATAAATCGTCACATTCTCGCCGCATATAGGGGAGGAGGTTCGGTTGTGGGCACCCTTTTGTGTTTGGTCCATAACTTTGGCCCTGGTTGATCTTATGTCGACATTTACATAGCAATCGAAAGCTAAACTTATAACCTTCCTACTAGCAAAGAAATTAATATGATTTCATCGATTTAGAAAAAAAATATGGACAATTTAGAAAATTTGACATTTTTGGACATTTTCATTTCGTGGTTCGGTTGTGGGCACCATTGAAAACTTAGCTAAAAAGAAGCATGAATACAAACCACCCAGATTTAAAGACAAGGAATAGTTTATTCATTCAAAAAGCCAGGAGACGCTAAAAAAACTCAAATCAATTCACCTAGCAGTGATGATGCCTCCCTCGGTGCATTAAGGAGGATGTTGAAAAAAATCACATAAGAAAGGTCTAAAATAGCACTTTAGGTAAATGGGTCTTAATTTTTCATTGATTTACGTTTTATTGGTATGCATCACAGTCAAAAAAATCCTGATTAATCACCCTAGCGGCAATAGTGCCTTTCTCGTTCATTTCAAAAAATAATATTTTGGCCATAAATTTTGATCCCATAGTCCGATCTGACCAATTTTCAATATGAAACAATGAGAAAGCATTCCCCGTCGAATGCAACTTGTTGCAAGCAAATCGGTCAACGCTTTGTTCCAAAAAGTGTGTGTATAATGACTAGACATGCTGAAAGAGCAAAAATATTAAATAAACTCATTGTTTCAAACAATTATGTTAAACTAATTATAAAAACTGCCTTAAAACGTTATTAAAAATAAGTTAAGGGACAAGTAAAACGATATTGAATGATTTATCAATAAAATTGGGGTGCCCATAACCGAACCAATAAAGGTGCCCACAACCGAATTTCGCAGCCTTTTTGGAACGAGAAGAAAAAAAAATTCGCGATAAAATTTTGATGGCAATCGACATTGGGCCTCAAAATAGATTAAATTTACTGTGTAAATACGCATTAGAACTCACTTTTTGAATTAAATCCTTTAATTTATGACACTTTGAAAAAGGCCAAAAAAACTTTCGTGTTGTTTTTCTTGTACGAAAAATGCTATTATAGCAAACAAATGACGGTTGTCAGAATGACAGCATCTTTTATCTGTCAAAAGATACATAGGGGTGCCCATAACCGACCGGTGCCCACAACCGAACCTCCTCCCCTACCATTGGCGATAAGGCAATACCCCAGCATTTGTGCCGCTTCCAAAGGAATTCATCGTGGAGCGTGTGCTCCCGAATCTGATCAATTTTATATCAGTTTTGTAAGTAAGCAGCATAGTAAGTAGTAAGCATATAAATATAAAGAAATAGTGTGATTTTTCATATACGGATTCAAATTTCGTTTAAAACCTTAGTTCACCTAAGAATTATGTAAGTATGCTGAAGCATACTTCATATTGTCTTGTCAGCGTGGTTTTACAGTATTGACTTTGTCAAACTTTGAAAAAGAATGCTTAGATTATGTTTTATTTAGTGGGATACTTAATTATGTATCCACATATCCAAGGGCTTGACGACCCCTCCCCATGGCCACTGCGAGTTAGACCGGGACCATCGTCCCTAACCCCTAATCCCAAGGCGTCAAGCGACCCGTGCCGAGGGGATGCATGGCCAAGGGGGTGAAATAATAAGCTAGGCCTTTAACGCAGCCTGTGGGGTACCTGGGCACCCTCCACAGTAATTGTCCCTTACCGCGTCATGCTGGGCTCTGGCGTGGTGGACCTCTTTTCCCGAGCAACTCGTGGGACCAAAATGGAAAACCAAGTCAATTCTTCAATTAGTGGTAGTAGTGTAGGCGACAACCCCTTCGCAAGAGGTGGGTTGTTCAGGTCTCCGCCTAGGAGGCCAGAGGCAATAGTCGGCAGCTCAGTGCGCAGCGCCAGCGTGGCCCGAGCAAAGGCAGATAACTAAAATGATATCAAACTGATAACTCGCTAAGTTATCCTTATTATCATTTTGATATTTAGTTATCAATCATGTGATTAACTGATAACCGAATAATAACAAATTTTATTATCAATATAAATTAGCAATTTTCTTTTTAATTTCGCTTCGTTTAGATATCATGCTAAGCATTCTATTCTTTCAAACATACTATCTTCTGCTAAATGTACCCGTCCTTGGCAGTCGTTCACTAATTACGTAAGCATTTTTTCTTGGTTTTTCGAACCCCCTCCCCCCTTGTAAGATTTTTCCCATACATTTTTTTTATAAGAAGAGTAAGAAAATGACAGACCCCCCTCCCCAATATGTACTCACGTAATTAGTGAACGACCCCTTGATCGAAAATTAACTCTTCCTATTTACAAAGCCCAAAACGAATAGGACAATCGTTTTGATTCTTTTTTGAGTATGCAGATAAAAATAATTAGGAGACATATTTTATTGTGAATGTTCATCCCAATATCTTAAAAAAATTGGAAAGCAAACCAAAAAACTAATAGGCAGATATGTATCAAACAAAACAAAACGAAATCCTAAGTTGGCTCTACATTTTATATGTAAGCATATAAAGGTGAAAAACAGATGAACTGCTTTTAATTAATTAGATTTGTTTTACACGAATGCATTGAAAAACAATTTTTTTGTTTTTAATTTGTCAGTAAGTTGAAATAAAATTTCGTCTAAGAAGACAGTGATCTTTACCGTTTCCAACGATATCTATTGATTTGTTTTTTCTCTGTCAACAAAGGAATTTGCACAAGAGTTCATTTTTTTTATTTGTATTGTACTATGCTTATTAACTTTACTTTCATTTCACGTGTCGTTGAATGATGAAGTATGCATCTGAGAACCATACGTTTGTAGTTTTATTAGTACTTAACATGGCCTTGCCACTCTCGAACCATATGATCCAAGGGCATGTGCACATTTAGGATCGGTGTATAATCTATAACTAATTGCTTACTATTCAGGACATCGTCTGCAAATGAAATTGAGTTTGCATTTACTTTGAGGCAATATAATTCACGAACGACAATACAATTCATACAAATGATTTCGTCTTCGTGGGAGGCAGGAAATTAAACAAGAAATGTCGGATAATCAAGAAATTGCAACGATCTGGTTAGTGGTGGAGAAAACAATCATGCTCGCACTGAAGCCGATTCACTATTTTGAATGAAATTCGGTTGTTATTTTTGTTATGTTGACTGGTGAATCAACCAAAATGATAACAATTCTAGTTATCAATATAACCTGATAATAAAGTTTGTTATCAATAAGTTATTCTACTTCGCTGTCTGTCCTGCAGACTATTATTTGGTCATGACATTATGATTTGACTATAAGCAGATTTCGGTAAATGTAGAAAGCATAGTGCTCTTGTTTTCGACTTCTCAAGAGAGCGTAATTGGATGAGTGCCTAGAGACGGCGCCCTACAATCACTCGATTCGAGTTTGAATCCCAGTGAATGCCAACATTTTTTTCAATGTTTAACAAAGTCGGCAAAGAAGATTTGACTATTTTGGTCGATAAAACAGTGAGGGCTGATAACTTAATGATAACAAATTTAGTTATTTGAGTAAATAACATGTATAACTAAATGTGTTATCAACTTGGTATCAGTGATAACTTAATTTGTTTTCATTTAGTTATTTCAGGAACATAATTCTGGTATCATTTTTGTTATGTTGGCTGTTAATTCAGCCAAAATGATAACAAGTTCAGTTATCAAAATGTTAGATAACCGGATAATGAAATTTGTTATCAATTAGTTATTCATCTTTGCTCGGGGGGTCACTCAACCTTCCTCTCGGGTAAAAAAACGCCGGTAGAGGTTATTGACGGCCCATGGCTTGTGGAGGCGATGAACCGCAAACGCGATGGGCTTTCGGCCTTCGAGGTGGCGACGGAACAGCTGGACGCCATCATCGACTTTGCGTCATCGAAGCATAATATCAGCAAGGACCTCAAGAGGAGCTTGCAGAAACTTCGAAAGTCGATGCTGGACGCCAAGCTGGAGAGGGCGGTCGGGACGGCCAAGTGTAAACCCGTGAAATCGGTGGAGTCGAGGTCTACCCAGACTGAGGCCCAAGGATTCGCGGACTCGGGCAAGGTCGAATCAACCGACGAATCAGATGGCGTTAGTGGGTAAACGTCAAACTCGAGCAAATCCGATGCGAGCGCCACTTATGACCGATTGGCCATCTAATTATTATTTAAATTGACCAGTAAATCAGTGAACGATGAGAATTTCACGAGTGTTATGTCTGTTTGTCTGTGTTATTAGCTTAATTAACTGTACACATCATAGTTGCTAATCATGATTGGCCGAGAAACAGCAAATATGCACAGCTCACCAATTAAATATTATTCTTGGGATACAAATAAGTTATTCTTATTGTACATGCTTCGGAGTTTTCAATTCATGACCAATAACGATGCTGGTCACGTGCTTATATTCAGTTTAGGATTAGAAGAGGAAAATTAGTTTAACACTCATTGTTTTAAGGGACCGAGGAATGCTCTGCATCTCCGTGAGCGCTACGGAAAAGAAATCGTTGGTTAGTTAAGAAGATAATTCATGTGAAACCCCTTGGTAAGCGACAAACTATTTGTTGTAAACGAAGTTATTTTGAAAACATGATGACGAGAACTGTGTTTCAAATCAATCCAACGCAAGATCAATGTGCTTCGTTTAATAATCTTCTTCAACACGATCGATTCCGCACTAAATAATTTTGTGCTCTTCGATGCAGACATTAGTTTTATTACTTCGCATTCTCCCACACTAGCTGGCGTGATCAGCATCAACACGATCGATTGCACACTGGTTAAACAAATTTCTGCTATGCGAGGTAGATTTTTTTTCACTTTGCGTTCTCCCGGACTAGCTGCCGTCCCATGACCAGCAGCAACATTCCAGCAACAACGACCAGCAACAACGATTTCGCATTCATATTGTGCAAATAGTAAAAAAATATCACAAAATTTAAATCATGGAAACACTGAAGACGTTTTATAGAAAAAAAAACTACTTACGTATTTGTCGACTAAGAATGGGGTTATGTAAAAGCGTTTATAGAAAAAATTGTATAACCTAAAGTTTTGAAAACAACTTAACGATTTTGTTCAGCGGCGCAGCCAAAATTTTTTATAATGTAAAGTATGGATTAGTTTAAATTTGTTTCGAAATTCCGCGGAATTCCGTTAAATTTCGTTAGAAGCTAGTTTTTTCTAGCGAAATTTTTGTAATTTTACGAAACGAAACGAAATTAAGAAATCAGATTTCGCCATGCTACAATTCCGCGAAATTCCGCGGAATTTCGTTTCGAACCACCTGAAACGAAATTTTTCGAAATACCGCATATGCTTAGTAGTCGTAGATCCTCTACTTCGGGCAGTAATGCAGTCCACTCATGCCACATACTCCAACCTCGACGAGTCTTGATCCCAAGCACAGCCATTACGCCAAATATCTTGAATGATAATCTTGCCGTGTATAGTGAAAGGCGACAAAAATCCCAGAGAGAACTCTTTCCCCAGAAGATTGCTTGTCTTGCTGAAAAAACATCCGGTATCGAAAATTTCGCCTATCCCAATACAGAATTTTTTTTGGCGAATTCGACACTCAGCTGCGAATATCGAACCTATAGTCTATATTACGGACAGGGGCCCTCCTTAGCCGTGCGGTAAGACACGCGGGTACAAAGCAAGACCATGCCGAGGGTGGCTGGGTTCGATTCCCGGTGCCGGTCTAGGCAATTTTCGGATTGGAAATTGCTTAATGAACACTAAGCTGCGAGCCGGCTCTATCCCATTGAGGGGATGTAATGCCAATAAGAAGAAGAAGAAAGAAGTCCACTAAGGAAATGAAACTTGGACCATGCTCGAGAAGGACTTGCAAGCACTTGGAGTTGTGCGGCCTAGTTCTGCCGAACGAGCTATCACGGGGTGTGCTGTCTAATCGCGCGTGCGACTGCGTTGGTTGTCCCACGAGGGAAGAGGCGAAGTCATGGCTTGCTATTTGCTAGTTAGTGTTGGCAACCGAACCGTTATACGATATTTACATATCTGTCATCAATGCACTCTAAACGTGGATTGCCCAACTCTTAATATATCTCACCCTCACAGGAGTATTTGAGAAACAGATGCTTAGAACCATCTTTGGCGGTGTGAAAGAGGACGATGTTTGGCGGCGAAGGATAAACCACGAGCTCGCCCAACTCTACGGCGAGCCCAGCATCCAGAAAGTAGCTAAAGCTGAAAGGGCACGATGGACAGGGCATGTTGCAAGAATTCCGGACAGCATCCTTGCAAAGATGATGTTCGCTTCCAACCCGGCTGGTACAAGAAGGCGTGGAATTCAGCGCGAGAGAGGCTGGCCAGGTATAGAACAATTTTGCGAGCGATGCGAGGATGAAGAGATGTGGCCTCGAACCGTGTATTGGGGCGTCAAACTGTTGATTCAGTACTACCTGTTTAGATGTTAGTTTTGCCCCACAGAGGTCGATTACTAGGAAGGGCATACATAGGTGAAGAAATTTGGGGTCTATAATAAAGAGGTCGATAATTCTTATATTTTGACAACATATACATATTTGAGTTTTTATCTTTTACTAACTTACTGCTATAAACACGCTCAAACCTTCGCACTTGCCAATAAAACCAAGAAGGGTTCTTTCGCCGTACTCTTTATATAAATATCAGCCTTGCCATCATTACCCACCTTGACTGCCACTCCGGTGCAGGCTTTGTTTTCCAATTTCCCACTTATTAAATCACAATACACCCCCGCCTCAAGACAGGTGAAAAGTTTCGCTTTTAATGTGAGCGCAACTTCTGCATTAATTGCTACAAATCCTACCTTTCCCCGACAGAACGCTACCTGATTCTGTCCATTATCAACCCAATTGATGACCGGTTGGCCGGATACTTCCTTCCTAAATTTGAGCATCTGCTGTACGGCCTTCCAGCGATGCTCACAGACCCATCCACCGGTGCATTTATCCATTTCATCCAGAACCACTTTAGAAATTTTTCCCCGTTCGTCGCTTGGTGGTCCGTGCTCGACGTCCGTGAATTGAAACGAGCTGACAATCCGCGGTGTTGCGTACCGATGGGCCATCATAAATACCAAAGCAATTTTGTACAGCCGTTCATTTTTGTACGTAATAATTGCCGGTCCATCTGCCAAATCTGGTAGTCGTTGCAATGAAGGTGTGTTTACGAATATGATTGATCGCTCCCTGGGAATGAAACCTAACCTGGTTCCAAGGTTGACCATGTAGTGAAATGACTTCCGTTTGAACATAATATCGGCTATGTCGTACGCAAACCGATACTCCGTGGTGAATCCCATCAAGGTGTACTCATTCTTTCTTGAGCCACCTTCACCGAAATCAGCCACGTCTTGATAAATGAACGGCCGGCTACCTTGGGAGATCCCGGAGATTGCTGTTGAACTAAGGTTTTCTAGTTTTCCATAAATTGCCTGAAATAATTGGAGAAATGTTTCAATTGTTCTATTTATTATGAGCTATTGTACTAACACCGAGATCGTGCGGCCAAATGTTTTTCGCGGCGTGAACGTAAAATCCTGCTACTCCCATCCGAATCATTTTGTTCATAAAATCAATCATCCGTTGTCTAACTCGTGCCAGTCCTTGATTCAAATCGGGTAAATCATTCAGCTGACAATTGCGTACCTCGTGGGGATCACTTCCATCCAAAATGGTGCAGGCAGCGTTAAAATCCGTTGCAACGAATGGAACGTCTGGATACTCCCGATTTCCTGGATTAGCCACCGCACCTCCTGTCCCCTTGATGGGCCCACTTCCGCCCGCCATGTTGTTCAGCACGACTTCAACGAAGACACGAACTCCAGCCTCATTACACTTTTGCACCATCGAACGGAACTGTAATTCGTCACCAGACCGGCTTGCTATCCGGTAAGAAACAGGCTCGTATCGCTCCCGCCAAGTGCGGTTCGCCATAATACGGACCTCATTTACCGGAGACACCTGCACAGCACTGAACCCATTCGGGGCCAAGTAGGAAGTGCATTCCGTGGCGATGTCCTCAAAGAGCCACTCAAACAGGTGGACAATAACTCCGCTGCTTCCCTTTTTGAAATATGGATTAAATTGAGCTGCTGCTAGTGCGGGAAATAAGAGCAGCGAAAAAGCAAAGCGTGACCAGCTCATCGCGCAAACAGCGTTCATTGACTGACTGCGCGGAAATGGCTTTGTGATGCAATAAATAAAGCAAGGTGATTGTCATGACCAGATCTTGTTCTGCTTCCGCTTGATCAGTTGCAGACGACCAAGATCAGGGCAATATGGAATTATTAGTAACTAGCAGAATCGTGATGATGCTGTCATCGTCCAATTATTATTCTACTGTCAGACCATTGAGTGACGCAATGGAAAGGCTCGAATTATTTGTAAAACTTACATAAATAAGAACGCTTGTATTGAAAGAGTATAGAATCACGGTTTTTTTTTCTTCAGAAATTTAAGTTTCAAAAATTAGGTTATTTTTGACCAAAAATTCATCTTTTAATTTAAACGAGTTAATTAAAACACGCTAGTACTAACTCGTCCTATTGCAATCAATCATAATAGACAGAATTTGCATAGAGTTAGAGAATAATTCCAGTAAGAAACATGTCTTCATATTCGGAAGATAAAAGTATAATATAAATTATGCGTGTACAACAAAGTTAAGCCTTTTGAAATTTGTCCTCCCTATAGAGCCACTCCAAGCGAAACGAATGCATATCGCATTATTGACCACCCATATCTGTATCGTGCTCCCAATCACAATCGCACACCCCAACCCACAAAAAAATGCTTCCACATGGAACAGTTGACAAACATATCAGTAGAAAATCAGCAACGTTTGACAACAGAGAGGCTTCGATGGCTAAAGAGTGAGAGGGCATGCGCAACTTCCCGCGATAGGCAAATTGGAAGGACATTAAGACGCGAGGATGGTCATCGTCAGTTCTCTTATCACCATCAAGTCGTTAACAGCTAACTCGTTTGCCTGCTGAGGTGAGTCGTTTTTCCTTAATGGGCTGGGGTCACAGGTGGAAAATTTTCATTTTTGTTTTATCTCCATTCAGTTTGACGGAAAGGAACTTTTGCACTTTCAAAATGAAAGAAATTATAAGTTATTTGCGTTTTTAACAGCTATTAGTGGAAATCAGTTGATATGTTTATTTTAGGAGTTGTTAAAACTGAGTGCGTACCATTGGTGAAAAAATAACCATACGGAGCTAATTAACAATTGAACATCCTTTTTTGAAATGCAAATGTGCAAAGATGTTGTTAGCATACAAATTACCCCAAAAATCTAACCATGGCAACCGTTTTCATTCGCTTTTAGGGCCATTTTCATATCCGATTAACCCAGGTGGAAAAGTGGAAAATTTGGAGGCCATTCGAAAAGCAGTAGGCGCTGCGTCGGTGCGAGTGTGTTCGTGTGGAAAGCTTCCCCGCTTGACTGTGTGAGTGTGGAAGCGCAACACTTGGTTTTTCCCTCTCCGCGCTCGGATGAGAGCGTGAGCATTTTCCTCCCCCGTTGGCTGACGGCGTGCGGTCATAAGTCAGGCAGCCCTACCGAAACTATCCAAAACAAAACCTCCACCACCAACACCACCACCACCCCCTTTCCTGAGAAACGGTTCGGAGAAAAGCCACTAAAATTGCAACAGGTTTGTTTACGTTTGCATGATACTCCTAGATGTATGTTTATTCACGAAATCAGAATGGACGCTAATAATAGCCTAATAACGATGTTGAAGCCAATGTCATTCACAAACCACCTCGTAGCGTTGGCATGGTAACCAGGGTTTTTTTACACACTTTCATCTATCAGTTTTTATGATTGAACGACCCAATGGGAATCGTTTTTCAGCCGAGGCACACGAAGACGACACAATGAGAAAATAATTGGTTTGTTAGCAGCTGCAGGGTCGGAATTATTTTTGTTTGAGACTGGGATGAGAGTTTGCGAAAGCGCGGGACAAAAAATGGTTCCTTTTCTGCATTTTTTAGATGTGCGCTTAAAGATAAAACTTTAGTTTATTTGTCAAATATTGTGTTGATCTGGGATGTAAATTCATTGCATACACACTTCGCCAGGATTCTGTCGTTCGGTAATTTTTTTTTCAGTTCTAATTCAGTAAATTATGCTTTTACTGAGATATCAGTAAACCAACTGCCAAAATTGATATTGTTCACAGGTGACTCAGTTAATGATAATAAAAATACTGAAAACCGTAAACACAACTACTGACTTTTTCGGCAATATTTTTTGTCTCTACAGCCGGGTGAAAAAGTATTGACACTGCCCGATGGGCCACGCTAAGTAATTAGATGGAAACAAATATTTCTACATTGAATATGATATTTTCGCAGCAAAGTGTCTTCAGCAAAATTAAAGCTTTTTGTTTAAGCTTTATTTTGATGTTTGTTGCAATTGGATGATCCCACCACATTTTAAGATGAAATGTTTAACTTCTGCATTTTTAGTTTTAGCATTGTACGATGTTCCAGAAAGTTGTTGCTGATTTAATTTCGAGACACTTTGCTGAAGAAACCATTTTTTAATGTCGTTTTTAATTTTATATAATAGTATTGGGGTGACCCTAAAAAAATTGATTGTAACTTTCCAAATACCACCATTTATTGTAGAGTTCCTGTTTTGGCAAAACATACCTTTTCTTATTGCGAAACAGATAGTGCGTTGGGTCCTGGTATTCAGGGTATTTTTGAAGGATTTAGTAAAGGATATCTTTTTTTAGGATTTAGGATACAGTAAAGATCTGATCCATCGTCGAGCGGCAGTTAACGAAGCCGGTAACTTCCCACGAACTTATTCAGTATTGGTGACAGGCGGCGAAAGATGGTCTGGTATATCACTTTGTAGGCGGCATTTAGGATGGTGATCGCTCGAAAGTTCACCCACTCCAGCTTGTCGCCTTTCTTGTAGATGGGTCATATGAACCTTTCTTTCCACTCTTCCGGTAGTTGTTTTGTTTAGCAGATTCTGATAATCAGCCTGTGCAGGGGTACAAACATAAAATACCAAGCGCCTCCATATTGATCAATCCCTACCAACCCAAACATTGCACGGTGACTGAAGCCGTGTTTTATGCGCGTTCAATTAATAGTAGGGAAGAACTTTCCGAAACCCTAAATGGTAGAGGTTTTTTGGTCAAGTTTCGTCTATTTCGTAGAGAGAACATTTTTCTACGTGTATCAACCGACACATGTTTTTACCGATTCCCCGTTAAAAGCAGCATTGAACGAAGAGAAAATGCTCGAGAAAATTATATCAAATGTAAGTATACTCTGGCAGAGGAAATAAAAGTAGCGAGAGTTGTAGAAAGTTCACAAAAAATGTTTTAAAAAGACTAAAAAGTAAAGAGTTAAGATTTTGTGTGGGCCTAAAAATTACAAATGTGTTTTTCTTATTTCATTTTATAACGCTGGAGAAGGCATCACCATCGCCAGGTGGATTAATCTAAGTTTTTATTCTAAGCTAAGGCTCGGAAGCCTCCTTTCAAGAGGCTCGGAAGCCTCCTTTCAAGAGGCTCGGAAGTCTCCTTTCAAGAGGCTCGGAAGTCTCCTTTCAAGAGGCTCGGAAGTCTCCTTTCAAGAGGCTCGGAAGTCTCCTTTCAAGAGGCTCGGAAGTCTCCTTTCAAGAGGCTCGGAAGTCTCCTTTCAAGAGGCTCGGAAGTCTCCTTTCAATAGGCTCAGAGTCTCCTTTCAAGAGGCCTCAGGCCTCCTTCAAGAGGCCCTGAAGCCTCCTTTCAAGAGGCTCCAAGCCTCCTTTCAAGAGGCCTGGAAGCCTCCTTTCAAGAGGCCTGGAAGCCTCCTTTCAAGAGGCTCAAGCCTCCTTTCAAGAGGCTCAGAAGCCTCCTTTCAAGAGGCCTGGAAGCCTCCTTTCAAGAGGCCTGGAAGCCTCCTTTCAAGAGGCTCAAGCCTCCTTCCAGAGGCCTCAGCCTCCTTAAAACAGGCTCAGAAGCCTCCTTAAAACAGGCTCAGAGCCTCCTTTCAAGAGGCCTCAAGCCTCCTTTCAAGAGGCCTGAAGCCTCCTTTCAAGAGGCCTCAAGCCTCCTTTCAAGATGCCTCAAGCCTCCTTTCAAGAGGCCTGGAAGCCTCCTTCAAGAGGCCCGGAAGCCTCCTTTCAAGAGGATCAGCCTCCTTCAAGAGGCTCAGGCCTCCTTTCAAGAGGCCTCGGAAGCCTCCTTTCAAGAGGCTCAGGCCTCCTTTCAAGAGGCTCCAGCCTCCTTTCAAGAGGCTCAAGCCTCCTTTCAAGAGGCTCAGAAGCCTCCTTTCAAGAGGCTCAAGCCTCCTTTCAAGAGGCCTGGAAGCCTCCTTCAAGAGGCCTGGAAGCCTCCTTCAAGAGGCCCGGCCTCCTTCAAGAGGGCTCAAGCCTCCTTCAAGAGGCTCAGAAGCCTCCTTTCAAGAGGCTCAGGAAGCCTCCTTTCAAGAGGCTCCAGAAGCCTCCTTCAAGAGGCTCAGCCTCCTTTCAAGAGGCCTGGAAGCCTCCTTCAAGAGGCCTGGAAGCCTCCTTTCAAGAGGCTCAGAAGCCTCCTTTCAAGAGGCTCAGAGCCTCCTTTCAAGAGGCCTCAGAAGCCTCCTTTCAAGAGGCTCGGAAGCCTCCTTTCAAGAGGCTGGAAGCCTCCTTTCAAGAGGCTCAGAAGCCTCCTTTCAAGAGGCCTGGAAGCCTCCTTTCAAGAGGTTCAGAAGCCTCCTTTCAAGAGGCTCAGAAGCCTCCTTTCAAGAGGCTCGGAAGCCTCCTTTCAAGAGGCTCAAGCCTCCTTTCAAGAGGCTCGGAAGCCTCCTTTCAAGAGGCTCGGAAGCCTCCTTTCAAGAGGCTCGGAAGCCTCCTTTCAAGAGGCTCGGAAGCCTCCTTTCAAGAGGCTCGGAAGCCTCCTTTCAAGAGGCTCGGAACCCGAGTAGAGGAAAATAGCTCAATAATATCAAATGTTGATAAGATAGCAAAATGAGATATGGACATGATTGATATAAGAGATAAAAGATCAGGCGACAATATCAATATTTTGCACTAAAATATCATGAGGATATCAAGATATGTTATTTGTAATAAGTGATCGATATCAAGTGCCATTAGTTTGTTCTTATCCATAGCATATCTTGATATTTAAATGATATTTCGGTGCAAAATTTTGATATTGTGGCCTGTTCTTTTATCTCTTATATCAATCAAGTCCATATCATGTTTTGTTATTCTGTTCATGGCTTCTGCCCGGGAAGCCTCCTTTCAAGAGGCTCGGAAGCCTCCTTTCAAGAGGCTCGGAAGCCTCCTTTCAAGAGGCTCGGAAGCCTCCTTTCAAGAGGCTCGGAAGCCTCCTTTCAAGAGGCTCGGAAGCCTCCTTCAAGAGGCTCGGAAGCCTCCTTTCAAGAGGCCTGGAAGCCTCCTTTCAAGTGGCTCAGAGCCTCCTTTCAAGAGGCTCAGGAAGCCTCCTTTCAAGAGGCTCAGAGCCTCCTTCAAGAGGCTCGGAAGCCTCCTTTCAAGAGGCTCTGAAGCCTCCTTTCAAGAGGCCTGGAAGCCTCCTTTCAAGAGGCTCAGAAGCCTCCTTCAAGAGGCTCAGAGCCTCCTTTCAAGAGGCCCGGAAGCCTCCTTCCAGAGGTCTGGAAGCCTCTTTTCAAGAGACTCAGAGCCTCCTTTCAAGAGGCTCAGGCCTCCTTTCAAGAGGCTCAGGCCTCCTTTCAAGAGGCTCAGAGCCTCCTTTCAAGAGGCTCAGAAGCCTCCTTTCAAGAGGCTCAGAAGCCTCCTTTCAAGAGGCCTCAGGCCTCCTTTCAAGAGGCCTGGAAGCCTCCTTTCAAGAGGCTCAGAGCCTCCTTTCAAGAGGCTGGAAGCCTCCTTCAAGAGGCTCAGGCCTCCTTTCAAGAGGCCTGGAAGCCTCCTTTCAAGAGGCCTCAAGCCTCCTTTCAAGAGGCTCGAGCCTCCTTTCAAGAGGCCTCAGAAGCCTCCTTTCCAGAGGCTCAGGAAGCCTCCTTAAAACAGGCCTGGAGGCCTCCTTAAAACAGGCCTGGAAGCCTCCTTTCAAGAGGCTCAGGAAGCCTCCTTTCAAGAGGCTCAGAGCCTCCTTCAAGAGGCTCAGGAAGCCTCCTTTCAAGAGGCTCAGAAGCCTCCTTTCAAGAGGCTCAGGCCTCCTTTCAAGAGGCTCAGCCTCCTTTCAAGAGGCCCGGAAGCCTCCTTTCAAGAGGCTCAGAAGCCTCCTTTCAAGAGGCTCAAGCCTCCTTCAAGAGGCTCAGGCCTCCTTTCAAGAGGCCTGGAAGCCTCCTTCAAGAGGCTCAGAAGCCTCTCCTTTCAAGAGGCCTCGGAAGCCTCATTTCAAGAGGCTCAAGCCTCCTTTCAAGAGGCCTGAAGCCTCCTTTCAAGAGGCTCAGAGCCTCCTTTCAAGAGGCTCAAGCCTCCTTTCAAGAGGCTCAAGCCTCCTTCAAGAGGCTCAGGCCTCCTTTCAAGAGGCCTGGAAGCCTCCTTTCAAGAGGTTCAGAGCCTCCTTTCAAGAGGTTCAGAAGCCTCCTTCAAGAGGTTCAGAAGCCTCCTTTCAAGAGGCCTGGAAGCCTCCTTTCAAGAGGCCTGAAGCCTCCTTCAAGAGGCTCTGAAGCCTCCTTTCAAGAGGCCTGGAAGCCTCCTTTCAAGAGGCTCAGAAGCCTCCTTTCAGAGGCTCAGGCCTCCTTTCAAGAGGCTCAGAAGCCTCCTTTCAAGAGGCTCAGAAGCCTCCTTTCAAGAGGCTCAGAAGCCTCCTTTCAAGAGGCTCAGAGCCTCCTTTCAAGAGGCTCAGAGCCTCCTTTCAAGAGCTCAAGCCTCCTTTCAAGAGGCTCAGAGCCTCCTTTCAAGAGGCTCGAAGCCCTCTTTCAAGAGGCTCAGGAAGCCTCCTTTCAAGAGGCTCAGAGCTCCTTTCAAGAGGCTCAGAGCCTCTTTGAAAGGAGGCTCTGAGCCTCTTGAAAGGAGGCCTCCTTTCAAGAGGCTCAGGCCTCCTTTCAAGGAGGCTCAGAGCCTCCTTTCAAGGAGGCTCAGAAGCCTCCTTTCAAGAGGCTCAGAGCCTCTTGAAAGGAGGCTCTGAGCCTCCTTTCAAAGGAGGCTCTGAGCCTCCTTTGAAAGGAGGCTCTGAGCCTCTTGAAAGGAGGCTCTGAGCCTCCTTGAAAGGAGGCTCTGAGCCTTTGAAAGGAGGCTCTGAGCCTCTGAAAGGAGGCTCAGAGCCTCCTTTTTGAAAGGAGGCTCAGAGCCTCCTTTGAAAGGAGGCTCTGAGCCTCTTTGAAAGGAGGCTCTGAGCCTCCTTTGAAAGGAGGCTCTGAGCCTTTGAAAGGAGGCTTGAGCCTCTTGGAAAGGAGGCTCTGAGCCTCTTTTGAAAGGAGGCTCTGAGCCTCTTGAAAGGAGGCTCTGAGCCTCTTGAAAGGAGGCTCTGAGCCTCTTGAAAGAGGCTTCCTGAGCCTCTTGAAAAGAGGCTCAGAGCCTCCTTTGAAAGGAGGCTCTGAGCCTCCTTTGAAAGGAGGCTCTGAGCCTCTTGAAAGGAGGCTCTGAGCCTCTTGAAAGGAGGCTCAGAGCCTCCTTGAAAGGAGGCTCAGAGCCTCCTTGAAAGGAGGCTCTGAGCCTCCTTGAAAGGAGGCTCTGAGCCTCCTTGAAAGGAGGCTCAGAGCCTCCTTGAAAGGAGGCTTGAGCCTCCTTTGAAAGGAGGCTCAGAGCCTCTGAAAGGAGGCTCAGAGCCTCCTTTGAAAGGAGGCTCAGAGCCTCCTTTGAAAGGAGGCTCAGAGCCTCTTGAAAGGAGGCTCTGAGCCTCCTTGAAAGGAGGCTCAGAGCCTCTTGAAAGGAGGCTCTGAGCCTCTTGAAAGGAGGCCTGAGCCTCCTTTCAAGGCTCTGAGCCTCTTGAAAGGAGGCTTCCGAGCTCTTGAAAGGAGGCCTGAGCCTTTGAAAGGAGGCTTCAAGCCTCTTGAAAGGAGGCTTCTGAGCCTTCTTGAAAGGAGGCTTCTGAGCCTTCTTGAAAGGAGGCTTCCTGAGCTCTTAGAAGGAAGCTTTGGCTATCGCTTGGGCGACTGAACGCTTTCAAATGTACTTAACTGGTTTGGAATTCACGATACTAACGGATCACAAGCCCCTTGGCCCAGAGGTCAGCAAGCCGACAGCGGTAACGATGAATGAGATTATAAATTGCTCACAAGTGGATGTTTCAAGAGGCTCGGAAGTCTTTTTTCAAGAGGCTCGGAAGCCTCCTTTCAAGAGGTTCGGAAGCCTCCTTTCAAGAGGCTCGGAAGCCTCCTTTCAAGAGGCTCG
The DNA here is from genome assembly GCF_024139115.2 of Armigeres subalbatus. NCBI lineage: Eukaryota > Metazoa > Arthropoda > Insecta > Diptera > Culicidae > Armigeres > Armigeres subalbatus. The sequence continues at coordinate 426,747,917 of NC_085141.1, forward strand.
GAAGCCCCCTTTCAAGAGGTTCGGAAGCCTCCTTGCAAAAGGCTCGGAAGCCTCCTTTTAAGAGGGTTCGATGGACTGTAGTATCCGAGGTGTTTAGGGTTACAAAGGGCAAGTTTTATTTGCCGAAAGCATCATCGTCGTTCTCTAGTCCATTCGTACTTGGTACCTTTCAGTGTCATTTGCCTCAGTGGGTACGACATCTTTGAAAGATTTGGAATAAACTTGCCCACGTAGTTCACTAGGCCTAGAAAACTACGCATTTCGGCGGTATTATGTGGTTGTCTGAAGGATTGGATAGTACTAATCCTAGCGTTCATAGGCAATATGCCTTGCTCCGTCAAGGTATGATCCATAAAATTCACTGACGTCTTCCCGATCTCACACTTTTTGATGTTTACTGTCAGTCCGTGTTCGCTGAGTCTTTGTAGAACTAGTTGAACTCTTGCATCGTGCTCTTTCTTTTCTCCGCATATTAACTAGACAGGGAAGCAATCTGTAGAGCATTAACAATAGATATTTGAGGTTATGGCATTCAGTCTTCTTATGCTCAAAAACGGGTTTTACGTTTTTATTCGACGTTTCGGTTACATATATTGTACCTTTGTCAAGCAGTTAACTATGTCGGGACTTAGTTAACTCCTTGATAAAGGTACAATATATGTAACCTTTGTCAAGCAGTTAACTATGTCGAGACGTAGTTAACTCCTTGATAAAGGTACAATATATGTAACCGAAACGTCGGATAAAAACGTACAACCCGTTTTTGAGCATAAGAAGACTGAAATCCATAACCTCAAATATCACCATCTTAGTCGATCTCTCCTAGAAAATCAACAATAGAAATTATGCAATTGCGTGGAATTCATACTATTTAGCAGGGGATCGATTCCAGATCACCATTTTTAGACTGCCAAAAGCTTAGGGAAAGCTGAGGAGGCTCGAGCCTTCCTGTTTACCGGAAACCGATGTAATTTTGCTCTAACATATTTTTAGTATTAGTCCTCTAGGCCAGCGTTTCTCAACCTTATTAATGAGAGATACCCCTTAAATATTTTGCATTCATTACCCTGTTTTTAATTTCGCTGTAAATGAAAAATAAGCGTAACTTATATGATATTATGAAAAACGAACTTAAAATCTAACAGGATAAGGTAATCAATTTTTCTTGGATACGTATACTAAACAAGCGACAAAAGAGATCCAACGACAAAGTTTTGTTTGACAAAGATCTAAAAATTATGCTATCGTAGTCTCTGCTTTTATGTAAATATTCGAGAATCTAACTCTGATTACAAAAAAATTAACATCTCCAAAAAGTTGTCCGAAATTTTCATTATTTCGTTAAACTTTCTAATTCAAATTAAATATATACACCAAGCTTCCTACTAGACTTTGTGATCTTTTTGAGGCTTCTGACTCTCTTGAAAGTAGGATTCCGAGCCATATGTAAGGATGTTACCGATCCTCTTGAAAGGAGGCTTATAAGCTTTTTAAAAAATGAATTCCGAACATCTTGAAAGAAGGCTTCCGAGCCTCTTGAAAGGAGGCTTCCGAGCCTCTTGAAAGGAGGCTTCCGAGCCTCTTGAAAGGAGGCTTCCGAGCCTCTTGAAAGGAGGCTTCCGAGCCTCTTGAAAGGAGGCTTCCGAGCCTCTTGAAATGAAAGGAGGCTTCCGAGCCTCTTGAAAGGAGGCTTCCGAGCCTCTTGAAAGGAGGCTTCCGAGCCTCTTGAAAGGAGGCTTCCGAGCCTCTTGAAAGGAGGCTTCCGAGCCTCTTGAAAGGAGGCTTCCGAGCCTCTTGAAAGGAGGCTTCTGAGCCTCGTGAAAGGAGGCTTCTGAGCCTCTTGAAAGGAGGCTTCCGAGCCTCTTGAAAGGAGGCTTCCGAGCCTCTTGAAAGGAGGCTTCCGGGCCTCTTGAAAGGAGGCTCTGAGCCTCTTGAAAGGAGGCTTCCAGAGCCTCTTGAAAGGAGGCTTCCTGAGCCTCTTGAAAGGAGGCCTGGAGCCTCTTGGAAAGGAGGCTTCCGAGCCTCTTGAAAGGAGGCTTGAGCCTCTTGAAAGGAGGCCTGAGCCTCTTGAAAGGAGGCTTCTGAGCCTCTTGAAAGGAGGCTTGAGCCTCTTGAAAGGAGGCTTCTGAGCCTCTTGAAAGGAGGCTTCTGAGCCTCTTGAAAGGAGGCTCTGAGCTCTTGAAAGGAGGCTTCCTGAGCCTCTTGAAAGGAGGCTTCCTGAGCCTCTTGAAAGGAGGCTTGAGCCTCTTGAAAGGAGGCCTGAGCCTCTTGAAAGGAGGCTTCTGAGCCTCTTGAAAGGAGGCTTCTGAGCCTCTTGAAAGGAGGCCTGAGCCTCTTGAAAGGAGGCTTCTGAGCCTCTTGAAAGGAGGCTTCTGAGCCTCTTGAAAGGAGGCTTCTGAGCCTCTTGAAAGGAGGCTTCTGAGCCTCTTGAAAGGAGGCTTGAGCCTCTTGAAAGGAGGCTTCTGAGCCTCTTGAAAGGAGGCTTCTGAGCCTCTTGAAAGGAGGCCTGAGCCTCTTGAAAGGAGGCTTCCTGAGCCTCTTGAAAGGAGGCTTCTGAGCCTCTTGAAAGGAGGCTTCTGAGCCTCTTGAAAGGAGGCCTGAGCCTCTGAAAGGAGGCTTCCGAGCCTCTTGAAAGGAGGCTTCTGAGCCTCTTGAAAGGAGGCTCTGAGGCCTCTTGAAAGGAGGCTTCTGAGCTCTTGAAAGGAGGCTTCCTGAGCCTCTTGAAAGGAGGCTCTGAGCCTCTTGAAAGGAGGCTTCTGAGCCTCTTGAAAGGAGGCTTCTGAGCCTCTTGAAAGGAGGCTTCTGAGCCTCTTGAAAGGAGGCTTCTGAGCCTCTTGAAAGGAGGCTTCTGAGCCTCTTGAAAGGAGGCTTCTGAGCCTCTTGAAAGGAGGCTTCCTGAGCCTCTTGAAAGGAGGCTTCTGAGCCTCTTGAAAGGAGGCTCTGAGCCTCTTGAAAGGAGGCTTCTGAGCCTCTTGAAAGGAGGCTTCCGAGCCTCTTGAAAGGAGGCTTCTGAGCCTCTTGAAAGGAGGCTGAGCCTCTTGAAAGGAGGCTTCCTGAGCCTCTTGAAAGGAGGCCTGAGCCTCTTGAAAGGAGGCTTCTGAGCCTCTTGAAAGGAGGCTTCTGAGGCCTCTTGAAAGGAGGCTTCGAGCCTCTTGAAAGGAGGCTTCCAGGCCTCTTGAAAGGAGGCTTCTGAGCCTCTTGAAAGGAGGCTTCTGAGCCTCTTGAAAGGAGGCTTCCAGGCCTCTTGAAAGGAGGCTTCCTGAGCCTCTTGAAAGGAGGCTCTGAGCCTCTTGAAAGGAGGCTTCCTGAGGCCTCTTGAAAGGAGGCTTCTGAGCCTCTTGAAAGGAGGCTTCTGAGCCTCTTGAAAGGAGGCTTGAGCCTCTTGAAAGGAGGCTTCCTGAGCCTCTTGAAAGGAGGCTTGAGCCTCTTGAAAGGAGGCTTCTGAGCCTCTTGAAAGGAGGCTTCCTGAGCCTCTTGAAAGGAGGCTTCTGAGCCTCTTGAAAGGAGGCTCTGAGCCTCTTGAAAGGAGGCTTCTGAGCCTCTTGAAAGGAGGCTTCTGAGCCTCTTGAAAGGAGGCTGGAGCCTCTTGAAAGGAGGCTTCTGAGCCTCTTGAAAGGAGGCTCTGAGCCTCTTGAAAGGAGGCTCTGAGCCTCTTGAAAGGAGGCTTCTGAGCCTCTTGAAAGGAGGCTTCTGAGCCTCTTGAAAGGAGGCCTGAGCCTCTTGAAAGGAGGCTTCTGAGCCTCTTGAAAGGAGGCTCTGAGCCTCTTGAAAGGAGGCTTCTGAGCCTCTTGAAAGGAGGCTTCTGAGCCTCTTGAAAGGAGGCTTCTGAGCCTCTTGAAAGGAGGCTGAGCCTCTTGAAAGGAGGCTTCTGAGCCTCTTGAAAGGAGGCTTCCTGAGCCTCTTGAAAGAGGCTTCCTGAGCTCTTGAAAAGAGGCTTCCTGAGCTCTTGAAAGGAGGCTTCTGAGCCTCTTGAAAGGAGGCCTGAGCCTCTTGAAAGGAGGCTCTGAGCCTCTTGAAAGGAGGCTTCTGAGCCTCTGAAAGGAGGCTTCTGAGCCTCTTGAAAGGAGGCTTCCTGAGCCTCTTGAAAGGAGGCTCTGAGCCTCTTGAAAGGAGGCTTCCGAGCCTCTTGAAAGGAGGCTTCTGAGCCTCTTGAAAGGAGGCTCTGAGCCTCTTGAAAGGAGGCTTCTGAGCCTCTTGAAAGGAGGCTTCTGAGCCTCTTGAAAGGAGGCTGGAGCCTCTTGAAAGGAGGCTTCCGAGCCTCTTGAAAGGAGGCTCTGAGCCTCTTGAAAGGAGGCTTGAGCTCTTGAAAGGAGGCTTGAGCCTCTTGAAAGGAGGCTTCTGAGCCTCTTGAAAGGAGGCTCTGAGCCTCTTGAAAGGAGGCTTCCGAGCCTCTTGAAGGAGGCTTCCGAGCCTCTTGAAGAGGCTTCCGAGCCTCTTGAAAGAGGCTTCCTGAGCCTCTTGAAAGGAGGCTTCTGAGCCTCTTGAAAGGAGGCTTCTGAGCCTCTTGAAAGGAGGCTTCTGAGCCTCTTGAAAGGAGGCTTGAGCCTCTTGAAAGGAGGCTTCTGAGCCTCTTGAAAGGAGGCTTGAGCCTCTTGAAAGGAGGCTTCTGAGCCTCTTGAAAGGAGGCTTCTGAGCCTCTTGAAAGGAGGCTTCCTGAGCCTCTTGAAAGGAGGCTTCCGAGCCTCTTGAAAGGAGGCTTGAGCCTCTTGAAAGGAGGCTTCTGAGCCTCTTGAAAGGAGGCTTCTGAGCCTCTTGAAAGGAGGCTTCTGAGCCTCTTGAAAGGAGGCTTCTGAGCCTCTTGAAAGGAGGCTTCCTGAGCCTCTTGAAAGGAGGCTTCTGAGCCTCTTGAAAGGAGGCTTCCGAGCCTCTTGAAAGGAGGCCTGAGCCTCTTGAAAGGAGGCTTCTGAGCCTCTTGAAAGGAGGCTTCTGAGCCTCTTGAAAGGAGGCTCTGAGCCTCTTGAAAGGAGGCTTGAGCCTCTTGAAAGGAGGCTTCTGAGCCTCTTGAAAGGAGGCTTCCGAGCCTCTTGAAAGAAGGCTTCCGAGCCTTTTGAAAGGAGGCTTCTGAACCTCTTGAAGGAGGCTCCCAAGCCTCTTGAAAGGAGGCTTCCGAGCCTCTTGAAAGGAGGCTTCCGAGGCTCTTGAAATGAGGTTTCCGAGCCTCTTGAAATGAGGCTTCCGAGCCTCTTGAAAGGAGGCTTCCGAGCCTCTTTAGAGGAGGCTTCCGAGCCTCTTGAAAGGAGGCTTCCGAGCCTCTTGGAAGGAGGCTTCCGAGCCTCTTGGAAGGAGGCTTCCGAGCCTCTTGAAAGGAGGCTCTGAGCCTCTTGAAAGGAGGCTTCGAGCCTCTTGAAAGGAGGCCCGAGCCTCTTGAAAGGAGGCTTCCGAGCCTCTTGAAAGGAGGCTTCTGAGCCTCTTGAAAGGAGGCTTCTGAGCCTCTTGGAAGGAGGCTTCCGAGCCTCTTGAAAGGAGGCTTCCGAGCCTCTTGAAAGGAGGCTTCGGAGCCTCTTGAAAGGAGGCTTCTGAGCCTCTTGAAAGGAGGCTTCTGAGCCTCTTGAAAGGAGGCTTCTGAGCCTCTTGAAAGAAGGCTTCCGAGCCTCTTGAAAGGAGGCTTCCGAGCCTCTTGAAAGGAGGCTTCCGAGCCTCTTGAAAGGAGGCTTCCGAGCCTCTTGAAAGGAGGCTTCCGAGCCTCTTAGAAGGAAGCTTTGGCTATCGCTTGGGCGACTGAACGCTTTCAAATGTACTTAACTGGTTTGGAATTCACGATACTAACGGATCACAAGCCCCTTGGCCCAGAGGTCAGCAAGCCGACAGCGGTAACGATGAATGAGATTATAAATTGCTCACAAGTGGATGTGGAAATACAAAACGTTCGGAAAGCTCTTCAAGACGACAAATGGGAAGGTGTTTTGAAGCGGTACGCAGCATTCAAAGGCGAGTTATGCTTCGCAAATGACGTTCTGCTACGAGGATCCAGAGCTGTTATTCTTCGGAAGCTACGGAAAACGGTTTTGCAGCTGGCCCACATCGGCCATCCAGGTCGAGAGAAGATGAAGCGAAGAACAAGGATTGCAGTGTGGTGGCCTGGAATAGATACTGACGAGGAACGTGCCTGTCGTGAGTGTTTTGAATGCCAACTGGTTGTACCACTCGAAAAGCCAGAGCCTCTACGCATCCGAGAGCTACCAGCGGCTCCTTGGGTTCACCTGGCAGGCGATTTTCTGGGACCCCTAGCGGATAATTCTTCTTTGTGCTAATAGATCTATACAGCCGATACATTCTAGCAGAACCTATGACTCGAACAACCTCGTGTGATGTGATCTGCTTTTTAAAGGATACTTTTACTAGGATGGGACTTCCACTAATATCGACTTTTGATAATGCTAGAAACTTCTCAAGCGAAAAGATGAAAGATTACTGCATCGACTACGGTATAAAGCTGACTCACACCACCCCGTACTACCCTAGTGCCAACGGTGAAGTCTAACGCCAAAACCGGTCGATCTTGAAGGGACTGAAAATAAGCAAGCAAAAGAACACGGACTGAATAATGGCACTTCAGGAATATTTATACATGTACACGGTGACACCACATTCTGTGACAGGGGGGCCACCGGCACAATTAATGTTTGGACGGAGATTTCGGGACCTGATTTCCCATTTTCAAATGGATGCCATCGACGACCAAGAGATGCGAGACCGAGATCGAACATTGAAGTACCAATCTAAAATATACTGAGACGAAAAAGTTCAAGCAAAGGAGTCATTGGTATCGATTGGAGACGAGGTGCTAATAAAGAACATGTTGCCGCAAAATAAACTCTCCACGAAGTTTTTGCCTATGCCAGTGAAGGTTATCAATCGACACGGCTTAACACTGGAAACATCGGACGGACAAACCTACAAACGCAACACATCACATGTGAAAACTTTGATACGCCAACAGTCTATCGTTGAGGATGATTCATTACCTGTTGCGACGTCATCGACGCCCATGGATCGAAAGGGCGTACAATCCGTCGAAAATCCTGAGCCTACCAGACCGAATCGCTTGAAAATGCGATCCAAGCGCTATGATGACTACAACCTTGATTGAATAAAAGTTCTTCAAAATATGATAAGAGAGATATGTTGCGATTCAAATTGTCTGGCAACACAGTCGTATGGACGAGACCAGAAATAAAAAGTTATGTTCGTGTGCACGCGTGTGTTTCTCTTGACTTCATTACACTCACCTAAAGCATTGTTTACGTTTTGGAAAAAGAATTTAGTTGAGAGAATTTATTTATTTTAAATATTAGTATATTTTAAGTATTAGCACGTCCTTGGTAAGGCTATTGGGGGAATCTAGAACGGAGTAACACAGTCAGTGTGGTAATATCTTACATGCAACTCAATTAGATGTTTTGATTTTCTTCATTTGTTTGCATGCTCCCTTTATTCAACCCAAGCAAAATGGCTTGTAATATAAACAGCAACCCATCTTTATCTTTCGTATGTTCGAAATCAGCAATCAATCCGCCCAAGTGGGCTGAAAAAACATCCACCTGATAGGGACAATGTGTCAACATTTTGTTCATTTCACTAGATACTTTCGCTGGTTTAAATGAAATATTGTGGACATTCATCGTTGTTTTTTGCTGTTTGGCGTCAATACCTAAAATAAGAGAGCTAGCTGGTGGAACAGTATTGGTTGAAAAGAGTTGCAATGTATGAAGATTTATAAGGATAAATGGGCTCAACCGTAGCATACTGGGCCAAGGTTTGAGCCATATACCCTATATAGCATTATAAACCTTTAATTTCAACACGTAAAGTTTATTCACATGAAGTTGGTGAATCTATGCACCATGCGTCTCCATATGCTCGTATGCTTAGGGTTCATTCACAAATGTCATAACACCAAAACTGTTAACTTTTAGCCCCCACCCACCCCCTCGTAACGTTTTTTGTACGGAAGGTTCCTAAAATTCGTAAGATGTGAAAGAGCCCTAATATGATGATGGGCGCGTTTGAAACTTTGAGCATAAAGCGTAATAAATCTTCAAAAGTAATAAAATTACAAACTTGTCTTCTTTATCAAAGTTTTTCAGGAGAAGTTTTGCTATAAGGCTTGCTGACGTTTAACCATCCTTCTCTTGCACTGGGCCTCTTGAAAGGAGGCTTAAGAACCTAATGAAAGGAGGCTTTTGAGCTTTTTGAAAGTAGGCTTCCGAGCCTCTTAAAAGGAAGCTTCCGGGCCTCTTGAAAGGAGGCTTCTGGGCCTCTTTAAAGGAGGCTTCTGGGCCTCTTGAAAGGAGGCTTCTGGATCTCTTGAAAGGAGGCTTAAGAATCTAATGAAAGGAGCCCGATTAGAAGAGCATAACAGAAACTGAACACAATTTTAACATATTCTGATATTTATAACTTATTTTGATACGATTTTGTTCTTAGTAGCCATTGTCTTTTAAATGTTGTAACAGGATTGTATCATAATATGATCTAAAAAATGCTAAATACCGAATTGCCCAACAGTAGGCAATTAAAATAGATGTAGCAGTCTCCCAGCCATGGGTAAAACAACGCTAATGTAATTTCAAAAGGTTGCCTAATTTGTAATGTTATTAGTTTCATGCTCTTGAAAAATATTCTTGTTCAGACAAAAACAAAAATTTCTGATTGTTGATCACAATCTGGAGATTTATCACGACCTGTAAAAATTTCCAACTGCACAGGAACAATATATTTTGTAACTGATTCTGTTATAAATTTCTAACAAAATATGTTATTTTTACGATTAAATTCTAACAAAATTTGATAGTTTTTTGTTTCCAGCAGTGTATTTTTTGATAGAAATTTAGATATTTTAACAACATCCTGCACCATGTTTGTATCAAATTTTGTTATAAAAATTTTGTATAACATCATAACATATGTTGATATAATTTTGATATGACCTTCTAGTCGGGCTTCGGGCCTAGGCTTCTGAGCTTTTTGAAAGTAGGCTTCCGAGCCCCTTGAAAAAGCTTCTGAGCTTCTTAAAAAACGATTCAGAGTCTCTTAAAAGGAGGCTTCCAAGGTAGATTGCATTGAAATTTTTAAAATTTGTTCATTCGACGTTTTTTGCTTTTGATCTGTTGTCCACAGTCCTTCATACACTGAGCGAGTTGTGGAGGGCAGGATTCAGAAGGCTTTTATCTACTTATCATCATGCATATTATGTACAAGACAATGTTTTGAAATTAAAAACATTACACTTTATCAATAAATTTTGATTGGAATTGTAATACATCCGCCATTATGCATTTTTATCCGAGGTACCCCCAAGGACCAGCGAAGGTACCCCCAGGGGTACATGTACCTCAGATTGAGAACCGCTGCTCTAGGGGAAAACTGTTCCATAGCACGCTTTTCCTTAGTAGATCTCAGTGGGGTGGAATGATGAATTATAGGTTGCGCTGCATTTTGCCTCGCTGTAGATGTTGTAAGACGCATTCTGGAAGATCTTGTAGGTATCCCTTCCGAAGGTAGCAGCAAATTCGGTTGCGATAATTGTCGGGCAGGTCATGACCAAACACACAGTTTTGAACAGCTGTAGTAGTGTCTCGAGATCTAGTCAGACGGCCGATTTGACACAGCGATGTAGACGATCTTTCAGAAGTGTTAATTTCAGAGAGAGAAAAAATGATTGCTTGCGTCTTCTTGGGATTCGGCATTAGGCTGTTAAGGAAGCCCAGCGTTCGATCGCAGCAAGGTCGATGTTGATGCTAGCAATCAGTTGGTCAACCTCCACTGCAGGTCCTGTGATGTAAATTTGGAAGTCATCAGCGTACAGATGTTATCTGCATTGTAGAATATTAGAGATACTTTCGATGTATAGCGAGAAAAGTAGTGCACTTAGGCAAGATACTTGTGGCGTACCATCAGTAATATGTTGTTCACCCGATTGGACATAACCAACTTTTACAACCTGTCTCCTGTGGTTCAAAAATGAGGAAAGGAAGTTGCATGCTGACAGCGATAGTCCAAATTAACTTTCGAACTTCTATCAGTGTGTTGGAAACGGAATTGCTGGCGTTGATTTTGGCCACGGGTGGCACTAGGCTCTATATCCACCGCCAGTTGGCTAGGCGGAATGGTAGGTTGCAGCAAACGGTGACCATTGGAGGAGAATCGATTAAGCCGATCAGCGTCAATGCAGTCATCATCTATGTTGTTGCTTTTAGAAGGATTGTGAACTCCTTTTCGCTTCAAATTGTTCCAAAGTAGTTTGGCTGGTGCCTTTCAGAGTAGTGTTTTTTTTTGCAACAAAGATGGGAGTTTTAACCTTGTCAATTTGTCGGATGTATTCGGTCCATTGAACATCTCCTCTTCGTCGAATTGGGTTGCGGGAGAAAAGCAAGTAGGTAGCAAGGCCTTGTTGTTTTCTAACTTTCATGAAGAACGAAAGAGAAATAAGGCGCAGCCTCATGCGGTTATTTACGAGCGTTATTTTTACAGATTTTCGTAAGTTTTTATAACTACATTACCGAGATTTTCAGCCTTAAACTGGTTCATCTCTTGTCCAATACACAAATCACAAGGATGCCGAATCAATGGTTCAGAACGGGGAAGAGCTGTTTGGCCGAATATTGTTCGACCGAAAGCCAATTGGCCGACAGTTGTTTGGCCGAGTATACAATTTGGCGAATAAGTCTTTTGGCCGAATAGGTCATTTGGCTTAATAGGACATTTCGGCCAAATGTCTAATTCGGCTAAATTTCCTGTTCGGCCAAATGTCCTATTCGGCCAATTGTCTTATTCGGCCAAATGTCCTATTGGGCCAAATGTCCTATTGGTCCAAATGTCCTACTCGGCAAAATGTCCTATGTCCGGCTGGATGAGCCGTTCGGACAAATGACTATCGGCTGGATGGTTTTCGGCCTGGTGGCATTCGGCCAAATGGCTTTCGGCCGGATAATACCAAAAATTAATGTGCAAATCACTTTAAGCATAACATGCTTGGGTATTTTAATGGTACCAAATGAATAATAATTTGTGATGCATTTGGTAATGTAATAATGTATGTTATGCCGGAAGTATTGTGCACAGGCTTGTAAAATATCATCTGCATGTCGTTTGACTAATTTGTTAATAACTTTCTTCAGAAGTAAAATTCACATCATAGTTTTAGATGTACTCATAACGCTTGAGTAGGGCTATATTTTTGCTCAAGGGTACATTGCTCTAAATATACCATCTAAGGCTGGAGAGTGAAAACTCTCCAAAATGTCACGTGTCATTTAACATAATGTCATTTGAATGACATTTTGCCTCCCAAGCCCCAGATTACATATTTACAGCAATGTCATGTTAGACGAAGTTGAAGGCACAATTAAGCGCTATTATTTCGTCATACATCAAGAATCAATAGCTAACTTCTGAAAAAAGTTATACAAACGAATGCAAATGACATTTTACTTCCAGAGGTGAGCCAGCCTAGGGCTGCAAGCCTCTTTAATAAAGAAATAAAAAAAATAAAAATTTTACACCACTGATTGTGCGTATTAATTTTTGATATTACTGCTTTGGTATTTACCTGGATAGTTCATAACAGAGTATGGTATCAATAAAAAAATTCGGTATTCCTCCGGAACGCACCGCCGTCTGTTTGGAACTGTAGTAGGTTGCGGAATTTCAAGTTAATATATTCACCGTGAAGTCCCAGTCCTATTTGGTGGACTGGACTGGATTTCAGTGATTTGGTGAGATTGTTTCGATTTGTTTGTACTCTGATTTCATTTTAAAAATTGCCGGTTTGATAAATCCGGAAGTTTTTTCATGAGTTCATTATCCAATTGATGTACGAACGGGGCTTATTGGAGGCACACATTATACACACACAGACACTCGCACACACATCACTGCCAAACACGAATAATTCAAGGCGGTTTTTGCACAGACTTACATACAGAAACCTACCAATTTTTCTTTACTGATGTGCGGCAGTATATAAATTGTTGTTGTTATTGCCACGATATTTGCCAAAAGCGCTCTCACCTTTTTGGAAAACATAAATAATGAAAGCAATTTTTACCATATGTTCATAGATTTCTATTACTCGAAAGAGTCTCAAACTATTGTTAGCAAGCTGTCGCTGCTTGAAATAATTTTAGGATTATGGATTATGTAAAATGTCATCGGGATATCGTTTGACTAATTTGTCTATAACTTTTTTTTCAGAAGCCTAATCTACTTCATATTTTTTACGAACTCATCATGCTTGAGTTGCTCCATATTTTTACTCTAAATGTACAATCAGAGGTTAGAGAGTCAAATCTCTCAAAAATGTCACGTGTCATTTGACATAATGTCATTTAAATGACATTTTTCCTCCCACGCCTCAGATTACTTATGCAAGAGCCCCGCACAATGAATACGTTTGCGTACGTTTTGCTCTTTAGAGCAATGCCTTGTTAGTCATACCTCATGAATTGAAAGTTTTACAACTCTGATTAGTACTTTCAGCCCAAAAATATAATACATTATCTTTTATCGACTAATTATCGTTGTTTGCTCAAATCTTTATAAATGATTTCGAGATCGAGATTTCGGAACAAAGCAAAGTTTTCGCTTTCGCTTGATAGTCATAGAAACTACCAGCACTGGTTCTCATATTGTTCGTCTAATGAGTTGATTGGCACCGCTGTAGCGGTATGGAAAATGTTATCACAAGTCTGATCATTGTGGAAGGCTGGGCAGCATTTCATAATATGATCATTCGTAACGTATGTACAAAATGTTGGAAAAATACATTTCTTGTTGATAAAATGTCTGGAAGACACCATTACGAATAAAAATAATAAAAATTTAAAATGGTAAAAACACAATTTTAGCCACCGTGCCTTAATGTAATTTCAAGGAACTAATTTGAGCAAATTTGAGGTAAAATAAAAGCAAAACATCACTTCAAATTTCAGAAAATGGGGCATGTTTCCTATGAAATGGATGCTAATTTGTTCTGTAAATATTATAAGAAAGATACGTGAGAAATTCGAGGTCTGTGGAAAAGCAAAACCTCAGATGTGAATAGTTTATACGTCTTGTGCTGTGTACAAATATTAGCATTAAATCCAATTTATTTTTTATAACGAATAAATACTAAACATCTGTTTTGTTATTCTTATTAAATTATTTTCCTTTTATCCTTCACAGCAATAGAAATAACAGCTATGCCTGAAGTGTTGCCACTTTCTGGCATGGCTGATGCCGAGCCGGACCTGTCGACGTTCGAGAACAAGTCAGGTCTGGCAGAGGACATGAAGTTCCTCGCCTCTATGCCGGAACTTTGCGACGTCACGTTCCTGGTCGGTGAAACCCGGGAACCGGTTTGCGCGGTGAAAGCGGTCCTGGCGGCACGGTCCCGTGTGTTCCAGAAGATGCTCTACCAGGCGCCGTCCCCCCAGCGGAAGAAGGAACCACCTCCGAGGGAGAACAAATTGCGGCTCTTTTTGAAGCGATCGTCGGAACCGTTGCTGAACCTCCAGAATGCCGCCCAGCAGGTAAGCTTTGCTTTTCGTACTGTAGAGATTTGCTAAAATTATGCTCAGTATAGGCAAGAGTTTTGATAGTTGATCTTACTTAGTGCTAAAATTAAGTTATAACGCAGTAAAGTACTTATGTTCAAAGTCGAGCTTCAGGGAGTTAATGATAGTTGGTTATTTCTCTTGCCTTGTGATCATTTGGACTAGCGAACATCAATTTTTCAAATTTAATTGATGCGGAATACTTAAACGCTTATTTATAGGAATTATTTTATACCAGTAATCTTTAATTATTAATAGCATCCTCTTGTAAATATTGATGCCAAGAATTACCTAAAGATATCCTAATATTTAAATAATTCTGCAAAACATACACAAAAACCTGTACATACAAAAAACCATCAAATGCTGCGTATCTAAGTGTTGTACGTGTGTTTTGTTGCTGAACGAACAAAAAATCATTCATTCCTCTTTTTTCGTTTCCCCGTTTTTTCCATGCCTTTTTGTTGGTGCAACGACTATCTGTTGTTCATGCAAATAAACCATTATTCTAACAAAAACTTAAATAACATCCGTCGCCATTGCCATAAATAAAATAAATCTAGCGAAGTGGCTTCAACCAGCAGCTGGCGCCAATCGCCGAGGTAATCAATCCCTAGAGAAGAAAAATCTGTAAAAATAATCCCACCCCTAATAGATAGTGCTTTGTGAATGCTTCGATGTTCATGATCCTATTGGAGAATGTATCTGGTTTGAGTTTTATTGATTTTTTATTATTTTTCTACCATTTTGTACATTTTTATCAAACAAAACTTTTATCATAAAGAATAGTATACCATTTATTTAGCAGCGATGATGTTTAGGTTTTATCCATTGAAACAAACTTAACTTTTTTACACGAGTAATTATAAGTTCATACATAGTGCAAAATGTCATAATGTTCACGGCATTAATCTGATTCGTATACTTTCAATAAGAATCCAATTAAGCCTTAGGAAAAGTGAAATTTTCTCTGCTTGTTAGCTCCGTGCTGCTCAAGAAATTTCAGTAGCGGAATCATTCCTTGACCATCCCATGTCATTTCGATTTGCACAGTAATACTTGAAGTACGTACTACCCTTCAATCTGAATGATCCGATTGGAAATACCACTATTGCGTTTTGAAAGACAAGTGCCTTGTGGTTCACTTGATCCACGAGTTAGTACTATCTCATTTGATACACTTGATGATGCTCAAGAGGCGGAATAAATGGGATAGTATTAACTCGAAAGAAGGAACTCCGACATCGTCCTAAGACAAGTATACATTATATAGGGTCTCTAACCTCATTTCCGCCCTAACATGGGTACGACTGCATTATTTAATTGATATTTATGATAGGAAGCAACAACTCAATTTTTTGGGCCGTGCAATACTGCATTGGGATTCACTTCTGCTTAAAAAATAGCTATTCTTGCTTGTAGTGAGACCGTGACGTAGGTAAGTATGAGACCTCAGTTAGAGTGCAGCGAATACATGTCGGACGAAATCTAAAATTTTCACTTTTCTTAAGGACAAGCCTCCGAGAATCCCGAACACTAATTTCACTCGTGTGTTCGAGGGCACCCCACTCGATACGCAAGCAACGACGCAGCAAATCTGCAATAATAAAAATGACAGTTGTGCATCGCTTTTGTATTGAATAGGGTGCCCTTGAGAACGCGAAGGATATTAGTTTTGGATTGCGTGAGGATTGTCCTTCAGACGAGTTAGTATTGCACTGACAGAAAAAGTTGTTGAAATTTTCACAAAAAGTAAATGCACGGTAATGCACAGAAGGACAAACTTTTCGGAATCCAATGTTCCACCTCGTGTTTTCAAAGGCACTATAAGTAACGAGCAGTAACTAAAGTAACGAGCAGTTGTCATGTTTTAATTCTACGCTTGCTGCGACGCAGCAAAGCAAAAATAAAAAGGTGACAGTCATTCGTTGCTTCTTGGTTAAGATTGGTGCCTCTGAAAATGCGAGGCAACATTTATTTGGATTCTGGACTGTTTCACCATAAAGGGAATGTCAAATAGAGCTGTGCGCCGGCCGCCGAAGATTTCTAAGCGTTACTGCACGAAATCCGCTATACTGATGGTTCCGTTTCTGGTCGGGCATTGCCTTTGACGTCTTGGGCTCGGACAGCTTGACCCGTCGTTGCAGCATATTATCGGCAGAAGCTGCTGCCGCCTTCGTCCTTTTCTGCACATATTCTGCTAACGCTGTTCCCCAGGATAAACATCCTAATTTATTTATTTATTATCAGACTAAGGCCGGGGTGGCCTGTGCTGCACATAAAAGACTTCTCCATTCAGCTCGGTGCATGGCTGCACTTCGCCAATCACGCAGTCTGCGGAGGGTCCGCAAATCGTCCTCCACCTTGCCCGCTGTGCACCTCGCCTTCTTGTTCCTGTCGGATCGTTGTCGAGAATCATTTTCACCGGATTACTGTCCGACATTCTGGCTACGTGCCCGGCCCACCGCAGTCTTCCGATTTTTGCGGTGTGAACGATGGATGGTTCTCCCAACAGCTGATGCAACTCCTGGTTCATTCGCCTCCTGCACGTACCGTCCGCCATCTGCACCCCACCATAGATGGTACGCAACACTTTCCTTTCAAAAATTCCCAGTGCGCGTTGGTCCTCCACGAGCATCGTCCAGGTCTCGTGTCCGTAGAGAACTACCGGTCTTATAAGCGTTTTGTAGATAGTCAGTTTGGTACGGCGGCGAACTCTATTCGATCGGAGCGTCTTGCGGAGTCCAAAGTACGTACGATTTCCAGCCACTATGCGCCTACGAATTTCTCTGCTGGTATCGTTATCGGCGGTCACCAGTGAGCCCAAGTACAAGAATTCTTCAACCACCTCGATTTCGTCACCACCGATAGAAACTCGTGGTGGGTGGCTTACATTGACCTCTCTTGAGCCTCTTCCTATCATGTACTTCGTCTTCGACGTGTTGATGACTAGTCCAATCCGTTTAGCTTCGCTTTTCAGTCTGATGTAGGCTTCCTCCATCCTCTCAAAGTTACGTGCCATGATATCAATGTCGTCGGCGTAACCAAATAACTGGACGGACTTCGTGAAAATCGTACCACTCGTATCAATCCCTGCCCTTCGTATTACTCCCTCCAAAGCGATGTTGAATAGCAGACACGAAAGACCATCACTTTGCCGTAACCCTCTACGCGTTTCGAAGGGACTCGAGAATGCGCCTGAAACTCGAACTACGCACATCACCCGATCCATCGTCGCCTTGATCAACCGTATCAGTTTATCAGGAAATCCGTTTTCGTGCATTAGCTGCCATAGCTGGTCCCGATCGATTGTATCATATGCGGTTTTGAAGTCGATAAATAGATGATGTGTGGGCACGTTGTATTCGCGGCATTTCTGCAATACCTGACGTATGGCGAACACCTGGTCTGTGGTAGAGCGTTCACCCATAAATCCCGCCTGGTACTGCCCCACGAACTCTCTTGCAATTTGTGTTAGTCGGCGGCATAACATTTGGGAGAGTACCTTGTAGGCGGCGTTCAGCAATGTGATTGCGCGGTAGTTGCTACAATCCAGCTTATCGCCCTTTTTGTAGATGGGACACACGACACCTTCCATCCACTCCTGCGGCAGAACCTCATCCTCCCAAACCTTGGTAATCACCCAGTGCAGCGCTCTAGCCAGTGCTTCACCACCGTGTTTAAACAGCTCTCCTGGTAGTTGGTCAACTCCAGGGGCTTTATTGTTTTTCAGCCGGCCGATCTCCTCCTGGATTTCCTGGAGATTCGGAGCCGGAAGTCGCATGTCCTGCGCGCGTGCTCCTAGGTTCCATACCGCCACCGTTGTCTGCCATATTGCCATTCAGGTGCTCTTCGTAGTGCTGCCACCACCTTTGGATCAACATCCTAAACATCAACATCATGAACATCCTGAACACCCCTTGATCAGGGAATTTATTCAAGTATGGCACCACGTTCTCCTAGATTTCCGTCCACTACGAAATCATGAAGAATATCGGTATCGGAAATCAAGGTCTACGCTATACCAACTCCGTCCCCCTGGCCTACGTAATAAATGCTATAAAAAATGTCGTCAGTCAGGACTTTAGGGTTTCAAGGAAAAGCATGAGCCGTGGACAGGCGGCCACGGAATGACTGATCGTCGATGAACATCATTTGAAATGCCCAAGTCGTCCAAGGATACATCAGTTGGGTCGAGTGACAATGATAAACTTTCTTTGTTATGACTGTAAAAATAGAAAACTTAATAAAAAGTTAGCTCCCCTAGAATCGTTCATTAGTTACGCCAATGATCTCTAGGATCCAGACTGGGAACACAAGGGTTCCCTCTCTCAAAAGCTCAGAGGAATTCCTCCTTCAGAAATTTGGAAGATTTTTTTCCGAGGATCCTGGGGAATCGTTCGCTCAGGCCAGATATTCTGAACTAATTCTCTTTAGAAAACTCTGAGGGATTTATCCCAGGGACGGGAAGATTGCCATTTCATTTTACCATTCATCTAGCCAGGAGGCCCCCTTAGCGGGGAAGCGTCATTTGGCCGAATGCCATTAGATCGAAAGTTGTTTGGCCGAATATACCATTTGGTCGAACAGACCATTAGGCCGAAAGTCATTTGGTCGAATGGGTCATTTGGCCGAAAAGGTCATTAGGCCGTTTAGTAAGCTTGAGACTTCGATCAAAACAAGAATAAAGATGTGGTTCGATTCGTGGTTGGTAAACTAATATTCTTTATTATCAATCTTATCGAATGTCAGTCTCATCGAGCTAGTTTATTTGTGGACGCAGTAGCGCCCGTGGCAAGTGCAACACACTACGATGTGTACAGTTAATCAAGTTAAGCTCTTCTTTGACTATTTGCGCAATATGTAAGAAACATTGCAGAGTGGTAGGCATTTCTAGATCTTCGCATGGCATTTGCTAAAAAAATCCAGGACGGGTTGAAAGATCGTTAAAATTGCTGAAAGTTCTTTACTTATTTTTGCTTTCAGCTCATACCAATGATGACCAAAGAACCAAAAAAAAAGAAAGAAAGAAAGGAAACAGTTGGTCGTTGGCTGAGATAGACGTAGAGCCACAAAAATAATATGAAAAGCAATGAAAAAAACCGATGGTTGACGTTTTTTTGAATTTGTTGTTCGATCGATGTTCTTGGGACTGGAACATGACAGAGAATTGAAAATTCAACAAAGTGTTCTTTTTTTAACCAAATAGAATCATGGAAAAAAGTAGAGTTGAGCGGAATTGTAGTAGTAGCGGATTGTGTTAAAATAATAATCGAAGATACGAAATGGAACCATAAATTATTTTAATAAGATTTGAATTGCTAAATCGAAGCAATCGGCGTTCGAATAGTAGGCGCCCATTAGCACACGAATATGAGCTCGATTGACAGAACGAAACAAAGAAAGAGACGATACTAATCCGAATATTAGGTACATCGCCTATGTATCACTACAACCAACCGGCGGTTGTAAGATTTTCTAACAATATATCCTTAGGGCATCCGTCGAATATCTTAATTATCATGGGCTTTGTACTCACAAGTATGTTCTGACAGAACGAGTAGCTCTAGAGCTACTAGAGGATATTCGCTCGGCCTCGACAATGAGAAATATATAGAAAGCTACAAAGTAGGAGAAAGGAATGGATCTGGAATTAGACCCACGACCTCCTGCGTATGAGGCAGAAGCAGTAGTCATAGGACTACCAAGCTTGTTACGAAAAAGTGAAATCAGAATTGCGTACATAATGTAAAACCAATTTAATTAAAATTTCGCAGAATAAAAATTAAAATTTTGTTTCGTTTCGAAATATTTCGAATTAAATGAATCTGGATTTCGTATCGTTTCAAAGTCTCGAAAGTAAATCTATATTTCGTTTCGATTCGATCCGAATCAACATAGATATTTCAAATTTCGTTTTGTTTCGTTTCGTTAGGAAAAAGTGTGTTATCGCATACCCCTAATTATTGAATTGCATATTTACTATAATTCGTTCATTATCGTCTTTAAAATTATTATTCTCTAGCAAGCTATTTGTTTCGGGAATTTTATATAGTTTGTTTAGAAGTCAGTTACAATGGGTGCGCAATACATTAGACCAACTTTGGATGGTGGCGGAGGTGGATTATGAGTTACGTTTACGGAAACAAACAGTGGATCGTAGAGAAAGTTTAGAGGACAAAACAAGATTACTTAGAAGATTATTTTTTAAAGATAAGAAGCAAAGAATCGTTTACGAAGGCTTATACAAGTATTTGGGTGAAATTAGGAGTGTCGCTGGGACGGTGGAAGAGTTAGTAGATAATGTGAGGAAGAAATTTGATCCGGTGTTGTTATCGAGACTGCGACACTATTTAATCCGCGTAGCTTCTGCCTCAGTAGAGGACGAAGATAAGGTTTTGGTAAAGAAAGAAGCCTGTGAGCAGATTGAAAAGGTATTTATCGAGTTAGGGCAGCCAGTTCGCGAAGAAAGAAGATAATAAGGATAATCTAGGTGCAGAAAGGAAGGATTCAGATAATAGTACGTGGAGAAATCCAGATCCAAACTCAGTGATCAACGCAATAGACAAAACAGAAGGTGGGGAAAATGCGAAAGATAATGGAGCGAAAGGAGAAGAAGAGAATAAAGATCCAAAATACCGTCCAATTTAGCAAGACACCCCGGAGATCGAGTAAAGCTTCCTATGAATCTTTAAATTTGGAGAATTTGAAATTAGAATGTTCGTTAGAGAATTGCAAATGCGGAAATTGTGAAGGTACAGGGGCGTTGAAGCAGTTTTCCAAAGGCGTCGGTGATCAGTAGCATACTTTTACAGATCAAGAAAGTAACAGAGAGGATAGAGAGGAAAAGTATGAAAGAGAAAGTAAAAATTACGGTGATTATCCAGGTCAGAAGGACGCGAATAAAAGTCGGTTGAGAAACAACAATTTTGAAGAGGAAGAGAATAAAATACAACTAGGGTAAAACGACCTATTATGGAGGAGTTATGCACCATGTCAAAACAAAATTCATTTCAAAAATTCTTTAAAAATTACCTGTTGGTCTTTTTCCACATTGCAGTAGTCGAGTAGGTTGCTGGTTAACTATAGATTCGTAGATATTACGTCAATTGGGCTAAACTTCTGTTGTTTTGTTTTTATCACAATAAAAATAAACTACCGCAATAATAGGACACAGTTGCCTATCGTTGCGACATTTTTTCAAGGTCAGTCCTATTGTTGCGGTATTGCATGCACCACAACAATAGGACCTTAGCACTACCGCAATAATAGGCTCAAAGGATTCAAATTTTTAGTGAAAAATGTCGATTTTTCATAATTTTGAACGGAATTTTGTCAAACAAAAGCTGCTCTAGTCGTTAATTCGATTAGTTTCAGCGTATCCACAATTGTTTTTAATGCTATTATATCCAGAATGGACTATTTTAACACTACCGCAACATTAGGACATACCACAACGATAGGACGTTTTACCCTATGAAAGGGACGAAGTGGAGAAGAAAGCGTTAGCAGAGAGAAGAAGATTCGAAGATAGTACGAGAATAAACAACAAGATACATCGCGATAGAGCATTGAGTCCGTTGGATAACAATAGATTCGATAGGGTTAAGAAAGAGACGAGGAATAGGAAAACTTTCGCGTTTGACTCCAGACAGTGGCGTTCAGATTTCCCACAGGGTAATAGAAGTGACAGGCATGTCAAAGACAGAATACCTGAGAGGAAGCGAGAATCGCGTTACGAACGGTTCATCAATTCATGCATTAAAAAAAATCAAAATTTTCAACGTCTGTTGTCTGTGATTTTTTCATCAAATGCTGTGTCTGGTTGTCACTGGATTTGTTTTCTGCATCTGTTAGTAAAAAAAGAATTGAAGTGTCAAATATTTTATTTTTTGTGAGAATTTCCCCGCGTGCTGCGTCTGGTTGGCTAGTCACCGGACAGACAAATATTGCGAGAAGATTGAAAAATTCGAACCGGGGTCCGACGGTCGACTGTCGGAAAGCTGTTCCGCAAACGTCAAATCACTTGTTGCACGGTAAAAAATTTTGGTTTATTTTTTCGGTGTTAATGTTGATTATTAAAATCAACGAGAACATGCAACTTTAAACGAGTGTTACATGCCGCTATATTTTTTAAACAAGTTTTATGGTACTTTAAAGGCATTTTGTCATATATTTATGTGATTTTGAAACATTTTAGATTTCTCGAATCTTCTTGATATCAAGAAATATCAACACTTTTCGTACAGTGCATGCCATTTTGAAGTTTCCGACACTCAGTCTGCTTCTTCTTCTTTGCTCCGCAAAATTAAAATTTTTCTCTTTTCTCGCAATAGTATAGGAAACTTCCTAATTTAGTACATCGTTATTTCTTCATCATGCTTTCTATGTCTATGGAGTGAGAAGCTAGGAACAACTATTCACTAATTTACCAATCAGGGAAGTGTAAATCGTAAAGGCAATAACCGGTACGTACACATAGTTATATCGAAGGGAGTGTTCACTTTGGTTGCGTTGGAGTAGGTCAGTTGTGTAAAAGAAAGAACATCAGCGCTCTGGGCGACATGAAATATGAATCCAAGGGATCGTGAATGAGTCATGTTGTAATTGAAGAAAACCAGCGCCATGCTCAAGTTACCAGCACTTGTGTGGTATGGGAATCGATAAGTGTAAAGTGAAATGACACACAACAATTCTTAGAAATGTTGTATGTCACCTAAAGAAATTTATTAGCTATGGAATATTGTGTTCCAGATGAATTCATGGAATTGTTGTAATCCACTTGAGTGAATGTGAAGTAAGCGCATCTGACTTGCGCGTGGGAACATTCTGAAATTGAGCTGCATGTTTGGTCTGTTGGAAAACGACAAGATCTCTAATTTATGGTCTTTCAAGATGAAATGCATATTTAGTATGCTACAGCCTAAAGGGTCGTTTGGCCGAAAGGGTCAATAAGTCGAAAGGGTCATTTGGCCGAAAGGGTCATTAGGCCGAAAGGGTCGTTTGGCCGAAAGGGTCATTAGGCTTAAAGGGTCGTTTGGCCGAAAGGATAATTAAGCCGAAAGGGTCATTTGGCCGAAAGAGTCATTTGGCCGAAAGAGTCGATTGACCAAAAGGGTCATTTAGCCGAAAGGGTAACTTCTCACTACTCACTTCGCGCTTCTCACTGCTTACAGCGAGAAGTGATAAATGAGGATTGAGAAGTGAGACGTCTCACTTCTTACTCCTCATTTCTCACTACTCACTTCGCGCTCCTCTGTTTTTACAGAGAGAAGTGAGAAATGAGGGATAAGAAGTGAAACGTCTCACTTCTCACTCCTCATTTATCACTTCTCGCTGTAAAAAGTGAGAAATGAGGAATGAGAATTGAAAGGTCTCTCTTCATACTCCTAATTTCTCATTTTTCAAATGACATATTCGGCTAAATGTCTTATTCGGTCAAATGTCTTATTCGGCCAAATGCCCTATTCGGCCAAATGTCCCTTTCGGCCTAATGATCATTTCAGCCTAATGACCCTTTCGGCCAAATGATCATTTCAGCCTAATGACCCTTTCGGCCAAATGACCCTTTCGGCCTAATGACTCTTTCGGCCAAATGAGTCTCTCATTCAATTACTTGATGATGTTCAAGAGATGTAATTAAATGGGATTGTACTAACTCGTCCTGAGACAAGTATAGATATAAAAAAAAGTATAAATGTTTGACCTTTGGAGTTCTGTGCCTAAGCCCTGAGTTGCTGGTCCACAACCAATGGCTGCTTCTAGGATGGGCTCGCAAGGCTTCTTTTCTCCCGGGGTCCCAGGGGGAAAGTATATAGAAATTACTTGCAACCCTGACTTTAATAGAGAGGTTCGTAGCTGTTGAGGGACTTACAGCCAAAGTTAAGAAACTAAAGAGGTCCATGATGGCAGCAACGATCAAATGAGGCGACCCAAACGCCCTACCTTGAGGAAGGACACTTAGAGCCATTTATGTCCAGTACGCAATCGGAAGGTAATCTGTTGCACCTTAAGGTTAGTTAAATTAGTTTAAGTCTCGATGTAATCATTAATTTTGCGTAGCTGTGGAGAGCTGCGATCGCTGCAATCTCAATCTTCTCTGACAAACTTATCAATCCATGCCGGTGGATACAAACGCCATGGGGACAGTAGTCAGAAGCGTCGGCCTTAGTATCCGACACCAACAAGGATTTCAGTAGTGGTAATGCCGGAAACTCCGCAGTGCTCTGGGATCCAGGCAAACGTCGTGTACCGGCGCTGGTTAGCGAGAATGATCTGGATCCAGGAGTGCTTAGTATGCTCGCTCTGCTGCACGAAGCGGACACTGGCTGAGTCGTTCGGAACGAAAAGCGGATTCCTCGATGGCTGCGATGAAAGCCGCGGCAAGTTTGGTGGAGAAGATATTACAAATGCTGGGAAGGCTGTCCGAGAGCGGTGACCCCGATTCCAACTTCACGGCCAGAAACTAGGAAGAATTCTGCCACCTACCTTCTTAGTGCCTCTGAATCATTTCCTCTGCAAAACGTTGCACTATGGAGCTGTTTATGGTGGCTGAAGAGAAGTGCCAACTCCTCGCTCTATGCATGTGGACCCGTCCCACTTGTGGGGAAGAAGATCGACGCCGGCCATCGTGCACAGGATCCGGATGTGGAAGAAGCGAATGCGGTGGCTTTGCGGCACACACGATGGCGGAATGGCAAGGCGGCATAGGCACTACCGTAATCTGGCAGGTTTTCTCCAAGCCTAAGGTGGTTTTTTATTATAACGTTTGCATTAAAAAAATGGATAAAAATTCCAATTACCCATCTAGCATCAATCATAGTAAGCCATAAGTCAGCGGACAAAATTTGGCAGCTCTATCAGTCGAACACTAACCGTGATGGCAAAAACAGTGAAGCAACTCCGTTCAGATGTGTGCTCGTTCAAAGAACGACACCCAGCCGCGTTGAAAACGGACATCGTGCGGCACTTTGTGGATCCGCCCCTTGGCACTATTAGACAACAATCAGAGCATCGAAAGAAAGCCTAGTTCCGGACGGCTGACTACCCTGAGCGACAAGTAGCTCCAAAGGAAGCTAAGGAGGAAGACCAAAGGAAAAATGGCTACATCACTGCGTGTGTTTAGCCGGGAGGTCGATGCAACCGGCCAAACAGTAAAAAAGTACCTGGTGAACCTTCCATGGAAACTTTATCAAAATCTTTATCTCTCTGCGGGTGGAGCGCCTTGTTGTTGGACTTGAGGAGCTTGAAAAAAATGGCAAAAAGTTCAAGGGCTTGGAAAAGTCATGAAGATGGCCCAGCGAGAAACAGGTCTAACGGTGAATTGTGCCTTAGGGCCAATTTCTTCACCTCCGCTTAACTCGTAAGCGATGCTTACCCATACGCTTAAACTTCGTTTAAGCACTAAGCGGAGGTGAAGAAATCGGCCTTTAATGTAATAAAAATAACACTACCAAAGTTTTTACTAATATTTTCTAAAATTATAAACGGATGATAGTAATTTTAGTTCGGAATGTGTACACTTTTCAAAATGAAAAATTAGAAAAAATCATAATATAAGAATTTTGACCGATATCTTTTTTCGAATTTGAGTAAATTGCTAAAAACTAACATGGAAATGGAACTTGTATGCAAAAACTGGTGAAACAGAGCTTTGTTTTCGGTAATTTACCAGAAATGGGTCGTATGCATGTCTCTTCTTCAGTGAAATTGGTCCTAAATCACATAGAAATCACTAGATCACATACCGTAGTCGAACGTTTTAAGGAAAATTCTAATAACGGCAATAAGTTCCAATCCCATACAGTAATCAGAATAATTTTCAATATGGAACAATGGGACATGATTTCGCGTCGAAAGCAATTAGTTGCGAGCAAATCGGCTAAGGATAGGATGAGTATCTAAAATATAAATGTGAATTTTTCACGCGATTTTCGTGTTAAAAAGTTTATTTTGGCCAATGCTTAGAAACGCAAAGTCCGATCCGGCCAATTTTCAAAAGAAAACAATGGAAAACGACTTTGCGTCGATTGAAACTTGTTTCAGACTTGTTTCTGGACATCTTGAGCTGCTCGTAGCGTATTAGAATATTTTTGTTTGTTGGCATGTTGACCGGAATATTGTTTTGCTTCGATTCAATTGCTCTTCTTATAAATATTGGTTGAGATAAACATAGAAAACATAGTTTCTCATTCCTATCTTACTTAATGTTGTATCATTTGCTTCATATGCTTTAGTTTTTTTTCTACATAACCTTTCTAGTCTTCCTAATGTTCTATTTCAGCTATTATCTATTTCTGCTCTATAAGTCAATCTTTCAGGCACCAGCAAATGTGACTGCACACTGCGAAGAATACAATGTCGTACCTATCACTCGTCACGCACTACTCCAACGCACCCCTCGAATAATTGATTTTTTTCCATATTTTTTCGGCAGCCACCGGGTCAGCAGCATCAGACGCTTATCATCGAGGAATTCGAGCCGGACGTATTCCGGCAGCTGATCGAGTACATCCACACCGGATGTGTCACACTGCAACCGCGCACTCTGCTCGGTGTGATGAACGCTGCCGACTATTACGGGCTTGAAGAGCTTCGGCGAGCATGTGGTGGGTTTGTTCAGTGCTGCATTAACGTTGATACTGTTTGCGCTTTGTTGGCCTCGGCTGAACGCTACATTCAGTACAAGTGTACCAAAAGCTTGGTACAAAAGGTGAGTTGTTTAACAAATAGATTTCAAATTAGGAAAAGCAACATTGGATTTGTATTGCAGGTTTTGGAGTTCGTAGATGAGCATGGTAATGAAGTGCTGAACTTGGGAAGTTTCACGTTGCTACCGCAACATGTCGTACGTCTTATTTTGGCACGAGAAGAGCTCCGTGCGGATGAATTCACTAAGTTTCAAGCTGCACTGATGTGGAGTAAAAAATACTGCGACTCAAATCAGACTACTCCCCTAAAGGAGGTCATCGGAAACTTTTTGGAATACATCCAGTTTCACAAGATTCCGGCAAATGTGCTAATGCGGGAGGTACACCCGTTGGGGATCGTACCATACTCGATCATTATGAATGCGCTGGCGTTCCAGGTGGGTGGACTATTGTAGCTAGCCGCTTGGGTTGCCTTTTCTCAGTTGTCGAATTTTGTTGCAGGCAGACCCAACAAGTGTGGACCCCGGAAAGCTCTCCCCCAACTCCAGTAGAGTAAGGAGGGCACGTCAGTCTCATGGTCGTTCGATGTCCGTACAAAGTTCGTTGGATCCGTACGGCTCCAACACTACGCTTAGTTCTAGTGGCAGCAGTGATCCAGCTAGTGGACCACCTCATAGCAACTAACAAAGGCTAAACGGCCCCTCCTCTCCAACTCATCCAGGATCATCCAGATCCCACCATTCAAAATCTCTCCCAAAGATACGCAAAGCCAAGTCCCAGAGTTTCCGCACTCGACGCAGTCCATCGGAACGAAAAGGTCACGGTTCACCCTCGCCTTGGAATTTCAATATCGACCAACGCAAGAGTCCCGTAAACAGTTTGCAACAACAGATCCAGCAACATGTGGCCAGATCACCTGGAAGTACTTCGGCTCACCTTGAGCATCGGAGTTCGATCAGCTCGCAGAAAAGTCCTGCACTGTCTCGCCAGGGTACACTGCGATCATCGCATCGCCGAAAGAGCAGTTTGGGTGCATCTCTGAATTTTAACCAAGGTCGCCGCAGCCCTATCAGTATGCTAAACGACCGCAGTCCGCAAGGACGTAAGAGCCCTAATTTACTCATTACCGACCAAATGTACACACAAAGCTTCCAGGTTCATCTGGACCGCAAATCTCCAACTGCCATGTCTTTCTCCGGTCGCCGGAGTCCTTCAGGACTACGAAGCCCATCTGGATTGCGCAGCCCTTCAGGGCTACATAGCCCGTCAGGGCTGCGCAGTCCATCTGGTCATCGCAGCCCATCAGGTCTTCGCAGTCCTTCTGGACGTCGTAGTCCGCTAGGTTTCAATCTGCAATCCGAATATTCTAATTTGCTGCAGAGTCAGATAGATCGATTCAGTCCAAACTCCCTCAGCAGCCACTCCGCTCAGGACCGCCGAAGCCCCACCACACACCTTCCATCTACGGAACGTAGCCGAAGTCCAATTGGCCTCCAGTCCCGATACGGGGGAAGTTTCTACGGGGAACGATCGGCACGTACCAGCCCAACGACACTTCCCACTATCCCTCCAATTACCATCTCAAATCCATCGGAAACCTACGAAATTGTACAAAAGTCGATGGAATCGCAGCGTAGTCCGCTGAAACCGGACGCTCCGCCAATACCATTGTCTACCTCTTCCTTAAAACTAGCTGGTGCCACTACACCTGGTTCCGCCAGTTCAAGCACAACTGCTCCGGAAAAGAAGGAAAAGACGAGTGTCATGAAGGAAATTCTGGCATTCGTGCGAAAACCCTCAAAGAAGGTCACCACTAGGACGAGCAAGTTCGCCGCTGCTTTTTCGCGAGCCGACTCTAACGCTCCTCTTTTACGCCAGAGCACCTTTTCCAGCATTCAGAACTCATCGAGTTGCGCGGGTCGCAACGCAATCACAAAGCAGATGTCGGAAATCGGCTTCGAGCCAATCATGACTTCTTTGAAGCTGAAAGGCATGGGATCAAAAATCTCGTTGAAGTCTTTGAAGAAGTTCAGTAGTGAAAAAAAGGACAAAAAGTCTAGTGGCGATGAGATAAGCGATGTTGAGAGCAGTGATGGTGGCAAGATTTCTGTTGATACAGGATATGTACCAGAGGTGCCATTCGAGCTGGATAATGTGAAGTTTGAAAAAGTTGGCGAGTCCTACATTAAGCACGATCAAATTAAAGAAGAGGAGAGTCCGCGAGGTTCCCAAGAAAGTGAGGAAGCAGACGACGGAAGGCTGAAGATAACGCCTGTCAGTGAAATAAAAAAATCACTGGAAGCTTTGTTCACAAGGCAGGAGCCAATCGATGAGGCAGCCGAAGATATGCGGAGGGATTCTGAAGCGGTCCAATGTCCAACATTTGAGATCGAGCCGCCGTCTAGACGAGCATCGTTCGATCCTCCTCGCTCGCCTTATCTTGAGAACTTGAGAAGCTTAAGTGATACCGATCATGAAGGAACTCATCATAGCAGGCTGGATTCCGGAGGTGACAGTTTTGAGCTGATTGATACCACCGATCGTCGCGGTGAGAGCAGCGTGAGTGATCGACATTCTTCAATGGACACGAGTTTCGATATTAGCCGATATCAAAGCACTAGCTATGAGGATCAGAACTCAAGCTTTGAGTTGGTTGAACTGGATAACTCCCAACGAACTTCGGCAAGAGACGATAAGATTTCTCCGTTCGACATAAGAAAGTCATCGATCGAATTGGTTGACGCAGAGACTTTTCAGCGATCGTATCCAGAGGGTAGAAAATCGTCTTTAGAAACTCACTTTGATCTTGCTGAAGGATATCAAACATCAAGTCCACGAAATACGTTTACAGTCGCTCCCAAAGCTCGCAAGCAGATTTCCGAACCCGGTCGGAATCGTGATCATAAAGGGGCCATGAAAACTCACTACTCTGCACCGCATCGTGCCAAATCGCCTCTTTCGAACCAGACCTCGTCCAATTACAGTTCTAGAGACAGCTACGACTCGATTTTTGAGTCGATGCCCCACTACGAGGTACGTAGTCCATACTCCGAACGAGAATCTAAGCAACACTTTCCACTGCCTCGCAAGTCCTCCAACGAATCCACGTCGCGCTTCCTCTGTACCGATAAACGTTGTGCCTCAATCTTTGAACCTCGTCCGGCTCGGCTTTCCTCGACGCACCTGGACACGTCCAGCGGAAGCGAGTTCGAGCCTCCCTCCCCTCGCCGAGCCGCCAGTGCATCGCCCAAACACACCTTCACCTTCCGGATCGTGCTGAAGAAGGTGGACAGTTCACCGGACGCCATTTGCCCGTCAGCCGAACGGCGCAACACCCGGGAGAAGCTGGAGAAGAACAAGCGACGCGACAGTCGCCGCAAGAAGCTGCTGGAAATTGGGAAAAGTTTCTAAGTAGGCGGCAAACGGGTATACTGATTCATCCAAGTGAGCGCCGCTCTGTCAGATAGAGTTTGCCTTGCTGGATGAAATTGACTCTGAAACATGTTTTGAAGAATTTAACGTATTCACATTTCATCTAAAGTATTCGTGTGTTTTAACAGACTGTTATTCGTTGTATTGATATCCCATGTATTCGATGAGTCTTGGCCGATATTTGTGAGCTGGAAAGGCTGATAATGGAGATTACCAATGAAAGCTATCAAAGTAGAATTCTACATTCGATTATGTGATCATTTCCAGCTTTCTTATTGAGAGTAAGCTCAATTCCCTTATGTTAAGGATAATCGGTATTTTATTGTGGTAAATCTAATAAGACATTTTGACTTCCCTTTCAAACATTTGAACATTAATACAAGATTAATATAATATTTCAACTAACTGAAAAAATTAAAAAATAGCCCTTATTAAAATCCAATAAAGTTTACAGTCCATTTAAAGATTTTAAAAATCACAGAAGCACTTACAAAACACACAAAGCCATAAAACAATTTACGAAATGGAAAGTGTTCAAATTAAACCACTTAATACCGGTAAAACTTAGAGAAGAATGGTAAAATTATATTACTTAATTGTTGTACTTTTCCAAGACATATTGTTGTTTTGCTCGAAATTATTGACTAATATAAAACCAACAGAGGCTGTTCTCTTCATTAGGGCGAAATAGTTGAAATTCTAAAATTTTAGCTCAACTGTTACGTAGAATGAACAGAGGATTCAATCTACAGAGTAGGTATATCAATAGAATGGACATTGACCGAACTTTGATTTAGTTTGGTTGTAAATTACATTTGTTGGGAACTTATAAATTATTGTTTCATCTCTGCAGAAGGTATGAATCTGTTGTATTTTTGAATAATTTCTATTTTGTACTATATTAGGGAAAAATTGCATGGGATCAACAACTGAAAGAGAACTTTCAACAGTATTATCCACAATCAAAATAAGTAAACTGTTTAACATAACCAAACAGAATCAAAATCAAAGTTCAATTAATCAAAAACTGTTTACACTCTGATTTTGACTCGTTCTGGAACGGTGATGCGTCATCCGTCGAACAGAAAAGCTGGACAATGGGGCCGTATCGAGAAAACAGCTTGCTATAAATAAACTTTCACAGGAAAAAAAAAACATGCTAAACTGGCATTTTCACACAACCTAAAAATTTACACACATAGTTAAATCAGCATAATTTGTATAATCAACTACGTAACAAGATGTTTGTTTTCAATGTCTATCAATATTCTGAGAATTATTACCCTCACCATACTGAATGAAGAACAAAAACTCAATCCTAGTCATCACGCTAGCTAAAGCAAGGCCTTCTCCGATCGAATCCATTTGTGCCAAAACAAGAGATAAATCACAAACATTTCCAATCATTGATGTTTCGTTATATTACTGAAAGTAAAACAAAAAAGAAAGTTATCAATGTTCTTCAAAACAGCTGCTGAACAAAACCATTGCGGCTAAAAACTATATTTACACAGGCAAGGAACAAAAGCACGTGAGCAAAATGAGCTACTGTGGAAATAAACATCTAAATTGTGACACATTCTTGATATAATAAACCCTACAAGTGACGAAAAAACCATGTATTGAACAACATCACAAATACGAGTGGAAGTGGATCGAAAGATCTATCTGCCCACCCCAACCAGAGGAGAGATTCTGAACAAAAGGTGTGAGATTAAACATCAACTAATTGAACGGTGTGAAAACATTACATATTCCACTATGAACACACACGCATCCATTATTCGGTGTATGTTGATTAAAGGAAATCATACAAAAATCTATGGGGCATGAATTTTACTAATTGAGAAAGCCACTTTTAAGTCTTGCTGCATGGCAATTAATGGCGATGTTATAATCCGATAAGCCGTTTGGTTCATTTAGTTTACCTCCGTCATTAGGCCATTTGGTGCATTTAGTTAACCTGCGTACAGTGTACGAGCATGATGACCGTTTAATTCGTAGTTGCTACTCCGTGCTTGACTAGAACTTGTGGAATTGTACAGAGAACCAAATGAATGGGGCTTGGGGTTTGCTACTATTCCCAATGTACACGTTTCGGAAGCTCTAATATTTCACTAGCTACTGGCCTTACATCCTTACGGTCAATGAGGAAGGGAAGGATTGGTAATCCGTCTATCGTTGCTACTAGAGACCGAGTATACATCTGCATCTCTACGATTGTCTTGGGATATGATATTGTGTTAGTAACGAAGGATATTTTGACGTAGGACTTACGTCTTTCTTTATTATACTGGGTGTCATTTAGATTTTTGGAAATCGAGAGCGAGAGCCTTTATCTTTCGATGTATTTTGAAGATTTATTTATCAATTGACTCGGATACTCTCCAGCAATTTGCCAATTTCATTGAAACTTAAGGCTATTAACGATAAGTTATTGAAAATTTTAATCTTGTCGAAGTCATCGAAAATTTCATTGTAATTAATCCCGTGCATTCCTAACACGGACATCAGAATTCTGTGAGTCACGGGTCTTTGGGTCCACCGCAAGATTTTCTTTGTGTATAAAAGAAACAGTGCCTATGCCTGTCGTGTGCATTCCAGTTCGAGACAGCAGCACGTACGGACGTGTTTTTGCTCGCGCATTTTTTTCAAGTGTTTTTTCTCGTTCGTTCGCTGTTTACGTTTCCGCTTCATCGCGTTGGCATTATTTTCTCCCGGACCCATCATGGGAGACTCGGTGGCCGATTCGGTCGCTGGAAAAGTGACTAAGCGCATTGCTCTTGGAGGCGCGGTAACCCCTCCAAGCAGCTTTTGCAGAGCAACGTGTTCTCACCGTTGCCGCTTGATGACGCCGGCAATCCACCGAAAAAGAGGAAGAAGCAGCAATCGCAGCTGCCGCAGGTGCAACCGGAGCGGAAGGAGAAGTGCTCGCCCGTGTTTGTGAAGGGCGATCCACCGGATTTGCTGCCGAAAATCCGCCAACTTATTGGAAAGGGCCTCAAGTGCACGTTCTGGCTTTGCAGCGAGGGAGTCAAGGTGATGCCTGCTAATCAAGATCACCACAAATCTATCGTGGAGTTCCTACAGGTCCACAAGTATGAGTACTACACTCATGACCCCCCCGGCACGAAGTCGCTAAAGGTTTTGCTGCGAGGACTCCACGACATGGAGGAAGAGGAGCTAAAAGCTAAGCTCGAAAGTTGCGGATTGAAACCGGTGGCCGTACACAAGATCGCTCGTCACGACAAAACGATTCCGTCGTGTGATTCCAATACTCCCACCGCTACAGCCGCACAAGCGACTGGCAGCGGCAGCTGCATCGGTCCAAGCTCCAACATCGTCGACACCATCCACCAGCGAATGGCCCCCGCTCCCTCCTCCTGGGTTCCATCGGCAGTCGGAGAACGAAGCCGTCCCACCGGAAGAATCTGCTCCGCTCTACACCCCTGAGCAGCTGATGCCAATCTTCTCCCAGCTCGCCACTCTGCTGCGTGGTTGCAAAACCCGATTCGACCAGGTCTTCGCTTTTGGCATGTTCATCATTGAAAATGGCAGCTAGGGTGGGCCTGGTCAACTGGAACGCTTGCTCGCTAAACAGCAAAACAATTGAGCTGAAGGATTTCCTTGAGGAGAAGGAAATAGACGTGCCGTTCATCACCGAAACCCACCTAAAACCGGAGGTGAACGTCAACCTCCCGGACTTCCGCATCGTGGGACTTGACCGGCCGACCAGGGGAGGCGGTGTGGCTATCGCTCTTCGCTACAACATCAACTGTCGTCTGCTTCCAAGCTTCCGCTCATCGTGACGTACTGTCCAACACAAGCCAAAGCCGGCGTTGGATCATCGGCTGCCCTTCGGAGGGACATCGTCAAGCTTACGCGGAGGCAAGGTCAGTTTATCATTGCCGGTGACCTCAATGCCAAACATCAAGCCTGGGGCAACAGTCGCGGCAATCGAAACGGCACCATCTGGAGCAACGATATGGAGAAAGGTCACTACACGATCTTGAGCCCGGATTCCCCCACTCGGCTGAGTCGGTCTGGTACCCACGCAACCCTCGACCTATACATCACGAACATGAATGGTCATGTCTCGCAGCCGGTTGTCCACCAGGAGCTCAGTACGGATCACTATCCAGTGGTGACGGAACTGGGCTCCTCGGTCAATCAGCACCAGCAGTTACGGCGAAACTACCATCGAGTGAACTGGCAGCGGTTCCAGCAGTGCGTCGACAACTCCGTCGATTACGAGGTGCGTCCGGAGACGCCGGAAAGTATCGACCGCCAGCTGTGCGCCATCGAAGAGGCAATATCGGTGGCCAGAGAGCAGCATGTCCCGACGGCTCGGCAGGTAAGCAACTCCTTAAACATCGATACACTCGCCAAAGATTTGATTCGATTGCGGAATGTCACTCGCAGGCAGTTTTAGCGTACTGGACTGCCTGAGCTTAAGGCACGCTGCAATCGAATCACAAAAATTATCAAGGCCAGAATGGTGGACCCAAAAAATAACGACTTCTCGAATAAGATCCGTACTCTCCCAGATTATGCTAAGCCGTTCTGGAAAATGACCAAAATACTAAAACCCAAGCCTCGGCCCATTCCACCTTTGATCCCACTAGACAATAATGGCTCTCATTCTGAGCTTAACCACGGTAGAGTTCAGTCGAGTTTATTTTACGTCCGAGAGGAGTCATATTACATACCCAACCGCGCCGGTTAAAAGTGCCCGTCAACAGAATTGCAAGGTAAACGTCCGTCCAACGGGTGCGAATTGAACCTACTATAGTGCCGGTCGGTGAATAAACTCTGACAACAGAAAGTGAATACAAAACAAGTGAACGATCATTCAAATTTCAACACATGAACTACTCTAGTTTCCCCCGTTTGGGGGAAACCTCCGGTGGGGGCACCGGAGGCAAAATAATGGTCCTGGAGAGAAAAGAGGAAGGCCGGAACTTCCACGGAGTATCTCCAGTGCTCGTGGACAGAGTCTTAAAGGCTTATTGTGGAGAAGTGGCCAGTGCAAAAAAAAAAAAAGACGGTAGAATTTTTGTCAACGTGAAAAATGAGAGCCAAGAAAAAAACCTACGAAAAATCGAAAAGCTTTGTGACGGAGTAACAGTTACTGTGTATGAGCATAAAACACTCAACTCATGCAAGGTAGTGGTTTTCTGTCCAGATGTGAAACATGAAAGCGACACCGAGCTTTTGGAAAGTTTATCTAGCCAAGGAATAAGCGAAGTGAAACAAATCGTGAAAGGGCGAGACGAAGGTAAAACCCCTACGGGTATCTTCGTCCTGACTGTGAAAGGCACCACCCCCCTTAAAGAAGTGAAACTGGGCTATGCAAAGCTAGAAACAAGGCCGTGGTACCCATCTCCGTTGAGGTGCTTCGTGTGTCTTAAGTTCGGGCATATTGGAAAGAGCTGCAATAGTGTGTAGAAATGTAGTAAATGTGGAGACCAATACCACGACTTATGTGATAATCCAGAAAAATGTATGAATTGTGAAGGCGCGCATGGCGCTTTTTCCAAAGACTGTCCAATATTAAAAAAGGAAATGGCAATAATCAAAGTAAAAGTGGACAAAAACCTACCATTTTGGGAGGCCAAGAAGATAGTGGAAGACCAGAATAAAACGTCGTATGCAGACCAGATAAAAAACAAGAACAACCAAGAAATGGAGGAAAAGATCAAGTCGGTCAAATTAGACATGAATAAGCAGTTTGATGAAAAAATGAATAAATATAAAAGTGATATGGAAGTAGTTATCCGCACGAACGAAGAAAAACTAAAGTCAATGGAAGAAAATATGAATATGGTGAACAACAAATTTGAAAAGGTACTACAAGCCTACCATGATGAAAAGCAGAGAAGAAAAACTGCAGAGAAGGAACTTGCTAAACTCAAGGAAATCAATACAAAACTCGAACACACTCTGAAACTCTACGGATATAAGCCAACATCTAAGCATGCTAGGAGTGCCGAAAATTCAGCTTCATCGCCTCCTAGAAAAAAGAAAGGAAGCAAATTAATGGGGCCATGTGAAAATGTGGAATATGTTAATTCGGAGTCTGACGAATCAGCAGAACCGAACGAAGATGAACAAATACAGCCTTGAACTGGATACACAAACTAATCAAACACTTGCGAATATGCAGATGCACAAAGAAAACTGTATCATCTCATGGAACATAAGAGGACTTAGACAAAGAAGAGCTGAACTAAGTCTACTCATGAATACATATAATTCTATAGTGATATGTATCCAAGAATCTATGTGTCAAAATGACACACAATCGACCATCAAGGGATTCTCCACGTATCATCGCCAAAGAACTAATGGAACAAGGGCAGCAGGTGGCGTAATAACGGCAGTTAAAGAGGACGTCGACAGCAGACTGTTAGAATTGAACACTAACCTAGAGGCAATAGCTGTAAGAGTTGGAGCACCATTGAATGCAAACATACTAAATGTATATCTGCCTCCTGGAATAAACAGATCTACTCACACAAATCCCAGAACCGCTCCTTCTAGTGGGCGACATCAATGCTCATCACCCACTATGGGGATCAGATGAAACATGTGCTCGAGGAAAGGTAATTGAATCAGTAATTAGTGAAACAAATTTAATAACAATGAACAATGGTGAGAAAACATACATAAATAGTTCAACTGGAAAAGGCTCATGCATTGACATCTGTTGCTGCTCAAGCCAACTAGCAGGAATACTTGACCTGCATGTTGCTGAAGACACACACGGGAGTGATCACATACCACAAATTATAACAATCCCTACCTCATCGAACAAAGGCGAAAACTGGCCTAGATGGAAAATTGAAGAAGCTGATTGGGAAACATACCAGAATATCATACAAATAGCGCCCGTGGAGGACTTAACCGAACAAGTTAATGAAATTACAAGGCAGATAATAGTTGCCGCGGACATTTCTATACCGAAAACTAAAGGAAACCCCAGAGGGAAACATGTCCCATGGTGGAATGAAGAGGTAGCCGCCGCTATCAAAGCAAGAAGAAAAGCGACTGACTATCTTGCACTCTTCGATACTATCACAAGAGAAGCAATGCACAAAAAAATGCTTACTCAAGCTGTTTTTCTTGATATAAAAAAGGCCTATGATACCACTTGGCGAAGGATGGTATTAAATAAAATCAAAGACTGGAAAATTGAAGGAAATCTCCTGAAATACATATATCAGATGCTGCAATATCGCACTTTCAGAGTAAAAGCAAATGGAACCCTGTCCCAAGAAACAATAATGGAAAACGGCCTATGCCAAGGATCAGTAATAAGTGTTACACTATTTCTAATAGCAATCGACACAATTTGCTCAGAGCTCCCCCCAGAAGTCAAAGTGCTCCTATTCGCTGACGATGTCGTCCTCATATGCAGTGATGGGAACATGAAAAGGCTCAACAAAAAACTACAATCAGCCCTTAGATCCATAGAAACATGGGAAAAACGCACGGGCTTTAAAATTTCTCCTGAAAAATGTGCCACGGTAGTGTTTAAAACCCCTAGAGCAAGGAAACCTGAATCCCCCCAACTTACACTAAATAATGTAATCATACGAGAAAAGCTCAGTCACAAATGCCTCGGAGTAACATTGGATCGTCATCTCACATACAAAAT
This sequence comes from Armigeres subalbatus, assembly GCF_024139115.2. Taxonomy (NCBI): domain Eukaryota; kingdom Metazoa; phylum Arthropoda; class Insecta; order Diptera; family Culicidae; genus Armigeres; species Armigeres subalbatus. The sequence continues at coordinate 426,785,197 of NC_085141.1, forward strand.
ACATATTGAAGAATTAAAAGCCACTTGTACACAAAGAAATCTGGCTCTAAAACTATCGCCACACAAACATGGGGAGGCGATAGGAAATCCTAATTAAAATTTACAAAGCCACCATACTGGAGAAAATATTATACGCAGCACCACTACTACATTCCATAAGTGAAACTACAACCAAACAACTAGAAAGTGTACATAACCAAGGACTACGAACAATCTCCGGAGCTTTTCGAACCAGCCCTATCGAAAGTATACAAGCTGAAGTTGGCATACCCAACCTCAGATTCCTGATGAACCAAAGACTAGCAATTTTCGCATCAAAAAAGATAAACAGCGCACAACATTCTCCCAACCACGAAACGGAAGACCAAGAAGAAACTAACAGTTCAGGGGAACTATGGAACCAAGCAGTAGTTCCTGAGCCTAACAATATTCAAAATAGAAGCAGAGAAATACTGGAAGAATTAGAAACTGATTTACCACCGTGCAGAACTATGACATTTCCTTCTATTGCACCATGGAATAGGAAAAACATACTTACCGACAAAACATTAGTATCAGCCAGTAGACAAGGGAAGAATCATATTGAATTGAGGAAAATTTTCGCGAGTCGAATGAGTACCAAGTACAAATACCACACGCCAATATTTACTGATGGATCCAAAAACGACTATAGAACGGGTTTCAGTATAATCATCGAGGGTAATGTCATACGGAAAAGAACCCATGGCCAACTCAGCATTTACAGCGTCGAAAGCCTTGCTATAATAGAAGCACTAAAATGGATCATAAACCAAGGAAGAATAGGAGCATATATTCTATGTACTGACTCCTTAAGCGTGATCTCAAGTTTAGACAAAAAGAAGATAAAAACCAGCACTAAAGACGAGATTGTCAAACTGCATAACGAAGCAGCAGAAAGCGGAACATCCATAACTTTCTGTTGGTTACCGAGCCACATTGGAATCCCTGGAAATGAAAAAGCAGATACTGAAGCAAAACGTGCACTATTAATGAATACTATCACGCAACAAATAGTAGATCACAAAGAAATCAAGACCATCATAAAATCAAAGATGACTAGTAAATGGCAACTGGAATGGGAGACCACAAGAAATAATAAGCTACGAGAAATAAAAAATACCATCTCACCCTTTAAAGAAGTATTCACAGGAATCCGCAAAAATGATGTAATATTAACTAGACTGAGAATTGGCCATACCAAACTCACTCACTCATATCTGCTCGAAAAAAATGACGCACCAAAATGCAGTAAATGCAACCAAGCACTCTCCATAAAGCACATAATAGTTGAGTGCCCAGGATATGATGACGAAAGAAAAAAAGTCGGACTTCAACCAAACATGAGAGAAGCATTAGCTGACGATACCGAACGAGCAAAAAAGGTACTCCAGTTTTTCAAACACATTTCGCTGATCGACGCAATATGAAAACATTGTATGGTGCACAAAAGTGATATAAAATTATGGGAGGTGCCTCGCCGTGGCACAGTCCAATCAAGTAGACCTACAAACAACTACACCATGGGAAACACCGAAACGAAAGACCAGAGCCAGGATGTCAAACAAATTGGTGACCAACAGGTCACCGTCATCGAGAACCAGGAGGTTCATACGGAATGATAGCGGTCCTGATACTATTGGCCTTGAAGCTCCTCAAAATCGCGTGAAACTTCTGCAGAAAAGAGGCGCTAAAAACAGCACGATCCATCGCCACGATTCAACAGGTGTAGCCAACGCAACGTAGCTGAAGAGACCTCGAAGACCCGAAGACCTGAAGACGGCGAGAATCATCGATACCATGAGACGACAATCCCAAGTGTTCAAATAAGATTCAGTGACAAATTTTTAAAAAATGACATGTAAACTATGTAATACATTTGAAGACCCGAATAATACTTTAAAGGGTCTAAAATACAAGAAAAAAAAAATAATGGCTCTAAGGATCGCTGGATAACTCCTGCAGAGAAGGTCGCTGAAATAGGTCGTCACTTCGTCAGCTCACACAATCTTGGGCAGAACATCGTCAGTCCACACGAAGCAGCCGTCAACGAGCATGCCAACAACATCCATTTGATTCCCAATGACTTCTCGGAGGAGTTGGAGATCTCAGCTGACGAATTGACGGCCTATATCAAATCGTCGAAGAACATGAAGGCCCCAGGCTTCGACAGCATCCTGAATCTCGAGCTCAAACACATGAGTGCTCCGTTCTTTGAGCACCTCTCGCTGATCTTTAATCAGTGTCTCCGGCTCAGCTACTTCCCATCGTCCTGGAAGTCAGCGAAAGTCATCCCCATCCGGAAGCCTGGGAAGGATCCTTCCTCCCCCAGAAGTTATCGTCCCATCAGCCTTCTCTCAGGGTTATCCAAGCTATTCGAAAAAGCTATTCATCACCGGTTACTTGAGTCTGCCGAAAATCTCAACATCTTGCTCGAGGAACAGTTTGGTTTCCGACGCGGTCGGTCAACTGTACACCAACTGACTCAAGTTACCAACGTCCTCAGACGGAACAAGTTTGTCTCAAAAACATCCGCCATGGCCTTATTCGATGTCGAGAAGACATTCGACAATGTATGGCATGACGGCCTGGTGTACAAACTACAACGCTACAATCAACAATTACCTGTCAGCAAGGGCATTCCGGGTCTCAATCAGCGGAGCGAGTTCCAATGCGCACAACATAGTCGCAGGCGTCCCCCAGGGCAGTATCCTCAGGCCCCTGCTTTTCAATCTGTTCACCTCCGACATGCCAGAACCTCCAGAAGGCGGCATTCTGTCTCTGTTCGCAGATGACACCTCCATCGTCTACAACGACAGAGTGATCAGAGCGCTAGTGGCAAAACTCCAACGAGGCCTGGATACCCTGACAGAGTACCTCACCAGCTGGAAGATCTGTATCAACGCGGCGAAGACCCAGGTCATCATTTTCCCCCACTCCAAATCCCCTAAACATGTTCCGCCTAGGGACTGTAAAATCATCCTCAATGGCACGACTGTGGAATGGGCCAATGAGGCCGACTACCTTGGCTTGACCCTCGACAGCAAGCTAATTTTCAGGCAACAGGTTGACAAAACGGTGACAAAGTGTAACGTCTTGTTGAAACTACTGTACCCTTTGATCAACCGCCGGTCGTCATTGTCCCTGAAAAATAAGCTTGCTGTCTACAAGCAAATCATCCTCCCTGTGATCGAATACGGCATGCCGGTCTGGGAGAGCTGCGCTAAAACCCACCACCTCAAACTTCAACGGGTCCAAAACAAATTCCTGAGGATGATCCTCAACACCCCTCCCAGGACAAGAACATCCGAGGTCCACCGTCTGGCCGGAATAAAAACCTTACATGAACGCTTTGGTGAGTGTAAAGAAAAGTTTAGGGTCCGTTGCTTGCATTCAGATCAGGCTCCAATTAGGGCGCTAGTTCCAATCTAGGTTATCTAATTTTTATTGTAAATATTAGTGTACATAGTAGTTAGGTTATCAAATTTTGAAAAACACACTAGCGCCTCCTGAAGACCGTCATGATACATTATATTTTAAAAATTAAGTAACAACACGGCACGGCAAATTCTGGGTAAAGCGTACCATTGGTACTTCGCGTACCTGAAGGAATAAAATAGACCCCATCTCGCGGTCCTTAACCTCTTACCCAGCAACTCCTATCCCTACCTCCCCACGATGCTTGCCGGGATACGAGCAACCTTAGGGAAGATCGGGTAACCAACCCCGGTGGGAACTATGGTCGTATGCTGACAGGAAAGGTGGGGTTTGCTCCTCTCCGGAAGTGCAAATCTTATTGAGCGTCTGTTCTCCATGTCAGGATCGGCTCACAACAGCGTCTGTTCTTCATGTAAGGGGCGGCTGAACATCGTCCGAGTGCCAGCGAGGGACTCTAAGTGAAACTGTGCACCATGATCCACCGGAAATAAGGAGGAATTGTCCTCCGGAAATTTAGGGGGTTTGGTGTCAGGCCCTGCAAGCGCAACGAACAATCAACAAGAGAGTACGGACCGGAACCATCGGCGAAGACCACTGCGACGAAAAGGGACTAGCGATTGGAAACTCGGTTCGTGAAACTGCAAATTTCTCAACTTCATCGGGAGCACACGCATACTCGCCGATGTGCTCAAGGACCGTGGATTCGGCATCGTAGCGCTGCAGGAGGTTTGTTGGAAGGGATCAATGGTGCGAACGTTTAGAGGTAATCATACCATCTACCAGAGCTGCGGCAACACACACGAGCTGGGAACAGCTTTCATAGTGATGGGCGATATGCAAAGGCGCGTGATCGGGTGGTGACCGATCAATGAAAGAATGTGCAGGTTGAGGATCAAAGGCCGGTTCTTCAACTTCAGCATAATCAACGTCCATAGCCCACACTCCGGAAGCACTGATGATGATAAGGACGCATTCTACACGCAGCTGGAACGTGAGTACGACAGCTGCCCAAGCCACGACGTCAAAATTATAATAGGAGATTTGAACGCTCAGGTTGGCCAAGAGGAGGAGTTTAGACCGACTATTGGAAAGCTCAGCGCTCACCGGCTGACGAACGAAAACGGCCTACAACTAATTGATTTTGCCGCCTCCAAGAATATGGCCATTCGCAGCACCTACTTCCAACACAGCCTCCCGTATCGGTACACCTGGAGATCACCACTGCAGACAGAATCTCAAATCGACCACGTTCTGATTGATGGACGGCACTTCTCCGACATTATCGCCGTCAGGACATATCGTGGCGCTAACATCGACTCTGACCACTATCTGGTGATGGTTAAACTACGCCCAAAACTATCCGTCATCAACAATGTTCGGTACCGACGACCGCCGCGGTACGACCTAGAGCGACTGAAGCAATCTGATGTCGCCACTGCATACGCGCAGCATCTCGAGGCAGCGTTACCGGAAGAAGGTGAGCTCGATGGGGCCCCTCTTGAGGACTGCTGGAATACAGTCAAAGCAGCCATTAACGACGCAGCGGAGAACAACGTCGGGTATATTGGTCAAAGTCGACGGAACGATTGGTTCGACGAAGAGCGCAGACAGATTCTGGAGGAGAAGGACGCAGCGCAGGCGGTCGCGATGCAGCAAGGTACCCGGCAGAACTGGAAGAAGCGGAGTGCGAGGAGATGGAACAGCTGTGCCTCAAGATACACGCAAGTTCTATCAGAAGCTCAACGCATCCCGCAAAGGCTTCGTGCCGCGAGCATCTTGACGGACGAACGTGTGGTGATCGAAAAGTGGAAGCAGCACTACGAGGAACATCTGAATGGCGCTGAGAGTACAGGCAGTGAAAGTGAAGGCAGCGGAGGATATGACTACGTCAGTTCAGCGGACGATGGAAGCCAACCACCCCCCACCTTGAGGGAAGTAAGGATGGTATCGGAGCTGAGCTCATCAAGATGGGCCCGGAAAATCTGGCCACTTGCCTGCACAAACTGATAGTCAGAATATGGGAAACCGAACAGCTACCGGAGGAGTGGAAGGAAGGGGTTATATGCCCCATCTACAAGAAAGGCGACAAACTGGAGTGTGAGAACTTTCGAGCGATTGCCATCCTTAATGCGCCTACAAAGTGATATCCCAGATCATCTTCCGTCGTCTGTCACCATTAGTGAACGAGTTCGTGGGAAGTTATCAAGCCGGCTTCGTTGACGGCCGCTCGACAACGGACCAGATCTTTACTGTACGGCAAATCCTTCAAAAATGCCGTGAATACCAGGTCCCAACGCACCATATGTTCGTTGATTTCAAGGCGGCATACGACAGTATAGACCGTGTAGAGCTATGGAAAATTATGGACGAGAACAGCTTTCCTGGGAAGCTTACCAGACTGATCAAAACAACGGTGGATGGTGTGCAAAACTGTGTGAAGATTTCGGGCGAACACTCCAGTTCGTTCGAATCGCGCCGGGGACTAAGACAATGTGATGGACTTTCGTGCCTGTAGTTCAACATTGCGCTAGAAGGTGTCATGCGGAGAGCCGGGTTTAACAGCCGGGGTACGATTTTCAACAGATCCAGTCAATTTATTTGCTTCGCAGATGACATGGACATTGTCGGCCGAACATTTGCAAAGGTGGCAGAACTGTACACCCGCCTTAAACGTGAAGCAACAAAAGTGGGACTGGTGGTGAATGCGTTAAAGACAAAGTACATGCTTGTGGGCGGAACTGAGCGCGACATGGCCCGCCTGGGAAGTAGTGTTACGATAGACGGGGATACCTTCGAGGTGGTCGAGGAATTCGTCTACCTCGGATCCTTGCTAACGGCTGACAACAACGTTAGTCGTGAAATACGAAGGCGCATCATCTGTGGAAGTCGGGCCTACTACGGGCTCCAGAAGAAACTGCGGTCGAAAAAGATTCGCCACCGCACCAAATGTGTCATGTACAAGACGCTTATAAGACCGGTTGTCCTCTACGGACATGAAACATGGACAATGCTCGAGGAGGACTTGCAAGCACTCGGAGTATTCGAGAGACGGGTGCTTAGGACCATCTTTGGCGGTGTGCAAGAAGACGGTGTGTGGCGGCGAAGAATGAACCATGAGCTCGCCCAACTCTACGGCGAACCCAGTATCCAGAAGGTAGCTAAAGCCGGAAGGGTGCGATGGGCAGGACATGTTGCAATAATGCCGGACAGCAACCCTGCAAAGATGGTGTTTGCTTCCGATCCGGCAGGTACGAGACGGCGTGGAGCGCAGCGAGCGAGATGGGCAGACCAGGTGCAAAACGACTTGGCGAACGTGGGGCGTATCCGAGGGTGGAGAGATGCGGCCTCCAACCGTGTATTGTGGCATCAAATTGTTGATTCAGTGTTATCTGTTTAGATGTAAACTAAATAAATGAAATGTATCAATTTATAACTCAACATTGTGACATTAACATGGTTTGGATTCCCAGTAAACCACATATCGTATATGAAATGATAAATTGTATCGCATATATAGCTATTTTGTTTCACATTCGTATGTGACTGCTTATAAAGATGGCTAAAATATGAATAATATTGTTTATGATACCTGCGTATGCAATATTTACGATTGCGTTTATGAAATTATGACTTTCATATGACTTGACCTATATAAACAATATCAGTTTTATCGGATCAAATTAGAAATATCGTTTATAAATATAAATATTTTCATGCAAATCATATACCGATGTGCGTTGTACGTATATAGCTTCCACCTTCTTCGTATTGAGCACTGAACCACTGAACCTTACCGATAAATTAAATTTCAAAATTACTTACTTCACTCCATCCGATCTGCCAAAATTTCGATTATTGCCGGTGTAATTTTGTGCTGCCAACCATTATCGCTCAATATCTGCAATAACGATTCACCGAACAACTAAAATGTAATTGAGCTGTAAACACAGTTCGAAAGTAAACACGATGAAAGACATTACTGATGTTGACATTTCAGAATCGTTTATACGTGGGTCGAATCGTTTGGAATGATGCGCAATTGTTGTAATGTTGTTATCATATACGATTCAAGCCACATTTGTACGTACAATAACAAGGCATCCGAATCGTATCAATGTAGTGTAAATCTCCATCTAGATTATGATTGTCAAAATTTTGCTGCTTTTCAAGAGTTGCTGAGTAGCGCAAGGGTAGAACACCAGCCTTTAGTTCCAGAGGTCAAATGTTCGAGACAGGGTTGTAACCATTTATTTTTTCAAATATTCACCAAGTCGTATAAATGATCATGAAAACTCGAGAAAGTCCTTATTTAGCACGTATATGGCCTCCACTTTAGTAGTAATATAGCGATTCGGTGCATTATATACTGTAAGTTGGCATTTAGGTACTAATAGGCGGTAGAGCATGGATTTACCTTTGTCTCATCCCAGGGGCACCTAGCCTGATGAGAGTTTAAGGGGAGCTACGATGGCCCACACCGTCCTTGGCAGCAGGGTTTGTCTCGAGGGGTTCAACTTTCCACTACGCACTTTTTGTTCAATCCCCGTTTGGCGTTGGGGTAAATGGATTATAGGAGGAAGTTCGGACACTGTTTTACACTTGTGGCTTCGTCATGAAAGGGGTTCACGTCACCTTAACACTCTCGAGGTTTAACCTCCCCGGTTGGTTCAAGCGCCAATAAAGCGGATTACTGGCTAACTATAGTGATCGGAATTCGTGTATGGCTTACTGGGAAACTATTCTTCACTATCCCCGTGATTATGTTCAGACACGTTATACAATGCTCAACCGGATATCTAATCACACTCGCGCACCTTTCTCAAACAACGGTTACAGCCAGAAGACACACCAGAGCGTCCGTGTGCCTTTTTATTATCTCCTCATCCGCTCTTATCTTTTTTGCATCTCCTCTACCCGGACCATTTTTCTACCTCCTGGTGCGTAAGCGTAGGCGTACGCGTAGGCGTATCGTGGGGATAGAACACAGTGACGGTGTGTTGAGAGGGCAATTTTAAAAGGGATTTTAACAATTTTAATTCTAACTCCTATCATTAAGAAAATTACATACATTTTATAATAATATTATTTCTATGGGACATGGCATATGTTACAATACATAATATCTTATGTGTATATGATTACCTATATCAATAGCAATAAGTATAAAAATGTTGACTGGGTTCTCACTCACTCACGCGACAACTGATCGCTCCACCATCCATTTTATCCGGATAAATTACAGTGCGATAAACTCCGGCACAAGCGATGGTGCGAAAAATTGTTATTCCTCTTCCCATGTTTCGTGAAAAATAAATGCTGCTTACTTTGCCGCTCCAAACTGATTGAACCTGACGATGCGCCACGATAAGTAGAAGGTTCAATACAGCAGTTTTTCTTTCTTCTTTCAGTCAGTCCATGTGGTGGCGTGGTTATAGTGGGCGCTCTACCCGATCAGGAATGCATAACAAAATTATAACTCAATTCTATCAATTGTTGTTATTCAAAACAACGTGTGTTATAATTAGATAATTCGATAAAAATGTGTCTTCGGCCAGTTTTATTTCATATCAAAATTAGAACAACATTAGTTATAATATTTTCACAAAATAATTGCCTACATTTTTTGTAGACATTGGAAAAAAATCGGAGGTAATCACCTTCAGTATAACTTGAACCCGCTCGATATTAATACATAGCTGGAACAAAGTTAATTGCTTACATTATGGATAGAAACCCGGCGTGGTAGCGTACCAGATTTCTATCCGTAATGTAGGCAATTACCTTGAAAGTAGATTTTTGTACAGAAAAAATATCAGTACATTCAAAGTTTTTTATTATTATCTTTATTTGGGAGATTTTCAGCCGGAGACTGGTTCATCTCCACATTCAAAGTTAATTGCCTATATGCCGGGTATTAAGCCACCCGGAGTGGAAATTAATTACTATGTCTGAAACTTGATTGGGCTGCGAAATGGTGAGTTGACATCCGGGAAGGGGCGCCTAACATAGCTCTGGTCCTCACAAGTTCCAATACTCACGCTTCCACGGGTCTTCCGATGACAATTGACCGCCAGCTAAGGGTTGCGTACTTAGCTGGTAGTGCAGCCTGGGCACTGTTGTCCTTCTGACATCAGCTAGAGTGAGAGGGTGCGTCCTGTGGGGTCTGCCTAGGATGTGGTGGGGTTCGACAGTGGGCTCTGTTGAACTTCTATAAAAAGCTGCATGTGTCCCCAAGCAGGCCCTATCAAAGCGACCGTGTGCCGCTCAAAGCGCACTAGCCTAGTCCTGGTGATGGGTGGGACTTTAAACAAATTTGACCCGACTGATCGAGCGTCTGTTCACCAAGGAGCTGCGGCTCCAACACCGTCTGTTCTAGCATCCAGCGGCTGAGTATGAAATGCTATTCTCCGAAAGCTATACCTAAGATGGCAGCCCCATCCCGGTGGATAGGGAACCTTGGGCCAACAACCTACTGTTCCCGAAACGTCAGTTGGTTCGAGAATCCGATAATGAAAGAATACGGACTGATTTTACGGCGACGACTCTTAGCGCGAAACAACGGACACGAATAGGAACATGGAACGTTTTAACCCTAGCCCAGCAGGGTAAATTGGCACAACTTGCCAATGAGGCACGCCGCATGAAGCTTGAGATCCTGGGACTGAGTGAAGTCCGTTGGCCAAACTTTGGAGAACACAGAACGCCGTCAGGACAAGTTCTGCTATACTCTGGTTTACGAGGTGAACACGCTCCCCGGCATCGCGGAGTTGGCTTCCTACTAAGCGCTCAGGCACACTCTGCGCTTATGAAGTGGGAACCTATAAGTGAAAGGATAATCGTTGCCAGATTTAGAACACGGGTCCGAAACCTTACTATAATCCAATGTTATGCGCCAACCGATGCTGCCGATCTGCAAGACAAAGAGAACTTCTACAGTCAACTCAATGCCGTCGTAGATAGAATTCCGAAGGGTGATATCAAGATCTGTTTGGGCGACTTCAATGCGAAGATCGGATCCGACAACTCGAACCATGAGCGCATTATGGGACGCCATGGTCTCGGAGAAATGAGTGAAAACGGAGAGCTGTTCGCAGAATTTTGTGGTAATAACGACATGGTGATCGGGGATCGCTCTTCCCTCATCGACCGGTTCACAAGGTCACGTGGGTCTCCCGTGACGGCTTTACAGAAAATCAAATCGACCACATCTGCATCAGCCGAAAATGGAAACGGAGCCTTCTTGATGTACGGAATAAACGTAGTGCCGATATCGCGTCTGATCATCACCTCCTCATCGGCGAAATACGCCTGCGCATTGCGCGGATTCGTCGGCAGGAGGAAAGAGTTGGACGACGATTCAACACACGCCGACTGGAAGATGCCACGGTGAAACGGTCCTTCGTTGAAGAACTGGAGACGCGTGCTGCAGATATTCCGGAAGGTGGCAGCGTGGAAGACCAATGGACCGCCATCAAGAATGCCTTCATCGCCACCAGCGAGAACAATCTGGGTGAACTACGCACCCAGAGAAAACAATGGATCACCGATGAGACCTGGAGGAAGATAGAGGAGCGAAGAGAAGCCAAAGCCGCGATAGAGCGATCGAAAACGAGAGGAGCCAAAGTCTTAGCCCGTCAACGATACACGGCTCTTGAGAAGGAAGTAAAACGCTCATGTCGACGGGACAAGCGAGCGTGGGCAGACTCTCTGGCCGACGAAGGAGAGAGAGCCGCCGCAACCGGGGACATTCGCCTCCTCTACGATATCTCACGACGCTTAAGCGGGGCGAAGATGAATGCAACGATGCCTGTGAAAGACGCGAATGATCAGTTATTGACCGACCCAACTGACCAGCTGAAACGCTGGTTCGAGCACTTCGAACAACTTTTTCAAGTGCCAACCAGGCCATCACCACCTCGGCATGATCTGCCTAGGATCCGACGTATAACACGTGTCAATACCGAAGCTCCATCACTGCTAGAGATTCAAACAGCCATCCAAAGCATGAAATCGAATAAAGCCCCAGGGGTCGACCGCATATCAGCCGAGATGCTCAAAGCTGACCCCATGACATCCGCACAACTACTGCATCGTTTATTTCGTAATATATGGGACACCGCAACTTTCCCGGTCGACTGGATGCAAGGTATCTTAGTGAAGGTGCCCAAAAAGAGTGACCTGACTGTATGCGATAACTGGCGAGGCATTATGTTGCTGCGTACCGTTCTCAAAGTCTGTGCAAAATTATCCAAGCCCGGATTCAGGAGAAGATCGATGCGACTCTCCGGCGGCAGCAAGCTGGATTCCGTGCCGGAAGATCCTGTGTGGACCATATTGTCACGCTCCGTATAATTCTGGAGCAGGTCAACGAATTCCAAGAGCCCCTTTACTTGGTATTCATTGACTACGAAAAAGCTTTCAACCGTCTCAATCACGAGAATATGTGGGGCGCTCTGAGACGCAAGGGGGTTCCTGAGAAAATCATCGGCCTCATCAAAGCACAGTACGAGGCCTTTTCGTGTAGAGTGCTGCACAATGGGGTCCTGTCCGACCCTATCCGGGTCGTAGCTGGTGTGAGGCAAGGATGTATTCTATCACCGTTACTGTTCCTCATCGTTATCGACGAGGTTCTGGTAGATGCGATTGACCGTGAACCAAACCGCGAGCTGTTATGGCAGCCTATAACCATGGAGCACCTAAATGACTTCGAATTGGCGGATGCAATGGCGTATGGGGGTGGGGGGGGGGGGGCGGTGTTTGGACATAGGACTCTCCCCAAAAAACGAAATTTTCAGGAGAAATTTTTTTTAGAGGAAAAAATGTTAGGAAACCCCCCCCCCCCCAGACCAATTTTCTGGCTACGCCACTGGGCGGATGATGTTGCACTCCTCGCGCAACGGCGCTCTGATATACAGAGTAAGCTCAACGACCTTGCCGAGCGCTCCTCCTCGGCAGGTTTAGTCATCAACGTCAACAAAACCAAATCGTTGGATGTAGACACAGTGACTCCTTCCAGTTTCACAACCAGTGGAGAATGTTGAAAGCTTCAAATATCTTGGTAACCAAATGGCTTCAGACGGCGGTACCAAGATCGACATAGGCACACGGATCAAGAAAGCAAGGGCTGCCTTTGCGAGTCTAAGAAATATCTGGAAAACCAGGCAGATAAGTGAACGCACCAAAATACGAATTTTCAACTCTATCGTGAAATCTGTGCTGTTATATGCTAGCGAAACATGGTGTGTATCAGTGGAGAACACTCAACGGCTGCAGGTGTTCATTAACAGATGCCTGCGGTATATAATTCGGGCCTGGTGGCCTCACAACTGGATCTCAAACAACAAGCTCCATCGTCGTTGTCACCAGAGGCCGATAGCAACAGAAATTCGGGATCGGAAGTGGGGCTGGGTCGGCCACACTCTACGTAGGGGCGGAAACGAAATCTGTAAACAAGCATTAGACTGGAACCCAGCGGGACATCGCAGCAAAGGCAGACCCAGAAGCTCATGGCGGCGAAGCCTCAATAAAGAAATAAAAGAAGTCAGCCGAAATCTAAACTGGCAACAGGTTAAAGCGATAGCAGGGCAACGTCCATGATGGAGTTCTTTCAAGTCGGCCCTTTGCACCACCGGAGGTGTACAGGATCCATAACATGATGTTTTGTCATATGTGTAACTAGCATAAGATGATGTGGAAATGCTAATATCATCTTTCAAACCGGGCTTTTTTTAAATATTTTTTCAGTTCAGCAATAGGCGTTGCTTCCATCTAGTGTGTCGTGAGAAAAAAAGTTGAAAAGTAAGGGAAAGTTAGTGTAAACACATCGATTTTGATGACGATGCTGCATGCCTTCGCTAGGAGTGGAAGACGGAGGATTTTCCTTCGTCGTACGAATGAGGTAGGAAATCGGACAGATTAACTGAATCGCAAAGTTTGTTCGAAGTGTTTTTCTAGAAAATAACACCGGAATGTAACTAGAATGAGTTCAGATTGTACACCCAATCTTTTTTTTTTTACACGGTTGGTATTCTTTAACTTCCCGATTAACCTGATTTTTGAAAGATTTTTATATATCACCTCAACTTTCTTTGATTTTTTATGAATTTTTTGATGGGGTTTACTCATAGTTTCATTAGCGCTACTTATCGCCAGGTGATAAGTTCGTTGATTCAAATTATTATACGAGAGTATTTAGTCAATTAGAATTTGATATGGCGGAAATTAGCGCCATGGACGAATTAGCGCATGACCCTATGGGAAAAACTATTCGAGAGGGTATACTTGGAATTTTCATAAATTACATCAACTATCACTTGTCATAAGACGAGTTAATACAATCCCATTGAATTCCACCACTTAATTGTATCTTGACAGATACGTATTTCGACCTCAAATGTAAGGCCGTCTTCAGTGTCTCGTACTTGACTCGACTAGTCGAGTACACTGAAGACGGCCTTACTGTTGAGGTCGAAATACGTATCTGTCAAGATACAATTAAGTGGTGGAATTCAATGGAATTGTACAAACTCGTCTTATGACAAGTGATAGGATATGTTTTATCCACAACTCCGGCACTCGGCATGCCTGTTTGTCATTTGTAAAACAAATAAAAAAAACTGAAAAAATGTGGACAAGTAGGCTTTATCTTTTTTGCTCATTTTCTCCATTTGATGTTTTTTTTTTCATATGGGACTAATATGCGATCATAGGCAGTATGCCGTGAGTCTAACTTTATCATTCTTTTAAGTCGAACATCTTTCCGCTAGGCTAAAGAAATCACATCACCATTGGAAATCAATTGATTTTGATTGATACCAAAGCAGAATAACGACAAATATTTAGAATAGACACTGACTTTCGTTCAATTATGCACTCATTAATATCAGAGAATTGTATTGCATTATTGAAAATCTAGACAACAAAAAGAAACTTAATCGCCATCTGTGGACTTTTGATTGATGTCACCATCACAATGCTTGTACATCTAATCGTTATCAATCCATAGTCAAACATATCGCATCAGCAGCTGTCAACTGTATTGATTCAGCGCGCGAATCATTCTTCATAGTAGACACTAACAAGACAGTTTTGTGACGGGTACGCTTTTGCACTGTGATACGGGGCTCATGCTGGCCTAGAATAGACTGGGCTGCACTCCCCCATCGTTAATCGGGCGCACTGCGACGGATTCACAATTAAATGTGTGTAAAATTGCGTAATCAGCAAAGGCAGGAACACTTAGTGTTGGTGCCCATTTTCCATAATTGCTCTAGTACTTCCCGTGGGCGACTCGCGTCTATTCATAAACCTGTGCTCCCTTATCAGTTTAGCTACAATGCTTACCGTGCTCGCACCTGTCCGACACACTTCCAATCGGTGACAACTCTTTGGTTGCAGTAAAAAATAAAAAATAAAATGCGCGTAGGTAGTCGAAATTGCTGTAAGCGGAATTGAAGGTTTATGACGAATTATTTTTCGATTTGCAGTTGTCGCATTTTATGAAAGCACTCTTTTGCGGTTTGGTCATCTTAGCAAGCGTGGCATTCGTCTTCTTCGCCTACTATGGAAGCACTGCAACGCATGAAATTGTACAAACCGCACGTAGCAAACTTGTCGGCTATCTGCAGGTGAAGGATTCCGACTTACAAAGCTTAATATTGGAGGAAAATGGCACGTTTCCACCTGGTGATATGGGCCAACCTGTCCTACTCGATGAACCCATCAGTGGGGACATTAAAAAACAAATAGATTCCGGTTGGTCCATGCAGGGATTGAACCAGTACACGTCCGATTTGGTGTCCGTTAATCGAAGGCTTCCAGATATCAGAGACGAATGGTGTAAGGCGCCGGGACGATTCCTCTCTGAACTACCACCGGCGTCGATCGTCATCGTGTTCTACAATGAAGCATGGTCGGTGCTCGTACGCACGGTGCACTCGATTTTGGCGCGAACCCCACCGGAACTAATCGAGGAAATCGTTCTGGTGGATGACTACTCGACGTTAGCACACCTGAAAACGCAGCTGGCAGATTATTTCCGGCCCATGCAGAAAGTACGAATAGTGAGGGCCAGTCAACGTCAAGGACTGATAAGAGCAAGAATTTTGGGAGCAAAAAGTGCAAAGGCAGATATATTAACGTTTGTGGATGCACATTGTGAGGTGATAGTGGGTGAGTGCGAAATTTACCTTAGTGAATAGATCTGAATAGTAGTAGTCACAATATTAGTCGGATTTTTACACTATTTCTAAGACTAAGTTGAGCTGCCTACAGGAAATGGATCAACAATAAAAATGATCAGTTCCTTAACCTTCTAAATAGTAGGTGAATCAATGCTGTTGTCAATTCCTTGGTTATTTACTATTGACGAACCTTGATTTGCCATTTGTGGAAGAATGCACCGATTTGTTGCAGGTTGTGTTGAAAAAGCTAGCTTTATTTGCAAAAATAACACTGAATGGCTGAGACCATTTCGTCTTTTCGTCATAATCTCGAAAACCACTAAAAGATACACTTTTTTTGCCAAACTCATACGTACCAAATCAGAAGCTCAAGAGTTCTAGCAAATGGACGTTGCTTCCGTTGGTTTTAGCCTGTACGACGATGGACGGAAATACATGCCATATCTCTACCATCCAAACGTATACCTATAACAACTGTCGTCTGTTCATTTTCTGTTCTAAATCTACTAATGTGATAATCTTGATAGAGAACCGACTCGATAATCGTCATATCCAACAATTGTAGAAATGTGATTGATAAGCAGGCCCAATAATAAGGCTTCTTTGTTAAAGCCAGCGCAAAAATGTCGATTTGGATTATTTCTCTATTTTTTAACACTGATAATAGAATCCAATGGGTTCAAGAAATCAAGCTAATCTATATACAGAAGGTTTCGTGCAATACAGGCACATTTTTTTTTTTTTTGAATGAGCCTTTTAAAATATGAGTAATTCTCGCTGAAAGCGGGCCACTATTTACACGAGGTTCTTAAAATGTCAAAATTTATATTCTTTCGAAAGCTTTCGGCGAGTATATTAAGGATCCGAGTTAAATTCTTCAGAAAGATGAACCCCTCGTTAGTTATACACGAAATCATTTTAATGGACCCCTCGATTTTTGTCAATTCTTGACTCACCAAAACTATCATAACTCCAACATTTCTCAACCGATCGTAGAGATCAGCATATCGTTGGAAAGAGGAAGAGTGTATCCTCAATTTGCAATAATAAAAATAGAAGCAGCCATATTGAATTTGGCCGCCATCTTGGATTTCTTTTTGAAAACTATTTTTCCGCCAGGTTCGCAACCACCGATTTTGAATATTAATACATCGATGGAAAGCTTAGCTTATATTGTGCATTGTGTCCAAAAATCTCAGGTGTATGTTTTTTCTATTAAAAGTTATGTACGATTTACCAAATTATTTTTTGAAGGCCCATCTGACCAACGAACATTATTTTTATGGTTAATATAAGCCAAATATGTTATCTAAGCCAAATATTTTTCAAAACTGAAAAGCATATCTACAACAGTATTTTATTTGAAGGGATCAAAAGTTTTGAGCATAACGGAGCCGTTTTCAAGTTATTGAATAAAATAATTCAAGAATTTTGGTATTGGTAAATAGTACTTAACTTTTGATAGAAAAAACATACACCTGAGATTTTTGGACTAAGCTTTCAATCGATGTATTAATATTCAAAATCGGTGGTTGCGAACCTGGCGGAAACATAGTTTTCAAGAAGAAATCCAAGATGGCGGCCAAATTCAATATGGCTGCCTATATTTGTACTACTGTGATACACTTTTCCTCTTTCCAACGATATGCTGATCTCTATGATCGGTTAAGAAATGTTGGAGTTATGATAGTTTTGGTGAGTCAAGAATTGACAAAAATCGAGGGGTCCATTAAAATGATTTCGTGTATAACTAACGAGGGGTTCATCTTTCTGAAGAATTTAACTCGGATCCTTAATATACTCACCGAAAGCTTTCGAAAGAATATAAATTTATACATTTTTAAGAACCTCGTGTAAATAGCAGAGCATTAGTGATTAATCATAGATTTAATCATGATTATTGAATAATGGGTTATTTAATCATTATTCATTAATCATAATCATACAAAAAAATTGATTCAATCATTAATCACTAATCGTTAATCATAGAACTTTACACTTAATCATTAATCACTAATCATATTCATAATTGTTTTGAGTTTATTCATTAATCATCAATTTTAATCATTGCATGCATCGCTTTTATTCATTAATCTTTAATCATAATCATTTAATTTTCATACCTTTCAATAACCCTATTTGGTAAAAATATTCCTTGATAATTGACCAATATGCAAACCATTCAATTTAATTATTCATAATCATTAATCATTAATCATACCGATCTTTAATCATTAATCATACACATATTGTGTCAGCATTTAATCACGATCGGTAATCGTTAATCATACTCCAAACGGTTTATTCATTAATCGTAATCGTTATTCATTGTCAAAAAAAATTCAATCGTTAATCATAATCATTAGTCATTGTCAAAAATGATTAAATCATTAATCATAATCTTTAATCATAGAGTTGAATTATTTAATCTTAACAAATTTAATCATTCATTGGAAGCGTTATTCATTAACGCTCTGGAGTGGCCCGGTTTCAGCGAGAATTACTCATATGAGTTTACATAATCCTTAAACATTATAGTAATTTGAATAGTTTTTTCCATTTTATTTTTGACTAGTTTTATTTGCTAATTATTTAATACATGCATTCATCTCTTAGACTAGGTGTTCCGTGTTTTCTTAACACTATCATCCTTATTTGCTATGCTACATTTTTAGTTATTATTAATACATTTCAATTGCCTCTGCCCAATTTTTCCCTCTGGTTGAATTGAACCATGTAGGAATTACAATGTTTTCAACTTAAACTAAAATTAACCTAATTCATACTAAGGGTACAAGGAGATAATCGTTGCAATAGAAGATTGCAATGATTTTTGTCTAAAATTGGAAATTATTTTGTTGGACATTTGTTGCAATGTCTTAAAAATTCTAAAAATTCAATGAAGTTCATTGGTACTATACCACGGAGGCAGCTTCAGAATCATTTTCAAAATTTTATTTTTAATCCTCTGGAGTGCCTTCTTTCTGGTATTGCATATTGACACAGCATACAACATGCCTGGTCTAAAATAAGACAAATAAGACAAATAAGACAAATAAGACAAATAAGACAAATAAGACAAATAAGACAAATAAGACAAATAAGACAAATAAGACAAATAAGACAAATAAGACAAATAAGACAAATAAGACAAATAAGACAAATAAGACAAATAAGACAAATAAGACAAATAAGACAAATAAGACAAATAAGACAAAGTAAGACAAAGTAAGACAAAGTAAGACAAAGTAAGACAAAGTAAGACAAAGTAAGACAAATAAGACAAATAAGACAAATAAGACAAATAAGACAAATAAGACAAATAAGACAAATAAGACAAATAAGACAAATAAGACAAATAAGACAAATAAGACAAATAAGACAAATAAGACAAATAAGACAAATAAGACAAATAAGACAAATAAGACAAATAAGACAAATAAGACAAATAAGACAAATAAGACAAATAAGACAAGTAAGACAAATAAAACAAATAAAACAAATAAGACAAATAAGACAAATAAGACAAATAAGACAAATAAGACAAATAAGACAAATAAAACAAATAAGACAAATAAGACAAATAAGACAAATAAGACAAATAAGACAAATAAGACAAATAAGACAAATAAGACAAATAAGACAAATAAGACAAATAAGACAAATAAGACAAATAAGACAAATAAGACAAATAAGACAAATAAGACAAATAAGACAAATAAGACAAATAAGACAAATAAGACAAATAAGACAAATAAGACAAATAAGACAAATAAGACAAATAAGACAAATAAGACAAATAAGACAAATAAGACAAATAAGACAAATAAGACAAATAAGACAAATAAGACAAATAAGACAAATAGTACAAATAAGACAAATAAGACAAATAAGACAAATAAGACAAATAAGACAAATAAGTCATATAAGACAAATAAGACAAATAAGACAAATAAGACAAATAAGACAAATAAGACAAATAAGACAAATAAGACAAATAAGACAAATAAGACAAATAAGACAAATAAGACAAATAAGACAAATAAGACAAATAAGACAAATAAGACAAATAAGACAAATAAGACAAATAAGACAAATAGAACAAATAAGACCAATAAGGCAAATAATACAAATTAAACAAATAAGACAAATAAGATAGATAAGACAAATAAGACAAATAAGACAAATAAGACAAGACTAAGAAGAAAAATAAAGAAAGTTCCTCCAGGAGTTCCTTCGGAAGTTCCTCCGGAATTTCCTCCAGCAATTCCTTCGGAAGTTCTTCCAGGAATTGTCTACGAAAGTTCCTCCAAGAAATCTTTCAGAAGTTACTCCAGGAATTCCTCCGGAAGTTCCTCCAGGAATTCCACCGAAAGTTCCTCCAGGAATTCCTCCGGAAGTTCTTCCAGGGATGCCTCCGGAAGTTCCTCCAGGAATTCCTCCGGAAGTTCCTCCAGGAATTCCTCCGGAAGTTCCTCCAGGAATTCCTCCGGAAGTTCCTCCAGGAATTCCTCCGGAAGTTCCTCCAGGAATTCCTCCGGAAGTTCCTCCAGGAATTCCTCCGGAAGTTCCTCCAGGAATTCCTCCGGAAGTTCCTCTAGGAATTTCCCGGAAGTTCCTCTAGGAATTCCTCCGGAAGTTCCTCCAGGAATTCCTCCGGAAGTTCCTCCAGGAATTCCTCCGGAAGTTCCTCCAGGAATTCCTCCGGAAGTTCCTCCAGGAATTCCTCCGGAAGTTCCTCCAGGAATTCCTCCGGAAGTTCCTCCAGGAATTCCTCCGGAAGTTCCTCCAGGAATTCCTCCGGAAGTTCCTCCAGGAATTCCTCCGGAAGTTCCTCCAGGAATTCCTCCGGAAGTTCCTCCAGGAATTCCTCCGGAAGTTCCTCCAGGAATTCCTCCGGAAGTTCCTCCAGGAATTCCTCCGGAAGTTCCTCCAGGAATTCCTCCGGAAGTTCCTCCAGGAATTCCTCCGGAAGTTCCTCCAGGAATTCCTCCGGAAGTTCCTCCAGGAATTCCTCCGGAAGTTCCTCCAGGAATTCCTCCGGAAGTTCCTCCAGGAATTCCTCCGGAAGTTCCTCCAGGAATTCCTCCGGAAGTTCCTCAGGAATTCCTCCGGAAGTTCCTCCAGGAATTCCTCCGGAAGTTCCTCCAGGAATTCCTCCGGAAGTTCCTCCAGGAATTCCTCCGGAAGTTCCTCCAGGAATTCCTCCGGAAGTTCCTCCAGGAATTCCTCGGAAGTTCCTCCAGGAATTCCTCCGGAAGTTCCTCCAGGAATTCCTCCGGCAGTTCCTCCAGGAATTCCTCCGGAAGTTCCTCCAGGAATTCCTCCGGAAGTTCCTCCAGGAATTCCTCCGGAAGTTCCTCCAGGAATTCCTCCGGAAGTTCCTCCAGGAATTCCTCCGGAAGTTCCTCCAGGAATTCCCTCGGAAGTTCCTCCAGGAATTCCTCCGGAAGTTCCTCCAGGAATTCTTCCGGAAGTTCCTCCAGGAATTCCTCCGGAAGTTCCTCCAGAAATTCCTCCTGAAGTTCCTCCAGGAATTCCTCCGGAAGTTCCCTCGGGAATTCCGAAGGAACTTTCGGAAGTATTCCCGAAGGAACTTCCGGAGGAATTCCCGAACGAATTTCCGGAGGAATCCCCGAAGGAACTTCCGGAGGAAAATTCCCACAGGAGCTTCACAAGAAATTCCCAAAGGAACTTCCGAAGGAATTCCCGAATGAACTCCTGGAGGAATTCCCGGAGGAACTTCCGGAGGAATTCCCGAAGGAACTTCCGGAGGAATTCGAAGAACTTCCGGAGGAATTCGAAGGAACTTCCGGAGGAATTTCGAAGGAACTTCCGGAGGAATTCGAAGGAACTTCGGAGGAATTCCCGAAGGAACTTCCGGAGGAATTCGAAGGAACTTCCGGAGGAATTCGAAGGAACTTCGGAGGAATCGAAGGAACTTCCGGAGGAATTCGAAGGAACTTCCGGAGGAATTCCCGAAGGAACTTCGGAGGAATTCTGAAGGAACTTCGGAGGAATTCCAAAGAACTTCGGAAGAATTTCCGAAGGAACTTCCGGAGGAATTCACAAAGGAACTTCCGGAAGAATTCCCGAATGAACTTCCGGAGGAACTCCCGAAGGCACTTCCGGAGGAATTCCCATAGGAACCCCTGAAGGAACTACCGAAGTAACTCCTGGAAGAACTTCCGAAGAAATTCCTGGAACAACTTCCGAAGAAATTCCTGGAGGAACTTCCGAAGGAACTCTTGTCGGATTTTTCGAAGGAATTCCTGGCGGAACTTCCGAAGAAATTCCTGGAGGAACTTCCGAAGGAATTCCAGGAGGAACTCCCGAAGGAATTCCTGAAGGATCTTCCGAAGGAATTCCTGGAGGAACATCCGAAGGAATTTCTGGAGAGGATTTCTAGAGGAAATTCCGGAGGAATTCTTAGAGGTACTTCCGGAAGAATTCCTGGAGAAACTTTCGAAGGAATTTCTGGAGAAACTTCCGAAGGAATTCTTGGAGAAACTTGCAAAGGAATTACTGGAGAAACTTCCGAAGAAATTCCTGGAAGAACTTCTGAAGGAATTCCTGGAGAAACTTCCGAAGGAACTCCTGGAGGAACTTCCAGAGGAATGTTTGTAGAAACTTCCGGAGGAATTCCAGGAGGATTTACTGTAGGAACTTCCGGAGGAATTACTGGAGCAACTTCCGGAGTAATTCCTGAAGGAACTTCAGAAGAAATTCTTGGAGGAACTTCTGGAGGATTTCCTAGAGGAGCTTCTGGAGGATTTCCTGGAGGAATTTACGGAGGAACTTCCGGAGGAATTCCCGGAGGTACTTCCGGAGGTACTTCCGGAGGAACTTCTGGAGGAATACCTGGAGGGACTTCCGTAGGAATTTGTCTTGATTATCTTATTTGTACTGTTTGTCTTAGTTGCTTTATTTGTCTCTTTTATTTTGCTTATTTGTTCTATTTGTCTTATTTGTTTTTTTTATTTTCGATTATTTATCTCATCAAATTCCAATATTTGATTTCAATTTATATATTTGGTATCCTCGTGTTCCCAAATAGGAATACGCTTTTTTCTAGTGTCACGCTAGATTCAAAGCTGACGGACTTTCTATCGCTCTCATCGCTCCTTTCCTGCCGTGCGCCACAAGAAAATATGCTGTTGGCTGCTCTCCCGAAATGGTAACTTTTGTATGGAATTTAAAAAACTTGGTTGAAGTAAAAAGAACTTCCTGCAAAATTTATTGCGGTGACATATACTTTTTATTACATCAAAATGATCGTTGGAAAAATTCAAAACTTTTGTCAGTTGGGTTTTGCGAAATTCGGTTCCTTTGTGCCTCAAATCATCGGAGAGAGGTACTGAGAAGCGAAAATTTCAGTTGTACAATAGCTCAGTATTGAGACATTCATTTCAATTTGGGAAATAGTAGGTCCATGAAATTTTGTAGGAACATTCCTTGATAAATTTCAAAGAGATTGTCAGTTGGGATAAGCGAAATTCGTTCCCAATTCCGAGTTATAGACATTTTAGTACGAAAATAGCGCTCTACCGCGAGAGAGCTTCCCTCAGACCTTAATGTAGGCAATTAAAATGAAAATCAGTACGATAAACACATGCGCGTTTTAACCCATCCACTGGCGCATCTCACCCCGCATGGTTTCAAAATCAATATTTTTCGGGTGCTTTTTAAAAATCAAATTTCTGTGCAATAAAATGTACAATTAGATATCTGTCATCGGTAGTCAGTCGCAGATATGCTGTTCTTTAGTATGCGCTGATGAAAACTGGCTGAAATGGTGGTTTTCATTGATAAAAATGGCATTTTCCTTAACGTGGGCGTCCTACCCCCAGTTCCCCTACATAATTTTTTTCACAAGTTATTTACAATTGTGTTTTTATTCAAACATGTAACCCTTAAGGAACCCTATAACTTTTTATAACGGATAATTTCTTTAAATCTGATATTGGTGACTTGAGAGCCGAATTAGTGTCAAATGACATAAATGTCATGACATTCCGTGACATTTTTCTAATTGCGCTCTCATGGCTAACACTTTGTATTTAGAACAACGATCTGATTGACAAAGTTCTAGGATCCTTCAAGCATTGCATGTTAATTAAACATCCGAATTGTAAATAACTACTGAATTCAATCATTTGTACAACTTGTACTGCTAAGGTTTTTTTTCTCTAAAATATGTATGAACGATTGTATTCATATACACCTCTTTGGTTCTCCGTAAAATTATATTGGGGACAAAGTGTGCACTTGGTAAGAACTGATTTATTGAGGGCCATCAACATTGACAGTATTACACTAATATAGAGGCAAATCCACCTCGGTGGTTCGTTAGCATCATATGCAAAGGCGAGTTCTCTGTGTCGGCTGCATAATCCCTTTGTATCAAAATTAACAGGGTTTAGGTACAGTTATTGTCTGATGTGTTGAATTTGATAACCATCTACGTCTAAACTGACATATTCAATGGAAGATGCACTATTTAGTAATTTCGATGTAGTTAAATGACAGAATCGGGGAATGACTTACTTATTATGAGATCATACAAATCGGAAAGAACCAAAGAAAACAAGACCACACAGAAAAAGGGTGTCAGGCCATTAGGCCGAAGGCCATTTGGCCGAAGGTCATTAGGCCGAATGGTCATTAGGCCGAATGGCCATTAGGCCAAACGGTCATTAGGCCGAATTGCCATTAGGCCGAATTAGCAAAAGGAAAAAGTGAAAAATGAGAAGTTCTTTCTTCACCTTACGCCTCCTTCCTTCCTTCTTCTTCGTTTTTCCTTCTTCCTTCTTCCCTCTTCCTTCTTCCTTCTCCCTTCTTCTTTCTTCCTTCTCACTTCTTCCTTCTTCCTTCTTCCTTCTTCCTTCTTCCTTCTTCCTTCTTTCTTCTTCCTTCTTCCTTTTTCCTTCTTCCTTCTTCCTTCTTCTTTCTTCCTTCTTCCTTCTTCCTTCTTCCTTCTTCCTTCTTTCTTCTTCCTTCTTCCTTTTTAATTTTTCCTTCTTCTCCTTCCTTCTTCCTTCTTCCCTCTTCCTTCTTCCTTCTACCTTCTTCGTTCTACCTTCGTCCTTCTATCTTCTTCCTTCTTCCTACTTCCTTCTTCCTTCTTCCTTCTTTCTTCTTCGTTTTTCCTTCTTCCTTTTTTTCCTTCCTTTTTTCTTCTTCCTTCTTCCTTCTTTCTTTTTCCTTCTTTTTTCTTTCTTCTTCCTTCTTCCTACTTCCTTCTTCCTTCTTCCTTCTTTCTTTTTCCTTCTTTTTTCTTTCTTCTTCCTTCTTCCTACTTCCTTCTTCCTTCTTCCTTCTTCCTTCTTCCTTCTTTCTTCTTTCTTCTTTCTTCTTCCTTTCTTCCTTCTTCCTTCTCTCTTCTTCCTTCATCCTTCTTCCTTCTTCCTTCTTCCTTTTTCTTTCTCCTTTCTTTCTTCTTCCTTCTTTCTTCTTCCTTCTTCCTTCTTTCTTCTTCTTTTCTCACTCTTCCTTCTTCCTTCTTCTTTCTTCCTTCTTCTTTCTCCCTTCTTCCTTCTTCCTTTTGTCTTCTTCGTTTTTCCTTCTTCCTTTTTTTTTCTTCATTTTTTTTTCTTCCTTCTTCCTTCTTTCTTCTTCCTTCTTTTTTCTTTCTTCTTTCTTCTTTCTTCTTCCTTCTTCCTTCTTCCTTCTTCCTTCTGCCTTCTTCCTTCTTCCTTCTTCCTTCTTCTTTCTTCCTTCTTCCTTCCTTCTTCTTCCTTCTTCTTCCTTTCTTCCTTCTTCCTTCTTCCTTCTTTCTTCCTTCTTCCTTCTTTCTTCTTCCTTCTTCCTTATTCTTTCTTCCTTCTTCCTTCTTCCGTTCTACTTCTTCCTCACTTCGCACTACTCACTTGTCACTCCCCAGTTCGCATTCGGCCTAATGACCGTTCGGCCTAATGGCCATTCGGCCTAATGGCCTTCGGCCTAATGACCTTCGGCCTAACGGCCTTCGGCCTAATGACCCAGCATCCAGAAAAAGTATTATAATGAAGGTTCAACGAAATGCATAGCGTATAAATCGATATGCACTAGACTTGTGCGCTGATTGAAGTTTAACAGGCGGCGGCGTGGCAGCGTCACGCCGATGATGATCGACGGCGGCGTGGGTCGGCGTGAACTAAGTTCAAGCGTCAAAACTTCTCCGGAATTTCTTCAGCAGTACCTCAACTAGTTCCTCAGGTATTTCTTTTCATTTCTGCTGTTGAGATTTCGGTGAAATTTTACCGATTTCGGTGATTTATTTTAAGTGGATGTCATTCGAAAGTTCTTCCATGATTTCATCCAGAAATTCCTCCATGATATCGTCCGAAAGTTCCTTCGGGATGTCGTCCGGAAGTTCCTCCACATTTTTATCCGGAATTTCCTCCAGGAAATTCCACCAGGATTTCGTTTGGAAGTTCCTCCACAACTTCCTCCGGAAGTTCCTCCACGAATTCCTCCGAAAGTTCATCCAGGAATATCTCCGGAAGTTCGTCTGGAAGTTCCTTTAGGATTTCGTCCGGAAGCTCCTACAGATGTCGTCTGGAAGTTCCCACAGATGTCAACCGGAAGTTCCTCCAGGACATCGTCCGGAAATTCCTCCAAGATTTCGTGTGGAAATTTCTGCAAGATTTCGTCCGGGAGTACCTCCAGGATTTCGTTCGGTAGTTCCTCCATGATTTCGTCCGGAAGTTTCTCCAGGATTTCGGCCGAAAATTTTTCAATTCAATTCAATTCGAATTCGTCCGGAGGTTTACGTTCGAAAGATCATCCAGGATGTCGTCCGTAAGTTGCTACAGGATTCCGTCCAGGAAGTTCCTTCAATATTTCGTCCGAAAGTTCAACTAGGATTTCGTCCGGAAGTTCCTCCATGATTTCGTCTGGAAGTTCCTCCAGGATTACATTCGAAAGATCATCCAGGATGTCATCCGGAAGTTCCTACATGATTTATTCCGGAAGGTCCTTCAGGATTTCGTGTGAAAGTTCCTCCAGGAATTTCTTCGGAAATTCCAGAATTCCTACAAAATTTCCATCGAAGTTTCTCCCTTCTTTATGAATTTTCCCGGAAGTTTCTCCAGGAATTCCTCAGATATTCCATAAGAGTTATTCAGATTTTTAACGGATGTTTCTCTAAACTGTCCACCAGTTTTTCCTCGAAGAATTCTCCCCGGAGGTCTTCCAGAAATTCCTTCAAGAATTCTTCATAAATAACTTTGAGAACTCTCCGAAAATTTCCACTGAACTCCTTTCGAACAGAACAACGGTTCTCAATCTGGGGTACATGAACCCCTGGGGGTACCTTCGCCAAACCCAGGGGGGCCTAGAACGAAATGCTCAATGGCGGATGAATTATGACTTATTGATAAAGTTTTGACAATTTTGTATTTTTTTTTTTCTAAACTTTGTCTAGTACATAATATGCATGGTGATCAGTAAGTCATGGCCTATTGAATCCTGACCTCCACAACCAGTACAATGGATGAAGGGCTGTGAGACAAAACATCAAAAGGGCAAAACCTCGAATGAACAAATTTTGAAAAGTTTCTATGCAATCTACCAGGCCAAAACAGAATGGAATCTAGAGTCTACAGATTTGAAAGCCTCCATTTGACAGACATGTAGACTTTTTCCCGAAAAGCTCAGTTGCTTCGTTGCAAGAGAATTGGAAGCATCCTTCTACGGTTCTCGGAAGCCTCCTTTCAAGTGTCCCTGAAGCCTCATTTTAAGAGGTTCAAAAACTTTCTTTTAAGAGGCCCGGAAGCCAATGCCCGAAAGTCTCCTTTCAAGAGGCTTAAAAGCCTCTTTTCAACAGGCTTGAAAGCCTTAATTTTAAAAGGCTCGAACGAGTCTTTTGAAAACGCTTGAAAGGCTCCTTTCAAAAGGCTCATAAGCTTCCTTTTGAGTGGTTCGCAAGCCTCCATCAAGGAGGCTCGTATTTTTTTCCTTCAAGAAGCTTGGAAGCGTCCACTCAAGATACTCCAATGCCTCATTTTAAGTGGCTAAAAAGCCACCATTCAAGAGGCTCGAAAGGCTCAAAAGTGTTTTTTAAAAATACTCTGAAGCCTCCTTTCAGGGGGCTCAAAAATCGCCATTCAATAGGCTCGGAAGACTCTTTTCAAGAGGCTTGGAAACCTCCTTTCAAGAACTCGAAAACGTCCCATCAAGATGCTCGGAATTCTTTTTTTAAGAAGCTTGGATGCGTATTTTCAAGAGGCTCAGATGCGTCCTTTCAAGATACTCAGAACCCTTCTTTCGAGTGACTCGGAAGCCTTCCATAAAATGGCTCGTAAGGTCTTTCAAGAAGCTCGGAAGCCTCCTTTCAAGAGACTCGGAAGCCTTCTTTCAAGAGGCTCGGAAGCCTTTTTCAAGAGGCTCGGAAGCCTTTTTCAAGAGGCTCGGAAGCCTCCTTTCAAGAAGCGCGGAAGCCACCTTTCACGATGCTCGGAAGCCTCCTTTCAAGAGGCTAGGAAGCCTCCTTTCAAGAGGCTATGAAGCCTCCTTTCAAGTGGCACGGAAGCCGCCATTCATCAGGCTCTGAAGCCTTCTTTCAAGAGGCGCGGAAGCCTACTGTTAAGAAGCGCGGAAGCCACCTTTCAAGATGCTCGAAAGCCTTTTTTCAAGAGGCTCGGAAGCCTTTTTTAAAAAGGCTCGGAAGCCTCCTTTCAAGAGGCTCGGAAGCCTCCTTTCAAGAGCTTAGGAAGCCTCCTTTCAAGTGGCTCGGAAGCCTTTTTCAAGAGTCTCGGAAGCCGCCATTCATCAGGCTCTGAAGCCTTCTTTCAAGAGGCGCGGAAGCCTACTGTTAAGAAGCGCGGAAGCCACCTTTCAAGATGCTCGAAAGCCTTTTTTCAAGAGGCTCGGAAGCCTTTTTTAAAAAGGCTCGGAAGCCTTCTTCCAAGAGGCTCGGAAGCCTCCTTTCAAGAGGCTCGAGAGCCTCCTTTCAAGAGGTTCGGAAGTCTCCTTTTAAAAGGCTCGAAAGCCTCCTTTCAAGAGGCTTGAAAGCTGATCTAGCAGAAGTCCTAATTATTTAGCTTCGCTGGACCAATTAATTGGAACTCCATTCATAGTGACAATATGTCTGCTAGAAGGTTTCAAATAAGAAGCTCTCGGCTTATGTGGGAAAATTATAAGCTGAGTTTCAGAAGCATTCGGGAAAATTTTCCATTTTAGCAAGCATGTAAATATCCAAACTATTTTGCAATCCACTACAATTGACACGAAGGCGTCGCCCTTTGGCGAAGGACACGAGTCATCTGCAAACAAAGATTGTTGACAACCTGGTGGTAAATCAGGTAAGTCAGAAGTAAAAATGTTATACAATATGGGCCCTAGTATGCTGCCTTGGGGAACACCAATTCTTACAGGTAATCTACCAGATTCCGAATTCTGATAGTTTATCTACAGGTAGCGATCTGATAAATAATTTTGGATCAGTTTAATAATGTACAGAGGAAAATTAGAAATTCATAAGTTTTACAATCAAACCTTCATGCCCAACACTGTCAAATGCTTTCTTTATATCCTTTAGATTTGTTGAGCCGAATTAAATTCGTAACTCATAATAACTGCTGGGTGGTTGAATGTCTATGGCGAAAACCAAATTGCTCATCAGCAAAAATAGAAAAATAGAATTGTCATTAATATGAACCATCATTCTATTTAAAATATATTAAAATATTCTATTTAAAATAATCTTTTCAAACAGTTTGCTTATTGAAGAAAGCAAACTGATTGGACGATAACTGGGCAAATCTCGCCAAATAAGTTTCAACGCGGGATCGCGAGTTCTTTGATATTGCCTTCGCCTCACATTTTTAAGACGGATCAGTAGGTGAAGATCGTCGTCAATAATAATGGAGTTGAATTTAATTTCACATTTCGGAATTGCAATTAAATTCGAATTAAGGCTTGGACAATTAAATTTGTCAAAGATACGAGAGCATTGTCAATATCACTTTTGGTATCGAGAGGAATATCATCAAAATTCCTATCGATATACATTTAATATAAATCCCAATCAGCTCTATGATAATTAAAAGTAGAACTTATTGGATTATAAATGGGTTCTTGTGAGATTTCAAACGTCACAGGAAGGTGATCAGAGTCAAAGTCAGCATGAGTTACCAATTGGCCACACAGCTGGCTTGAAACCGTTAAAACTAAATCAATTGTAGAAGGATTTCGACTGGAATAAAAACAAGTTGGTCCATTGGGATATTGAATAGTATAATATCCCGCAGAACAATCTTCAAATATTTTTTCTTAGGGTATGCGATAACACACTTTTTCCTAACGAAACGAAACGAAACGAAATATAGATTTACTTCCGAGTTTTCGAAACGATACGAAATCAGGGTCCATTTAATTCGAAAATTTTCGAAACGGAATTTATATTAAATTGGTTTTATATTATGTACGGAATTTCGATTTCACTTTTCAAAGTGAAATAACTGTTTTGCGATAAATAGAGTTATAATAAGAGAAGTAGTGGTCTGTGATAAATTGCCTCATTCCCGTTTATATACCATTGCAAATAAGGCAATACCCCAGCATTTGTGCCGCTTTGAAAGCAATACATCGTGGAGCGTGTGTAGTATCTACTATACGATCAGCATTCAGTGGACGGAAGAAGGGGCGAGGCCTAGCCCTCGTATGTGGAAGACATCGTACTTCGACAACAAGGTGTTTAAAAAGCACAATACTCTCTTACCAGCGGCGAGCAGCTGGTAACAGTACTCTCGCGTGCATGCGATGCCGATGCCTAGGAAAGTCCACCCTAGGAATGGGAGGCCACCGGCTTACTGGTGGACTCAAGCAATTGCGAACCTGCGCCGCGCCTACCTACGGGCACGGAGGCGGATGCAGCGAGCACGCACAGAAGAGGAGCGTATTGAACGACGGGTGGTGTTCGTGGCTGCTAGAGCCGCTCTGAAGACTGAGAGTAGATCAAGCAAAAAAGCCTGCTTCGAGGGCCTGTGTCAAAGTGCCAACGCGAATCCATGGGGTGACGCCTATAGGGTCGTAATGGCCAAGACACGTGGTGCGATGGCCCCTACAGAGCGGTCTCCAGAGATGCTGGAGAGGATCATCGCGGGGCTCTTCCCACGTCACGACCCAAGCCCCTGGCCTCCCTTCGTGGAGCTGCCAGGAGCCAGGGTGGCCGACGAGGGAAGAGTAACTGTGGCGGAACTTGCAGGGATTGCACAGTCCCTTAGTGTAGGTAAGGCGCCAGGACCGGATGGTATTCCGAACCTGGCCATTAAAGCGGCCATTGCCGAGGCTCCCGAGATGTTCAGATCTGTCATGCAGAGATGCCTGGACGAGGGAGTCTTCCCTGAAGCATGGAAAAGGCAGAGCTTGGTCCTATTGCCAAAGGCGGGAAAACTACCGGGGCATCCGTCGTCATATAGACCAATATGACTACTTGATACGGCAAGGAAGGTGCTCGAGAAGATCATCCTCAACAGGTTGTTGATACGCACGGAGGGAGCGGATGGTCTATCGAGTAACCAGTTTGGCTTCCGAAAGGGTAAGTCGACCGTAGACGCTATCTTGTCGGTTACCAAATCCGCGGAGATAGCTATCCAGCGTAAGAGGAGGGGAGTTCGCTATTGTGCAGTAGTGACTCTTGACGTGAGGAATGCTTTCAATAGTGCCAGTTGGGCAGCTATTGCAGATGCGCTCCTGCGTCTTGGAATTCCCGAGTACCTGTACAAGATTCTCGGAAGTTACTTCCAGAATCGAGTACTGGTATACGACACGGAGGCGGGTCGGAAGTGCGTTGACATAACCTCCGGGGTTCCGCAAGGTTCCATACTGGGTCCGGTGTTATGGAACGTCATGTACGACGGTGTCTTGAGGTTGAAGTTCCCGGTGGGCGTGACGATTCGCTGACGATATTACGCTGGAGGTCTACGGCGAATCGATCGAAGAGGTGGAGTTGACTGCAGCCCACTCGATCGCAATTGTGGAGGAGTGGACGAGTTCCAGGAAGTTAGAACTGGCCCACCACAAGACTGAGGTGGTTGTTGTTAACAACCGAAAGTCGGAGCAACAAGCGGTGATAAGGGCAGGCAACTGCACGGTCACCTCTGAACGCTCCATCAAACTCTTGGGGGTAATGATCGACGATAAGCTCACCTTTGGTAGCCACGTCAATTACGCCTGCAAGCGTGCCTCCACAGCAATAGCGGCATTGTCCCGGATGATGTCCAATAGCTCTGCGGTTTATGCCAGCAAGCGCAAGCTTCTGGCTAGCGTTGCTCTGTCCATACTGAGGTATGGGGGGTCAGCTTGGGGCACGGCCCTGCGTATTAACTGCTACAGAACGAAGTTAGAAAGTACGTATAGGCTCATATGCCTAAGAGTTGCGAGCGCGTACCGTACCGTGTCGCACGATGCACTTTGCGTCATCACCGGTATGATGCCTATCGACATAGTTATCGGTGAAGACATAGAGTGCTTCGAAATGCGCGGCACGAGAGGCATCCGTAGGACTGTCAGGTTGGCCTCAATGGTCAAATGGCAGCGTGCGTGGGACAGTTCCACTAAGGGTAGATGGACACATAGGTTGATACCGGAGATAGGTACGTGGGTCAAGAGGCGCCATGGGGAAATCACTTTCCACCTGACCCAGGTCCTTACAGGCCATGGTTGCTTCAGTACCTACACCGGTTCGGACACTCGGCCTCGCCCGAGTCAAGGTTGGGGCAGGCGTAGGCACCGCGTCGGCAAGTCCCTCTGTGTGCTGGCGAATAGGCCCTATCGCAGAAAGGTCAATTTGGGGTGCACGCGGCATCATCATTCTTGATACCAGTCGTGCAGAGGGAAGCAGGCGCGAAGTCGACCCTGCCCACCTTCCGAGGACATAGGGCGTGGTAAGGCCACCTGGAAAGCCGGCAATGCGCTGGCACGCAACCATGCTCTTCTTCTAAACAAGCGAGTCACGACGTTCGATGCCGCACGGACCCGCCGCTAACCTCGAGGGTGCGTCATGTACTGGCCCCCCTTTGAAGCCTTACTTTCTGGTTGTACCGAAGGGACGATGGGCTTGGCGGCAATGGAAACGGTTTAGCTGGTCGGGGATGCAGTCCTGCCTCCCTCATTGGAGGTGGCCCCTAACCCAGCACTTCCTGGTCAACCCAGGATGTCTGTTGAGCAGATTCCCCCTCCATTGTTTAGGAAGAAAAAAAAAAAAAAACACACACACACGGGTGGCTTTCAATGCCCTGCATACAAGAAGGCGATGGCGGGCCGGGATTAATGGAGATCATCCAGTTGAATCTCAATCATTGCGACACCGCACAGCAACTGTTGTGGCAGTCGACAACAGAAGCAATGTGTGACGTGGCAATTATTGCTGAACCGTATCGGATCCCTTCTGACAACGGCAACTGGGTGACTGGATTCATCGGGGATTGCGGCTATCCAAGTGATGGGCAAATTCCCTATTCAAGAAGTGGTAGACAGTTCAAGCGAGGGTATCGTAATCGCCAAAATTAACGGGATCTTTGTGTGTAGCTGTTACGGAAGGTGGACTTTGGAGCAGTATAACCGGATGCTGGACTCACTCACGGAGAAGCTGATCGGCCGAAAACCGGTAATCATCGGAGGCGACTTCAACGCTTGGGCAGTGGAGTGGGGAAGCAGGCTGACTAACCTCAGAGGCTACAGTTTGCTGGAGTCGTTGGCAAAGCTGGATGTCAGGCTGTGCAACGAAGGTACCGTTAGTACATTTCGCAGAGATGGCAGGGAGTCCATCATCGACGTCACGTTCTGCAGTCCGTCGCTGGTGAGGAACATGAGCTGGAGAGTTAGCGATGACTATACACTACACATAGTGATCACCAGGCGATTCGGTATTGTGTTGGAACACGAATGCCGACGGTACGGCGAGAGATTAGGAATAGCGGGCGAAAATGGAAGGCGAAGGACTTCGACAAGGATCTTTTTGTCGAAGCACTTCGAGCAGACAGCGGCGGTTCAAATCTTGATGCAGATGAGCTGACATAAACTCTTGCGAGGGCATGCGATGCGACTATGCCAAGGAGACTGGAGCCAAGAAGAAGCCGGCGGTTAAATTACTGGTGGAACGAAACTCTTCCCGACTAGAAGGTCATATCAAAATTATATCAACCTATGTTATTATGTTATACTAAATTTTTATAACAAAATTTGATAGAAACATGGTGCAGGATGTTGTTAAAATATCAAAATTTCTATCAAAAACTACACTACTGGAAACAAAAAACTATCAAATTTTGTTACAACTTTATCATAAAAATAACATATTTTGATAGAAATTTTTAACACAATCAGATACAAAATATATTGTTTCTGTTCAGTTGGAATTTTTACAGGTCGTGATAGGTCTCCAGATTGTGATCAACAATCAGAAATTTTTGTTTGTGTTCGAACAAGAATATTTTTCAAGAAGATGAAACTAACAACATTACAACTAAGGCATTCTCAAATTATACCAGCGTTGTGATATCTATGGCTGGGAGACTTTGCTACATCTATTTTAATTGCCTACTGTTGGGCAATTCGGTGTTAAGTATTTCTTCAAATCATATTATGATATAATCCTGTTACAACATTTGAAAGATAATGGCTATTGAGAACAAAATTGTATCAAAATAAGTTATAAATATCACAATATGTTAAAATTGTGTTCAGTTTCTGTTATGCTCTTCTAGTCGGGTTGCTAGTCTTCGTGCTGCGTGTCTCAGAGCCAGAAGACGCTTTCAGAGAGCAAGGTCCGAAACAGTCAGAGAGGAGCGTAAGATAATCTTCCGTGAAGCTAGATCGGCCTTCAAACGGGAGATTAAAGTCAGCCAATCTAACTGCTTCAAGGAGTTGTGCCGGGAAGCTGACGCTGATCCTTGGGACAACGCTTATCGGGTCGTTCCAGCGACGCCAGCGGAAATGTGTCCTACCAAGCTGAAGATCATCGTTGACGGTCTCTTCCCGCACCATGATTCTACGATGTGGCCGACTACTCCGTACGCAGATGAAGACGGAGTAACCATTGCAGGTATGCAAGTCTCCAACGACGAGCTGTCATCAGTGGTAAAAGGTCTGAAGATAAAGAAAGCTCCGGACCCGGATGGAATTCCAAACGTGGCTCTAAAAACTGCGATACTGGCGTTTCCAGATTTGTTCAGGATGGTGCTGCAGAAATGTCTAGCAGATGGTAACTTTCCGGATAGGTGGAAGATCCAGAAACTAGTGCTGCTGCCGAAACCAGGGAAACCGCCGGGAAATCCAGAATCGTATAGGCCCATATGCCTGCTGGATACACTGGGGAAGCTTCTGGAAAGGATTATCCTTAATCGGCTGACGCAGTTCACTGAGGGCGAGACCGGCTTATCGGAAAAGCAGTTCGGATTCCGAAAAGGCAGATCGACGGTGGATGCAATCAGGACAGTCATTGAAGCTGCAGAGAGGGCGTCCAAGAAGAAGAGGCGCGGCAATCTATTCTGCGCTGTAGTAATGATTGACGTCAAAAACGCTTTTAACAATGCCAGCTGGGAGGCCATCGCCGCAGCGCTGCACGGTATGCGGGTTCCTGACTACTTGTGTAGAATCCTTGAAAGTTACTTTCAGAACCGGATCCTGGTTTACGAAACGAATTCGGGGCAGAAGTCGATTAGGGTTACGGCAGGTGTTCCGCAAGGTTCCATACTAGGCCCAACGCTGTGGAACATTATGTACAACGGAGTTCTAAAACTGAAGTTGCCCGAAGGCGTGAAGATCTTCGGATTCGCGGACGATGTCGTCCTTACACTAACCGGAGAGTCGTTTTTTTTTCTCGTTTGTCGGGTGAAGATCACTGCGTCCAGATTTTAGGACTATTGTGATATACCCTTTTGCTGTGAAATACGCAAGTTATCTCAGTAACATGTTTGTCACTGAGATACCTTGGTATCGACTGAACTCAAGACCATCTATTATTGATGAATAGAGATCCTGAGTTACAGTATGTGACTCCCCCATTCTGGCGAGACTAGCTTTATGAAGCCAACCACGTCCTTGGGAGATAAGATCCATATGTCAGCAGGCCCTAAAAAGGGCTTGCTGAGAACTTTGAACCTACGTTGGGTGAGCGCACTGCAATAGCAGAGGATGTGTTCTGATGTTTCTCTCTCCTCGTCACAGAAGCGGCAATTTGAGGTTTGGATTGCTCCGATCTTTTGTAGATGGTATCTGCAGGGGCAGTGTCCAGTTATTAGACCGGTGTAGATTTTGAGATCCCTTTTGTTGAGACCTAATAGTTGTTGGGTTTTCTTGGGGTTAATCGTTACGAGCCTTTTGGATTGGCTCGTATGGGGAAGTGCATTCCAGTTTGATGTGATTTGACTGACCATATATTTGTTCAGTTACATTTTCCATTTTTACATTTTTCTGAGATCCCGCAGAAGGGCTCAGGGCCAATGAACCTTTCATTAGATCCATTCCTGGCTAGCTCATCAGCAATCTCGTTTCCCTCTAGACCCGTATGTCCTGGGATTCAATATAGGTAGACTCGATTGCGTATGGATAAGTTTTTCAAAGCCAGAATGCATTCCCACACTAGCTTTGAGTTACAAGTGTAGTTATTAAGCGACTTAAGTGCCGCTTGGCTGTCAGAGAAAATACATATTTTTGCAAATCTATACTTTCTCCTCAGGCATAATAACACGCATTCTAATATTGCATATATTTCCGCCTGAAATACTGTGGGCCACTGTCCTAAGTGGACAGAAATTTTGTTGTAGGGCCATAGATTCCGGATCCTGTCAGATTATTCATTTTCGAACCATCTGTGAAGAAATTTATAGAGCCTGTTGGAACGCTGGGTCCACCTCCTTCCCACTCCTGGCGGGAAGGAATGAACACATCGTAAGGTAAGTCATAATTGACTACCGTTTCCATCCAGTCACTACAAATTCCTATTGCGGGATTTATGGCAAATTCATTTAATATGCTGAGGTGACCCGTAAGGTCTCCCGACAGCAGTGTTTTTGTTCTCTTTAACCTTAGAGCACTTTTTTCCGCTTCCAGCTTTATGAATTGATCTAACGGAGAGTCGTTGGAAGAAGTAGAAAAGCTGGTGGCGGAAAAGACCGACGCAGTTGAAAAATGGATGAACGGAGTCAAGTTGCAGCTTGCTCACCACAAAACAGAAGTGATGCTGGTTAGCAACTGCCGAGACTCGAGAGATCCAGCGGATCCAGATTTCCGTAGGAGGGCACAACATACCGTCCGTGCGGGCTTTGAGGCATCTAGGAGTGATGATCGACGACCGGTTGAATTTCAACACCCATGTGGACTATTCCTGCGAAAAGGCGGCTAAAATGGTCAGTGCGTTTGCAAGGATCATGCCAAACGTGGGTGGTCCTAAAAGCAGCAATAGACGTCTTCTGACAGCAGTAGCATCCTCGATACTGAGGTACGGAGCTCCAGCCTGGGGAGCTGCGCTCAAGACGAAACGTAACCGCAGAAAGTTGAACAGCGTGTTTCGCCTAATGGCCGTTCGAGTCGCGAGTGCGTATCGAACCATTTCCTCGGAGGCAGTTTGCGTTGTCGCAGGGATGATTCCAATCTGCATAACCCTAGCAGAGGATATCGAGTGTTACCAACGGAGAGATACCAGAAATGTGAGGAAGACGGTGAAACTGGACTCTATGGTGAAGTGGCAGCAGGAGTGGGACAATGCGGTTAATGGAAGGTGGACCCACCGGCTCATCTCCAATGTGTCGACGTGGGTGAACAGGAAGCATGGTGAGGTGAACTTTTACCTTACACAGTTCCTGTCCAGACACGGTTGTTTCCGCCAATATTTGCACCGGTGTGGCCATGCGTCATCGCCATTCTGCCCGGCGTGTATCAACGTGGAGGAGACTCCAGAGCACGTGATATTCGACTGCCCGAGGTTTGCGGAGGCACGTAGAAGAATGCCTGCCATAAGGGCGGACAACATCGCAGAGCGAATGTGTCGCGATGAAGGTACGTGGCATTTGGTAACCAGAGTCGTGTCCCCCCCCCTGTAAACCCTTGTAAAAAAAGACAGACATGTGTTCAGTTCGACGAGCTGAATCGATTGGTATATAGCATTCTACAAAAAGTTCGATTTTGGAGTGAAATGATAGCCTTTCGGTACAACTTTGTTGTACGAGAAAGGCAAAACGTCGAGGATCTATCGTTCGTGCCCTTCAAAGTGACGGTTTGTAGCACTTTTTCGAATGTAGTTGGTGACACGACACCTGGTACTGGCCTGATGGGATAACCGTGCGGGAGTTTGAACCAAACTAAAAAAAAAACGGTGCTATTGGGCGGCTCCCTGTCACCTACCATACCATTAATTAACTCCTGTTAGACTACAAAATACCATTTGCGTGCCGCCCACATCAACCTTCCCAAGTCTTTCAAACCGTTCTATTTCGTCAAATTTATGCTTTATGTCAACTTTAGGAACTGCAATATGAGTTTTAGAATAAATCAGTGAACGATTTTCCAATGGAATCTGTGGAAGTATTTCCCAAAACGATTCTCAAGATATTTACAAAAAAATGTCTCAAATATTTTTCGCAAAAAATACTGGATGAATTTTAGGAATTAACAACTGGATGAATATTACAAGAAATGTCTTATGAAGTAGCTATCGAAGGATTTCCAAGATTCGTTCCATACACTTTAAATGATTTACACAATTTTGTATTCCATTCACACAAAACGGGTCTCTTTTAGAACAACACTTAGATGAGCGAAAGTTACACAGCCACAAAAATGCCTCGTAGGGTCGTGTTAACGGTCCTTTTAATCGTGTAAACGTATGTACAGATTTCTGGTTTCATAAGGAATGTAATACTGTTGACAATATTGAGATCCGACCTTCGATAACCTCAAGCGAGCCATTTTGTGACTGTGTAGCTCACGGGTTCCAGCATGGACTCTCTAATTAAAACAAATTACACAAATCGTTACAGGTTGGCTAGAAGCCCAGCTGGATCGAGTGGCCCGTGACCCGACCAGCATTGCGATTCCCTCGATCGATTGGATCCACGAAGACACGATGGCGTTGAACGCGAAATCCTCCCAGCTCTACTTTGGCTCATTCGATTGGACGGTGAACTTCCAGTGGAAATCCCGCAATGAGAAAAAGGTTAAAGCGGAAAATCCGTTGGAACCGTTCGACACTCCGGTGATGGCCGGAGGGTTGTTTACGATCAACAAAACGTTTTTCGCCCACTTGGGTTGGTACGATGAAGGCTTCGAAACGTACGGAGCGGAAAACATGGAACTGTCGTTCAAATCGTGGATGTGCGGTGGGTCCATGCAAATAGTTCCTTGCTCGAGAGTTGCTCACATTCAGAAACGAGGACATCCTTATTTAACAGGGGTAATGTTTAGCTTTTGACTTATAGCGTCTATTTTATTAATTTCATTCGTCATAGAACACCATGGGTGTTATCAAACGCAATACAGTTCGCCTGGCCGAGGTGTGGATGGACGAGTACGCTCAGTTCTACTACGAGTCCTTTGGGGGGCCAAAGTTTCGAGGGGAATTTGGGGATGTGTCATCGCGAAAACGGCTGAGGAAGAGTTTGAACTGCAAATCATTCCGCTGGTATATGGAAAATGTGTTTCCGGAGCAATTCGATCCTTCTAAAGCCGTGGGCCGTGGTGAATTTCGAAACGCATTAAACGGAAAAAAAGAATGTCTGGAGTGGCCCCCGAAACTGTCGGAGCATGGCGTGAGCAGATGCCACGGTCACGGTGGCCACCAATTGTGGTTCTTCACTGCCAATGGAGAGGTTACCCGAGAGGATCATTGTTTGGATTACGATGGAAAAAAGCTGGAAATGATTCGCTGTCACAAAATGAAAGGCCACCAGCTGTGGGTTTATGATGCTAAGTTGAACCACTTCGTCCATAAGGTTTATAATCGATGTTTGGAGTGGGTAGATCGGAAGCTGGAAATGAACGATTGCGACGAGTCTGAGGTAGGTCAAAGATGGTTGATTCAGCATTACAATGCTAGTAATCTGCTGGTGAAAGAATAATGATTGTATAAAAAACGAACCAATTTGTACTATAATAGTATTATTTATATTGTATTTATAAAATAAATTGATTTTGTTTAAAAATGAATTCCAAAACTAATTTGTACCGAAAATAAATCCTTTGCATACCCAATACTTTATTACCGTTCGCAAAATATTCCACGTAGTAATGATGGCAAATAAAACGTTTACTCATTGAGAATCTGTAATAAGTAATATAAACATAATTGGAAAAATTATGGTAAATATATGAAAATGTAATAAATATAATAAAATTAACGTATTATTACGTAATTAACGATAAATAATGTAATGAATATAATGACTCTCCCTCGGGGCCGTCCTTAGCCGTGCAGTAAGACGCACGGCTACAAAGCAAGACCATGCTGTGGGTGGCTGGGTTCGATTCCCGGTGCCGGTTTTTCGGATTGGAAATTGTCTCGACTTCCCATAAAAGTATCATCGTGCTAGCCTCACGATTTTTTTTTTTTTTGAGCAAGGGTAAACGGAAATCTGCAGCCAGACACCTGAGGAGGTTAACTCAGGTAGTGTGGGGATGGGTATGTCATGTAACTCTTACCCGACCCACTAAAACCAAAACCCTTTCGCCAGTCCGTACCCCCGGCCCGCAATTAAGCAATACATCAGAGGGGGACCATGTTTTCTATCGATCCAGTTGGACACATCCGGAATCAGTCTGTGGGTCCAACGGCCTTTGACTGCGGTGTCCCATGCTCTTTGCCATTTGAGCAGCGAGGCTGCTCTCTTGACACGTCGCACTTGCACCGAGTCCCTTTCGTTGTAGCACTCCACATCTTCCTCTAGGAGTATGTCAATCGGCATCATTCCAGCTATAACGCACACCGCCTCATATGATATGGTGCGATAAGCGCTCGCGACACGTAGGCACATCAGCCGGTGTACTCTGATCAGTTT
The DNA here is from genome assembly GCF_024139115.2 of Armigeres subalbatus. Taxonomy (NCBI): domain Eukaryota; kingdom Metazoa; phylum Arthropoda; class Insecta; order Diptera; family Culicidae; genus Armigeres; species Armigeres subalbatus. The sequence goes on from NC_085141.1 coordinate 426,825,812, forward strand.
CTTTACATTGTACTCGGCCTTTAGTGCTACTGCCCATGCTAGTACGCCATAGCGGATGATAGACAATGCTACGCCAGCTATCAACTTACGCACTTGACTATGCACCGCCGATCTGTTGGACATCATTCGTGATAAAGATTTTATCGCCAATGAAGCCCGCTGACATGCATAATCGACGTGGCTCGTAAAATTGAGCTTATCGTCGATCATCACGCCCAGATGCTTAAGAGACCTCACGGAGTTAACTGTGCAGGTCCCTACTCTTATCCTCGCTTGCTGCAACCCATGGCGGTTATGCACCACCACGACTTCCGTCTTGTGATGTGCAAGGGACAACCGCCTCGAGTTGAGCCATTCCTCCACTCTGCCAATCGCGTATGAAGCCTTCAGTTCGACTTCGTCGAGAGTGTCTCCTGTTACCTCTAGCATTACGTCATCCGCGAAGCCTTCAATCTTCACACCGGCCGGGAGACTTAAGCGTAATACTCCGTCGTACATAATATTCCACAGAACCGGTCCGAGGATCGATCCCTGTGGAACACCCGCAGACACTACGATCGACTTTTGACCAGCATCCGTGTCGTATATCAGCACCCTATTTTGAAAATAACTTTTCAGTATCCTGCACAGGTAATCCGGAACTCTCAATCGGTGCATGGAGTCAGCAATAGCTGCCCAGCTAGCATTTTTAAACGCATTTTTTACATCAAGTGTAATCAATGCGCAGTATCTAATACCTCGCCTGTTCAAACCTCTCGCTATCTTGGCCGTATCCGTTACCGATCGAATTGCTTCGACGGTGGAACGACCTTTACGGAAGCCATACTGGTTGTTTGATAGCCCACCAGTACGCTCGGTATAGGTCGACAATCTGTTCAGAATAACCCTCTCAAGCAGCTTACCAGCTCCATCGAGAAGGCAAATCGGTCTGTATGCCGAAGGTTCTCCCGGGGATTTCCCAGGCTTGGGCAATAGCACCAATTTCTGTCGTTTCCAACGATCTGGGAAGTTTCCTTCATCCAGACAACGTTGGAGGCAGCTCCTGAACATATCTGGAGCGGCAAGAATCGCGAACGAAGATCGGGAAAGCTCGTCGCGGTGGATACTCGGCTTCGCCAAGAAAGTGTGTCCGGATTCGTTGCCGGTGAAGCAAGAGCCACGTGATGCTTTTGCTGACAGGGATGATATGGATCGGCCCTTTTCGATGATTGAATTCTCGCTTGCTCTCCTTTCATGTAACAATTCTGCTCCAGGGATGGATAGAATAAGGTTCAATTTGCTCAAAAACCTCCCAGAATGGTTTGTTGTTAGATACACAATTTGGTTTCCGCAGGGGAAGGGGACAAACGATTGTCTTGCGTTCAGAGCCGTAGCGTGGACTCCCGGCGCCCTTGGCGAAATGTTTTTTGAGCGCCTCTCTCTTACCAAGGAAATATGTGCAATATTTCACAATCCAATAACATTTTAAATCCCACCTTCAAGTTTTATAAATTTTTATAAACGAGATTTTCTTCATTATTTTTGGTCATCAGTAAGATGCTTTGTTGAACAGTAAGATTAAAGAGTTTAGTGTTTAGAGGTGAGCCAGCCCAGGGCTGCAAACCTCTATAATAAAGAAATAAAAAAAAAAAAAAAAAAGTTTAGTGCAGAGGTTCCCAAACTTTTGGATATGCGACCCACCTAGCAGAATCCCGTATTGCTTGCGACCCATCAGGTATTAAATGCATTGATTTTGTGAAATTAGATAAAAATGAGTTCGCGTTGGATTGGACAAATCATAATAAATTGCTTTTTATCCCATCATTGTATTTGTCAAAATTTCGTCAATTTTTTTAATTGGATGTGGATTGGATTTGGATGGGATTTGAATTGAATTTGGGTTGGATTTAAAATTTATTCAGAATGGATTTGAATTGAATTTCGATTTGATTAGAATTGGTTTTGAATTAGATTTGTATTGGATTTTAAATAGATTTGGATTTGATTTAGATTGGATTCGAATTGGATTAGGATTGGATTTGGATTGGGTTTGGAGCTTAGATTTGGATTGATTGACCTCGTCAGGTTAGTTGTTCTTTATCATCCAATCATTACTTAGATCCTAATTCAAAATATGGAATAGATTTGTGGGACAAAATAGTAACACAATTATGAATTAAGATTTGTCTTTCGCGACCCACCACTGAACAGCCCACGACCCCCCTGGGGTCGCGACCCACAGTTTGGGAACCTCTGGTTTAGTGGATTGAAGATGCTTCATATAACAAGCAGTATATTAGGCGGTATGTCTCTGGAAAGTTTTTAAATGTTGTGAGCTTTTACACTAAATTGCAAAATATGGTAAGATGTGTTAGGAATTTGGCAGAGTCGTGGGCATTTCTGGATCCTCGTATGGAATCTGTTGGAACATCCAGGCTGAAAGATCATTAAAATTGCTGAAAGTTATTTACTTACAGCTCATAGTGTCATAACGGCTGTTTCTTGCTCTAAATGGAAGGAACTGACGTACTTGCAAGTACAGTCACTCTCAAAATTGAGCGTACAGTATGGATTAGTTGACTACATTCGTTTTAATCAAAATGGCGAACAAGTAAGATGTATAAACAATGCTATTTAACAATTCAATGCTGCTGGGCAAAATAGATGCTTTAATTTGTAAGTTTCACCGGCATCGTATCTTATATATGATAGAAAATCTAAATCGAGCGAGACATACGACAAATTTGGGAAAAATCAGTCGGTAAATGATGAAAACAGATGTAAACATACAGAGAAAACGACAAATGTTAGGAATGACATATTTCAAATTTAGTATGTCTTTAACTTAAATTTGTTTTAAAGCTCGATTATTGTCTCAGGTCTATCATTAAGAGTAATATTATTGAATCCAATCATTCACAGTCAAATTTCGAAAGTACAAGGTGCATGTTAAGGTACCGAACATAAAAACAGCTTTTCAACCCCGTAGAGCACTTCTGATTGAATATTGAAAAGATAGCTTAAAATCGTAATTTCATAATTAAATTTGGATTGAACTCCACGATCTGTTACCATAAGGGATACAATTGGATGATTTCCATGTGGCGAGTAAAAATAAACTTTTTTAAGAGTTCGGCAGCTTATTTAATGATATCTTGGTGAATCTAAATGTTTCAACCAAATTTGTTTCTACGGTGACTGAGTTTTCAAATATAAAGTGACGTCTTATAATGTATTTGTGTGCTGCTCTTTTATTAATATTATTATTAATGAGTGTCCTGAGTTTATAAGCTACCTATACATCGACTTTAAAATAAAGTTATACTTAATATGAAATATGCCATTCCCAACATTTGTCGTATTCTCTGTACGTTTGCATCTGTTTTCATCATTTACCGACTGAATTTTCCCAAATTTATCGTATGTCTCGCTCGATTTCGATTATCTATCATATATAAGACACGATGCCAATGAAATCCATATCTTAAAGCATCTATTTTGTTCAGCAGCATTGAACTGTTAAATACCATTGTTTATACATCTTACTTGTTTGCCATATTGATTAAAACATGGTTTAATTTCAAAACATTGAATGTTTAAGTAGCGGATGTTTATTATTATAAATATATTCATGATAAAACAATATTAAAATACATTAATCATGTTTATAATAAGAAATTTTATAGAAAAGCATTAGCTGTACGCTCAATTTTGTCACATCTAATAGGCGTATTTTGAGATTATTTTGTAATAAATGAACTTTAGAGAAAAAATTTCAACAATTTTATGTACGCATACATTGAAGGAAGAGATGAGTATTAAAATGCATTAAAAACAATCGATCCAACAATTAAATTTCCATTGGAATTTTCGAATATATTCATCTAATCTATGCTGTACGCTCAATTTTGAGAGTGACTGTATATCGCAGAGAAAAGGGATTTGAAAATCGTGACAAACCATATACAAATTTCAGATGGTTGAAACAAGAAAATCCAACTCTGAAGTGGATCGGTGGATGAACGAAATCGCTATCGGATTTCAGATCAAGAAAGATACAACATAAGAATGGGTCTGTCTGTGGTTTAGAGGTAATTTGTTGGATCAATAACATCCAACTTTGAAGTGGTCGGAATCGACATCGGAAGCAGGAGGGCCATGTGGTGAAGTGATGCTATCAATGCTTTGATAGCACATACCTAGGCACATGTTGTATGTATTGCGGATGAATTTTGCTAATCTACGAGAGCTTTGAGAAGTGATAACCAAAGTAGTCAATTAAGCAAGGCACATTATCACTGCTTATCGTAATGCCGCCAGGTCAAATGCGGCCATGATGATAATTTTTCGGACTAAATTAAGTTTTCTGAATGAAATGAGCAAATTTGTCTTAAATCTACACCATCCTTATCCTTACCCCTACCCGATATAAGTCATTAGCGCAAAATGTCCTTTAGAATATTGGTCAACACCTGTGGCTTTTGAATATAAGTTTTCTAGACTTTTTCTTAGCCCCTTGTAGCCGGTTCCAAAAGGCTCAGAGAAACCGAAATGGCAGTCAAAGTTAAGACCAAATCATTCGACTTGTTTATTTGAGATAGAAGAAAGATTTGAGTTCTTGAAATATCTCCGACATAGACCTTCGGACTTTGTGATCGGTTTGTTATTATTTGGCCATGTAACGAATAAAATTGGTCTGTTTCTCATACCGTAGTTCTCGATTCCGGCGCCCCCTGAAGGCTGGCGCTCTTGGCGGGGGCCAACCCGGCCAACCGCACGCTACGGCGCTGCTTGCGTTGCTTTCTTCAACTTACTTTTGCTAAAAAATTCTTTGGAATGCAAATTATCAAATGATTAATGAAGTGCTGATTAATGATGGCTCCCAAGTCATCATAAGCGCGGCAGGTAAAACAGCAAAAGGCGCGCTGATAGTCAAACGCCGTTGGGGGCCGTCCAGAAACCACGTGGCCATCAAATGACCATGAAAGCCACATGGGAGAAGGGGGGGTGTTGCTCTTGAACCACGTGGTTTTTTACACGAAAAACTTTTGGAGAATAACAATAGCAGTGTGAGAAATACAAATCATTAAAATTTAATGATTTAATCATTAAACGCAAAGCACATCTTAGGGCCGATGCCCACGTAGCGTCTTTTCAACTCAGTGTTGGAAAAACGTAGGTGTGCATCGAGAAAAACCGGTAATGCAGCGTCGGTCGTAACGCCGATGCATATCTGCGTTATTTGACCACCTTAGCCTTAGATCCTTTTTCCATAAAAAATAAACGAAAAAACAGGTTGCGATTCAGTCTCAGTTTCCACAAAAAAAATTTGAAAGGAAAAATAGAAAAATATTTAAAAAAAAAGTTCCGCCGCAGATGGTTTTTGGCATCACGCCGCCGACACTTTTGCATCAGCGTACTGCAACTACAAATTTGAAAAATGTTCATGTTTTTACAATAATCCAAGAAAAAACTACAAAAACATTTCTTTTGGATATCCAGGAAAAATCCAGTAAAGAAATTTCCTGTAAAAACTTTGACATTACTTCATACAATCCTGATAAAGTGCTGGCATTCAGAATGATTTTTGAACATTTCTCTCTGAAAAATTTTGCTTGGAAATTTTGCAACAAATTGTTGATGAAAAAAAACAAAACATCTCCAGTGTAAATTCCGAAAAATTTTCCTTGAAACTCCGAAAAAAATTCCATGTGAATTCTGTCTGAAAATTCAAAACAGTCCCGTGGGAAATACATATAATTTTCGGTGGAAAAAAATGTTCATATTCTCATTTTTTTTACATTCTAATGAATTTCTTTGACAAGTTCTTTCGAATCTTCACCAGAAATTCTTCTTCATTTCCAAAAGAAGTTATCCGAACATTTTAAGCAGCGCACTTCAAAACTTTCAGCCTCCAGTAATAGCTTTGCGAGCAAAGGCGTAGGGTTGCTAATCCGGAGATGACGAGTTCGATTCTCGTTTCTGTCTAGGATGTTTTCGGGTGGGAAACATTCTCGACACCCTAGGTATAGTGTATCCATCGTACTTGCTACACAAGATGTATAATCGTGCAATGGCTGGCATATAAAAGCTTTCAATTTATAACTGAGGAAATGCTAATAGAATATACTAAGTTGAAAAGCAGACCAACTTCTAGTTGGCATATGGAGCCATAGAAGAAGAAGAAGAAGACTTCTATTTTTTCCAAAATTTCATCTGGAATTCATTCTGTCATTCATGAAGTCATTTTGATTTTTTTGTAGGTTCAGCTAAACATTGCTAAGTCTTGACCATGCAAAGATGCACAGGAAATAATTTAGACATTTTAAGGAATCAGAAAATCTTTAAAATTTTGATTTAATTTTTTAAGGAATTCCTACTGGAAATGCTTCAAAAGTACAACCTTTACAAGTACTATAAAAATACATTTTTTTTCGATATTTCCACTTGTAAAAACATCGTAATTTCCCCGGGAAATTCATTATTGGTGTTTCAGGTGAACTATTTTCGATTTTTTTGTTATTCGTATATTTATTTGGTAGGCACTCTGTGTTCTTAACCACTACTGTGCCGTGATCTACTGTGGTACTCTGCTGTACAGAGTCCAACCCGAATCAATTTTTAGATGTCCATAATTCGTTATTGTTGTCGTTGCCAGTCCATATCATCGTAAGTCCATTGTGTTCATTTGTCCATGTGGTTGCTCTGTTCGGTTGCCATTAATTGAACAACGTTGGAGGAATGCCTCCGAGAAGAACAGTTTTGTCAGTCGTCATCAGGCAGCCTTGTCGGTGATGCGCGTTCCCCAAAACGCCACCGTACGGACTGCACTTCTGGCGAATGGCAAGGGTTTGGTGGAGGGGCTGGGAATCGAACCCATGACCATTCGCTTATGAGGCGAACGTGTAGCCAACTACGCTACGGGACCCCTCCTATTTTCGATTTTCTACTGGAAAATCTTAGGAATTTCCATCGGAAATATTTTGGCATATTCCGAATAATTTCTTTTGGAAATAAAAAACTGCTGAAAATGTCTAAGAATTTCTTTTGGAAAACGAAAAAAAATTCCATTGGAAATTTAGAAGAATTTCCTTTGAAGATTCATTAAAGTTGCCCAGGATTTTAAAAAAATCTTTAGAGATTCTGTAAAAAAAGTGAGCTGGATTTTTTTTTAATTTGTACTAGAAATTCTTCAGAATTTGATGTTTATTAGAATTTTCATCGTATTTTTTTTTCCTTGCAACTCCAGAATAATTATTCTTGAAAATTAAGAAGATCTTGGAATTTAAAATTAATCCAAGCAATAAATATAGGCAATAATTTAGGCTTAAGAAGCCTAGTTTTTATGATATTGATTAATTAGGATAGATATTGGCTTTACAGAAAAAAATATGGGAGCTAAAATTTGACTGACCCTGAAAACTCAGATATCCGAAACATTGGGAAGATTTCGATTCTAAGAGCATACAAATGAAGTTAAAATGTTTGAATCATTCTAAACACTCAGATAAGATGGGTCATCCTGAACGTTAAGCCAGTGATTAATATTCAGGAATACGAGATGCTCAAGGTACTCCAAAATGCTCTCAAGTTCAGCTCACGATACTGGTAGATATTTTGCAATGTCCTCATCATCGATATATACCCAATTCGATGAAATAAGCATATGATCCTAATTTCCATTAACATGAGATCCAAGAGACAAGGTACCCAAAATTATCTTGAATCAACATCAAGTTGCACAATGACTATGAGGTTTGTTCGCAAACTTTTTTTTTGTGGGGCCTTAGAAGCACTGGGTTCACGGACTTGAATGATTAAGTAATTCAAACATTACGACTTCCAGGACGTTTTGTATAACCTAAAAAGTCTGTAGTAGCTTGTATAAATAATAATTGAAGTCATATCAACCCAATGGACCTACTGGGACATTATATCATACATCCTTCATAAGTTGGTTAATTGGATAAATCAAATGATCCAAACTCCAAAATAATAATTGGTCTATAATACATTCATTCCTCTATGAGTCGCTTATAAAAGGACCATTGACTGAAGCATATTCGAGATGTGGAATAGAAGTTCCTTGGAAAATTATTCGAAAGAACCATCTGAGTGACCGAGAAAATATTTTTAGTATGGCATCATTGGCTTCCACGAGTCGACATCATAAAAAAAAATTCAATGAAGAATTAGAAATTTTGAGAGATGAGCCAGCTCTGAATTGAAAATCTCTTTAATAGAGAAAATTAGAAATTTTCAATAATAAAATAGGAAATTGCCAATAAAGAAATCAGGGTATGAGTATTAAATAAATATAGAATTACTACAAATAATGCAAAATTTCCATAAACAGTTGAAAATTTTCCACAAAAAAATAATAAATTAGCGCTTGTAAATGCAAAAATTGCAATTATGAATTAAGAATTTTCCATAAAGAAATCAAAATGTTCCACGAAAAAAATACAAAATTTTCATGAATAATCAATATTAGCAATGAACAATCACAAAATTTTTATTTTGTGGAAAATTTTGTAATTATTTATTTTTAATATTGATTTATTTATGGAATGTTTGTATTTTTTCCGTGGAAAATTTTGATTTTTTATGAAAAATTCTTTTTTTATATTTGCAGTTTTTGGTTTTAAAAGTGTTAATTTATTTTTGTTTTGTGGAAAATTCTTAATTGTTTATGGAAATTTTGCATTATTTGTAGAAAATTTAATATTTTTTATTGCTTATACCATAATTTCTTTATTGGAAATTTCCTAATTGTAATGGAAAATTTTTAAAAATTTTTAGGCTGAGTTTTTATTTCAGTCGATATCGTATCTTAGAACATCGACTCATGGAAGGTCTATTGTAGCTTGTGAAAGTAATAAATGAAATCGCATCGGCTCAATGGACCTGCTTGGATGCTTAGCGATACACGGATACATCGTTCAGGACTTGGTTGATCGGGTCGTTTCAAAACTCCGTAATATCATGTCTTATGATTACATAGATATTTGTAGATATTCTCAGCTTAGGATATTTTGTTTCTTAACATAATTTTTGATACCTTCGAGGATATGTACTTCAGAGCAGTTTGGCCTATGACACCCGAAAAAAATACGACTTTTCAGTTCTTTCTATACTAGTTTCGGCAAGATCGAGTGGAAAACCCTAAATATGTACGTTAAATCCTTTTTACATCGTCCTGAAAGGGTTAAATGCCAAAATATAACAATAAATTCTAGAATACCAAAAGGAACCCAAAGATATTAAAGACTGTAGATTTAGAATGAAAACTTGCATTTTAAGCCAAAACTGTATAATTCAGGCAACGGAAAATAAAGGATATTGTGTTACAGTTCTGATTAGAATCATAGAATCTTGGCATGATGAAGAGAGTTTTGAGATTCTGAATAAAACTTGTATGCCCTGAGAAAAACCTTTTAATATTGGAAGATAAACTAATTTGATGATTCTGAAAACAAAACTGGAATTTCTACAGGAATGCTTCTCAATAGTAGGAAGAATTACTAGTGGGAGGTTTTATTTGCATCTCTAAGATTACATATTAGCTTTGTGATTCGCTGAGGTTAATATCCAAAAAATTTCAAGTACCTCCAGAACTACGGAAGGTCCCAAATACTCTTAGGAATCTATAGCAATATTCAGTGATGAACTTTATAATTATTCGAGTTCTAGATATCCTAATACCCGATACACATTACAACATGATAACATCATCAAAATCTTCGAATTCATGAAAATTTATAATTTCTATGCTGGGTTTAGTTTGATTTTCAATTAGTTGAAATTGTCCATCTTCAAAATTGATCGGATTAACCATATGTTTTAGTAACACAATTTTTTTTTTAATTTTTGTACTTAAAAAAACCACGTGGTCATACGGGGGGGGTCTGCCAAATGACCACGATAAGTCACATGGGGGGAGGGGGGTTGAAAATCTTCAAAAATATGACCACGTGGTTTCTGCATGGCCCCTTGGCGATTTGGCTTGAATATAACTTTGACTACCTAATGGAGAGAAATCTTGAATAGCTTCTTGGCTATTCCTAGGAATATTTAGCCCTGTTGAAGCTTGAGATTTAGTTAAAATGTTTGGTTTGGTGTTGAATTTTGACAGAATGATATTTTGATATTTTTTTCATATGGGACTAATATGCGATCATAGGCTGTAAAAAAAACGAACAGTGGGTAATGTCTGTGACATAACCGCGAAGAGGACGTAGGACTTGACTTGACCATGCCTTTGAAGATCTTCTTTCTTCTATATGCATAAAAATGAATTTCTGTCTGTCTGAACCTTATAGACTCGGAAACTACTGAACCGATCGGCGAGAAAATTTGTATGCAGAGGTTTTTGGGGCCGGGGATGGTTCTTAAGATGGTTTGAAACCCCTCCCCAGTTTGGAAAGGGAGGCTCCCGTACAAATGAAACACCAATTTCTTCATAACTCGAGATCTAATCAGATAATAAATCAATTTTAGGCGAAACGAAGTTCGTCGGGTCTGCTAGTGTATAATATATCCAAATCTCTCACGTCACCTAATTTGTATAAAAAATCGGCAAACATTATTATAACAATTTTCATGAGCAATATAGGAAAAAATATCTCAAAAAGAAAAGCTCTCAATCGATTTTTCATCTAATAGTGGAATTTTTTGTGATTTATTTCATTATAGGGTATCTGTTCCTATATCAATAACAATAAGCCAATGCGCATATGAAATGCATTTATTTCTCACCCAATAATCAAGAAACATGAGAATAATTATGCTCGGCTCACGTCATTTTTAATTGATAACAATTTGGTAACTTCAAAAATGAAATTGTTATCACAATTTAGAAGTATTTAGCTAAAAACATTATCACTGCTATGCTCCTATTTCAATAACATTCAAAAAAAGTTAATCCTATGCCTGTACCTATATCAATAATACTGTTTCCAACATAAAATACGCACACTATTACTTGTGTGTATACGTAACGATATGATTGCAGTGATGCCGAATTTTTCAATGTTTTGTATTTGAGTTGAAATATAATTACAAAATTGCAGTTTTTGTTGTAGTTTTCCAACTTATCAGTTTAATTTTATGTTTGTCATAGCTTATCTCTTCGATATACCTTGTTTTACAAACATAAGAGTTGAATTTCACAGTAAAAGTTCATTTAAGCATTTTTGAAATAAAAATCTAGGTCGGCAACCCTTGCCGATGCTGCAAGCCATGTAAATAGTTTGGAATACGGACAAGAATAATTTAGACGTTGTTCGAAATAAACCTATATCAAACTATAGGAAATCGCGTTAGTTTTTCAAGTATGATTATATTTATAGTGAAATTGTGATGTGCTCTATGTGTTGTGAAGTGTATTTTGAAAGGATTCATTCATTTTAGCTTGAAATTGAATGGAAAACAACGGCGTGAAATGAGATGAATCTGCTAGTAGCAATCGAGCAGTGCATCAAATCAACAGTTCAGAGGTAGGAAAGTGAAAATGAATGTGTTTTATAATTTTGTTTTTAATAATTTGAGTCTTGTGAACTAAAACATTACTCAAACGGAATTTTAAATAATATTCCAAAAATTGGAGAAGATGGTCTATTCATTATTGTGTACATACGATGTGAGAAATTGTTATCAAATTGATTTTTTATTTGGTTTATCGACGGTTGAGATTAATATACGGGCTGTTATTAATATGGGAACAGATACCCTATGTCACAGTTCTTGTTATGTAACGGTTATGAAAAAATCTTGAAAATCTGCTATTCGCGTATAACATGTTATCTCTAGAGTATTTTAGAATTTTTAAGAACTCTTTAGTAAGTCTATCAATGGCTCTCAGAAGAACCGTATGCTTTGAAAATAAACATTTTCTATGTCCATCTGTTGCGTCATGTTGCAGTGGATTGTAAAACTAATGTTGGGTGCTCCGGGTGGAGCGCGAAATCAAAGCTGTCTTCATGCAGTGTAGGTATGTGCCGACGTGTGTTGTTTCTCCAGATGGAACCAGCGGGATACGAACTGCCGACCGATGAACCGGTGACCAATTGCGAGCATTATCATTATCTTTCTTGGCCCTGATAAGGGCCGGAAATTAACAACTGGTTGACCGAAAGAGTTTTTGTTCGAAACCAAAACACACACGGTTTCTTCAAAAGCATCGCAATTCTTTCTCTTGCTTTTCTCAGCCTGTCTCGGATCGATACTGATGCCGGCCGGCCTCGGCTCGACTCTGCTGCTGTTGCCGATATCTGCTCGGCATTGCTGCCGTGTCGGGTCTGTGGGGTGGACTGCTTCTGGAACTTCTTCTATTGCTGTACTGATGGCTATGCTTCGGCTGATGTTGGCCTCGACTCTGCCGGGCCGAAAAAGTGGATAGTATGGACGATGCTGCCTTGCTAAAAGGTCCCGGTCAGAATGAAAGGAAAAAAAATCACCTTGCGCTATTTCATGCCTTCTCGTCAGACCCAGCAGCAGCTCATTCGCAGCTTCGACTGGAGGGCCTCCGAGTCCATGCGATATCGACTGAATAAGGAAATTATTTAACTCTTATAGCCTTGAAAAAGGCTGTTTGTTTCGGCTTGGTCCAACTAATAAGAAGGACTGAATGCTCTGTAAGCGAATGCACTTTTCTTTTCTACTTAATTTTGAATCGTCTCTGCTTCCCGATTGGTCGGCCAATCAGTGAGCGTCTTGTATCCCGTTCCTTTGGCAGCCAAAGCGCTTATCATCATCGACGCGTTCGTGATGGGCTTCTTCTTCTTTCTTTTGTTGTTCGCTGCTGGCGTCTATTTCCTAACGGGACTTTTCGCACGGTACAGGCCACAAGCCAGGCAATCGAGCTAAGAATTGCTGTTCAGGTGGCAAGTGCGGAAAATTTAGGATTGGTAGCTTGGGAGAACATTCAGTCACGTTCGCTTTGTGCGCGAACAGTATCAAACAATGTTTTTCTATATAAATCGATTGATAGCTTTTCATTTTGAGATATCTTTTTTAAATTGCTCACGAAAACTGTTATAATAATGTTTGATCTGTTATCACCGATTTATTTATCTAAATTAGATTATGTGAGAAATTTGGACATATTAAGTGTCTTTAAAGGCATGGTCAAATCTAGTTTTTCGTCCACTTCGCGGTCACAGTTCTTGTTATGTCACGGTTATAAAAAATCTTGAAAATTTGCTATTCGCGTATAACATTTTATCTCTAGAATATTGGATTTTACACCCAAGTACATTTTCTAACGCGGAGGGTATTTAAAACTTTGATATTATATATATCAGTGGCTCTCAGAAGAACCGTTTGCTTCAAATAAATACATTTTCTATCTCCATCTGTTGCGTCATGTTGCAGCGGACTATAAGGCTGATGCTGGGTGGAGCGCAAAACCAAAGCTGTCTTCATGCAGCGTATCCGCTTGACGTGTGCTGTTTCTTCAATGGAACCAGCGGGATGCGAATTGCCTTAATGCAGCATGCGACGAACCAGTGACGAATGCCACCCAATTGCGAAAATTATTATTAAATCTCTTGGCCCTGATAAGGGCCGAAAATTAACTCCTTTCGGGGAACTGGTTGACCGAGGGGGTATCTTTACTCGAAATCAAAACACACACACACGCGATTTCTTCAAGAACATTGCAGTTCTTGATTTTCTTCAACTTGTTTCGGCTCGATACCAATGCCGGCCGGTCTCGGCTCAACACTGATGCCGGTCGGCCTCAGCTCTTCATTGATGCCGGCTTGTTTCGGCTCGACTCTGCTGCTGCTGCCGGTATCTCCTCGGCATTGCTGCGGTGTCGGGTCTGTAGAATGGGCTGCTTCTGGAACATTTTCTGCGGCTGTACTGGCATGCTTTGGCTGATGGTGGCCTCGGCGCTGCCGGGCCGAAAAGCGGATGATGCGGACGATGCTGTTTTGCGAAAAGTTGCGAGTGCTGTCGAATCGATGCTGCTGTGGCTTTGCTTGTCCCGGTTAGAATGAAAGAAAAATATCCCGTTGGAAGTTCTGAACAGGATGAGAAGGAGAAATTGCGTCATCCTCTTTTATGGCTTATTTTGGTGCGCAGTTGCAGCTTATCCGCTAGCGTCTGCACCCATCAGAATCAAGCGAACAAATGACGCGAGGAACAAGCGGCACCCATATTTATAGGTTTCAGTGCAGTCAATGTTTTGCTTCGAAAACAGTTTTAGGCCTATTGAAACAAGTTTTTCGGGTCATATCAAGTATGAATATGAAAGGCATACTTATGATCTGTCGATTAAGGGGTTTTCCGAAGAGATCCGTTCACTGGGACAAACGCTATTATCATTCAAAATCTTTCAACGCAGCGTAACGCGGTCGATTTAGAAATATTGAAATGACACCCGGTATAGTGAAGAGAGACGTAAGTCCTACGTCAAAAACTATTCAAGAATAAAAATCTGTCTTGAGCGCATCACTCATTTTCATGACATTAAGTTTGCGTGCACGCAACGTTGATAAGACGCTACGTGGGCATCGAACCTTACTCTCGATTTTCTGCCCATAAAAGCATATATGTCTCATATAGATAGGATATCAAGCAAAGTTGGGGTAGTTAAGCTTGCAGCGGCAGCTTTGGTTATGTAAAGAAAAAAAAACTATTAAAAAAAACTTATTGTTTTCTACTGTATAATGTTTTCCAGCGAAGTTTACAGTTCTATACAGTGTTGTTTCGCATGTTTTGACTCGAATCGCGTTGAATGCACATGTGGATTGAAAATAAACCCACCTACCAGCACACAGTGGACAAGTGCGGCTGCTAGAAGGAACATCACAATTCTGTTCCTTGCTTTTGAAAAGATGTGCACCTGAGAATTGATTGATTTACGTGCTTTTCCCTTTTTACTGTTCGATTACTAACACCATAGGCGCAAGGCGAGTTTTGTCAGTGGAGTGGAGTAGATAGCGCAATTTATCAATAAAAACACACGCCATGCTTTCAACAATCTCAATTATTGTTAACTGCCGATAAGAAACTCTCCATGTATATCAATGCTTAGTGTTACTGTTTAGGTGTTCACTTTTTAAAATACTAATTTCATTCGTAAAGTGACCATGCAGTGATATCGACGCAAGTTGTGTGGATAATTATTAGCCGTAACTGTGGATTGTTGATAAAAAAAAAGCAAAATGGTAAGAAAATAGGCTTGATGATATTAATTGATGATATAAACTTTGTGCATTGTAGATCTTGCCACGTTTTCTGAAATCACAATCAGCCATAATCTGCATTGGTTTGTTGAGTATGCTGATATTGTTTACCTGCTATCATCGGTCAATGAATGCGAGAATAGAGAGTTTACAGTTGCAGTTGCAAGACCATCAGTTGCGGCGAGGAATTCAGCATCATATTTCTGCCAACAAAGCGCCCGACTCCGGCGCTGCTTCTGTGCTTCACAACTATACAGAGCATCCGACGCCTGAAAGTTTCGTTCCACCTCCGGGTGATATGGGTGCTCCGGTAATCATTCCGGACGATGCCCCTCTGGGGGTTCGCGAAGTTATGGAGCGGCAGTTCAAAACGTTTGCCCTGAACGAATACGCCAGTTCGTTGATATCCGCGCATAGACGACTGCCCGACTTCAGGGATCCTTGGTGTAAGGAAGAGGGGCGAATATTGGCGCATCTACCGCCGACTACGGTGGTCGTTGTGTTCTTCAACGAGCCCTGGTCGGTGTTGGTGAGGACGGTGCACTCGGTGTTGGATCGATCGCCGCCACAGCTGGTCAAGGAAGTGCTACTGGTGGACGATTGTTCTTTTATGCGTAAGTAGAGGCTAAAACAATGCTCGTAGGAAAAGCGATAAGAATCGTATAGTGTTTTGCGATTTTAAACATTTTGGCTGCGTTATCATGAACAATCAGACTTTTGCTTCCTCTTTCATGTCCGGTGAAATCAACTAAATATATACGTGGTACCAGTGTCTCGTATTTGACACGACTTGACTGTGCTAGCCACTGAAGATGAAGTGGTAGAGCTAAATGGAGCATTTTGAATGGAATTGCTTTTTACGCGGCTCGTTTTTTGGTTATTTATGTCTTATGAATTTATTAAAACATGGGGTTGGCCTTTAAAAAAATCTTCAAAATCCCTGATTGATCCACCTAGTGATGTTGGTGCCTTTCTCGTGCATTAGATAAACTAAATTAAAATTGAGTGAAATATTTTCAGCGTGTTTTTTTTAATAATTGTCGTATTTTGGTCATAAGTTTTGATCATAAGAACTCCCCATTGAATCAAAACTTGTTGCGGGAACTTTTGAAGGAATTCCTGGAGAAACTCCTGGAGGTATTACTGGAGGAACTTCCAGAGGAATTCCTGGAGGAACATCCGAAGAAATTCCTGGCAGAACATTTGAAGGAATTTCTGGAGGAATTTTTGAAGGAATTCCTGGAGGAACTTCTGAAGAAATCCCTGGAGGAACTTCCGGAGGAATTCCTGGAGGAACTTCCGGAAGAATTCTTGGAGGAACTTCCAGCCTGATTTGGTTGCAGCAACTCAAATGTGACTAAATTCGGTTGCATATGGGTCACAGACACTTTTGTGCAACATGTGTGCTGCTCGGGGAGGAACTTCCGGAGAAATTCCTGGAGGAACTTCCGGAGGAATTCCTGGAGGAACTTCCGGAGAAATTCCTGGAGAAACTTCCGGAGGCAAGTAGCAAGCGCAAGTAGTACAGTGCGTGTTTTAGTAGTCGCGAAATGAGTAGCCATCGGGAAAGTAAGTACTGTGCGTCTGCTATTTGTCGCGAGCAGAAGAAAGAATATCTTTTTGATATTCGGTAGATCATGCGTTATTGTTGCGCTTTGCTCCGGTCGAGACAAGTTCGATCTCCCATATTTGCAGTAGCTAACAGGCAAGTAAGTGCAGAGTGCTGCGCGACCGTCCAAGATGCGATTCTCCTCAGTTTTCATATGCCACTGGGCGTGCATGGTTTAACTTTTTTCTCGTAGCGAGACAGCGAATTAGTGTTATTACCCATCCCCTTGATCACATCGCTTACCGAAGTAATCTAGATAAATTATCCTTTGTCACTAAAACGATATCCTATCCCGAGACAATCGTGGAGATGCAGAGGTATACTCGGTCTCTAGTAGCAACGATAGTCTGACTAACAATCCTTTCCCTCCCATATGACCGTAAGGACGTGGCCGTGACATATACTTAATATGAGATTTAAAATCGTAATCTCTTCTAATTCCTTGCATCTTCAACAATTCTTTCCGCAGCTCACACAAAAACCCAACTGGAGGAATACTTTGCCAAAGAGCTAAAAGTACGTATCCTGCGATCGACAGAGCGGCTGGGCTTGATCAAGGCGCGCTTACTGGGAGCACGCAACGCCACTACGGAGGTCCTAACCTTCCTCGATGCCCACTGTGAGTGCACGGACGGATGGCTCGAGCCGCAGCTGGATCGAGTGGCAAGGAATCCCACAACCGTTGCCCTGCCCACCATCGACTGGGTTGACGAACACAACCTGGCGTTCATATCGAACAAGTCGCACATATTTTACGGTGCCTGCGATTGGGGGCTGCAGTTCGGGTGGCGTGGTCGATGGGACCGCAAGGTGCAACCGGAGAATAAACTGGAACCGTTTCCCACCCCTGTGATGGCTGGGGGACTGTTTTCCATCAATAAGACGTTTTTCGCCAATCTGGGCTGGTACGACGAAGGGCTGGGAATCTACGGAGCCGAGAACGTTGAACTTTCGCTGAAAGCATGGATGTGTGGAGGGCGACTGGAAACGATCCCTTGCTCGAGGGTTGGCCACATACAGAAGGCTGGTCATCCGTACTTGAACGGCGTGAAGACCGATTGGGTGCGAGTAAATTCGGTTCGAGTGGCGGAGGTTTGGCTGGATCAATATTCACAGGTCGTATACGACATGTTCGGTGGTCCGGAATTTCGAGGAGACTTCGGGGATGTATCCGATCAGAAAAAGATGCGGGAAAAAATGAACTGTAAATCGTTCAAGTGGTATTTGGAGAACGCCTTTCCTGAGTTGGAGAGCCCTGTTGAATACGGAGTGGGTCATGGAAAGGTTTGTATATGTTGGGGAGTAGGATGATGTATAAGATTAACACTCTGTTGTTTTGTTTTTTTAGTTCACGAATTTAGGAACAGGAGCCGGGTTCTGTCCACGCTACCGGAAAGATGGGTACACTTTCAGGATGGAACCGTGTAGTGATGACAATTACCAGCACTGGGTGCATAACATGCTTGGAGAGATCAGCACCGGGAATATTTGTCTGGATTATGATGGAAAGGCTCTGAAGATGTTCGGATGCCACAAGGGAAGAGGAAACCAAGACTGGCGATATTATAAAGACAACAAGCAGTTCAAAAGTGTAAAGCAAAACAAATGTTTGTCAGTCGGGCCAGCTCCCAAAAGGAATTTGGTGGTGGAAACATGTGATGTGACGAAAGAATCTCAAAAGTGGGAGTTTCCATTTCTGAAATTAGACTGACAGATCAATAATAATACAAAATATACAGCTGTGATAGCCGTTCATATTTGTTTTATATTTATTTGTGAGACAATTATTAAACTCTTTAGTAGAATGTCTTCACCTATCATAAGACAAGTTAGTACTATTCTATTTAATTTCAGTTCGTCGTAATCTTTACAGATACGTTATTGACCTCATCTATAAGGCCGTCTTCGGTGCCTTGTATCGAGTCAATGACGACCTTACAGTTGAAGTCGAAATACGTATCTGTACATATTTCAACGTGGTGGAATTAAATGGAATAGTAATAAACTCGACTTATGACAGGTGAAATATTATTGTATTTTTCCAATTCAATTTACATTTTCAAATAACAATATCAGTACAAAATAGTTTGATTGGTTTTTTGGTTTCAAAGCCGACGACATGGATCTCCAAGCTCCAGAGCGCTGATTAATTAGGAAAGAAGCGGATACGAATTTGGTGGATCTGCTAAACCCTCTGACTGATTAGAACTCTGTGTAAAGGTGATATTCCGAAATGCCAAACGCAATAAAATCAGATCTCTGTACAAAAACGAATTCGAAACTCATAGGAAGAAGCAAAAATATGTTTGAACTTTAGTACCATATCATCCCACTTATTGTTGAAGCCGAAACTGAATGAGGGGCGCGTCTTTAAAAGTTGGTATAACCCATTTCTCCAAGGGCCTCACATTAAGTTTCAGAAATTACTTGATACTTGATGGGCTACAGCTCTTCGATGAACCTACGCCGAATGGAGTATCCTTCTCCACTGGACTCGATCCTGGGCCAACCGCTTCCAGTCGCCCTGAACATTGAGCGCCCTCAGGTCTTCTTCAACTGCAAAAAGCCATCGTGTACGCGGCCTTCCACGGAGTCTGCGACCTCTTCCGGGTTCTCCACTAAATATTATCTTCGCTTGACGTTCTTCCGGCATACGAAAAACGTACCCAGCCCACTGTAGTCTGCCGTGTTGTATAAGCTTAATAATATCCAGCCCTTTATACACCTGGTACAATTCATGATTCGCGCGACGCCACCAGATACCAATCTCCTGTTTACCGCCGAGTATTGTCCGCAGCACCTTACGCTCAAACACTCCGAAAGCTATCCGATCAACATTTTTTAACGTCAATGTTTCATTTTATTTATTTTTATTTTATTTTATTTTGGGAGGAGGAAAAAGCCCTTTTGAGTTGAGCATACAAAAACTCTCTCAAATGGGCGCAAAACCTTCTCATCTTTTCTATCAACAGAATACAGCTTCCTAATGACAGAACTTTCTTAAAACTATGTATACAATTGAAATTTTTGAAAGCAACATACCTACACTAATTAACTAATCACAATTCCGCAACAATGAACGTAAAAAATATGTCTCAATACTAGCTCTGGTCAAATTAAAATCAAAAACACTGTAACATCGATTAAAAACGCGACACATACTATTAATAGGTGAGTTAAGTCCGTAGTTTGTTCTCATGATAGGTAAGTGGAGGAATTCAGCATTTCTTGTAATTCGCCTTCTAATATTGATGCTAAGCTGTCCTAGTATAGCAGCACAGTCGATTCGATGCGTCAGGAGATCAGCGATGAAAGTTGCTTTTTCGACGAACGTGAAGAACATCCAAATTTAATAATTTGCATCGATCTTCATATCGAGGGAGGTTTCCTGGATCGCTCCACGGCAAAAATCTAAGCGCAAACCTAATAAACTTTTTCTGCACTGTTTCAATTCTTTGAATGGCATTCTGGTGGAATAGAGACCACACAATCGAGCCGTATTCAAATAAAGAACGGACTAAGAAACAGTACAGAGCTTTCAGGCAAAATACGTCTCTAAACCCTTTAGCCACACGGAAGATGAAGCCTAGTTGAGCCGATGCTTTCGATGTTACGTATGAAATGTGGTCATTGAACGTTAATTTCGAATCCAATAGAATACCCAAGTCTTTAATAACGGAGTCTCGCATCAATATTGAACCTTTCAGATGATAGTCGTAAATAACAGTATAGATGGCATCTGTTTGATAACCGTTTTCCATTTCGCGAACAATCGAGGAAGTATAATATATCAGGTTCGTAACCGTTGATCTGTTGGAAGTAAAATCATGTTGATGCTCAGAAATGTAGCTGCTGCAATTGAATGTCATGTCATGGCCGTATAAAGCCACCGGAAGAATCAGAGTAGTACCTACCTGGTTACATGGTTGGCTACAGCGTCGATACACCAATGCCTGGCGTATTGTAGAGCTCCATAATCGTCGGTCTTGGGCGATGTTTCCCCAGTTTCCCCGAACGTTTAGGGTCCCCCGGTCCGATTCCACCGCGTGCAGCCAGCGTTTTCATGGCCTTCCACGTAGTCGCCCGCCCCTATCTGGTTCTCTGTTGAATATTGTTTTCGCTATTCTTCCTTCCGACATTCGAATCAGAGTAGTATACAGCACGAGTATCAAAGGTGTAGCCAGAGGGGGACAGGAGGGGGAAAAGAAATTTCTGACGGAAATCCTCCGATTTCGCTCCATAATTTCATTTGTAAATCTATAAGAAGTTCCTTCGGTCTTCTAGGAAGTTCTCCGGGCATTCCTCCAGAATCTCTTCCATTATATCCATCGGGATAACCTCCAGGAAATTTTCCGGGAATACTTCCATAAATTCAATAGCGAAATCCTCTAGGATTTACTTCAGAATATCCTTCAAAAATTCCTCTAGAAATTTCTTTAGAAATTTCTCCCGGAATTCGTCCAAGTATTTCCCCGGAAATTCTTACAGGTATTTTTCCAGGAATTCCTTCAGGAATTTCTCCGGGAATTTTTCCGCGGAATTCTCCTAGAATTCTTTCCGGACTTCACTCGGAATTTACTCCAGAATTTCATTCGGAAATTAATTTGAGAGTTTCTACAGGATATCTTCCAAGAGTTCTTCCAGTAATTTCTTCAGAACCAATCCCCGGGAGGGGGGGGGGGTTCCGTAGCGTAGTTGGCTACACGTTCGGCTCATAAGCGAATGGTCATGGGTTCGATTCCCAGCCCCTCCACCAAACCCTTGCCAGTCGCCAGAAGCGCAGTCCGTACGGTGGCGTTTTGGGGAACGCGCCTCACCGACACGGCTGCCTAATGACGACTGACAAATCTGTTCTTCTCGGAGGCATTCCTCCAACGTACTTCGATTAATGGCAACCGAACAAAGCAACGATCACTGGATTCACCACATGGACAAATGAACACAATGGACTCACGATGATATGGACTGGCAACGACAACAATAACGAATTAGGGACATCTAAAAATAGATTCTGTGTGGACTCTGTACAGCAGAGTACCACAGTAGATCACGGCACAGTAGCGGTTAAGAACACAGAGTGCCTACCAAATAAATAAACGAATAAAAAAAAACCAATCTCCGGGAGTGCATCCCGTAATTTCTTCAGCAATTCATCTGGGAATATTTTTTTTTTATTGTCTTTATTAATAAGGTTTTCGGCCCTAGACCGGTTCACCTCATATCTGGGAATACTTTCAAGATTTCATCTGGGAATTTCTGGATGATTTCCTCCTTGTATCTTGAGTTCCTCCGGGAGCTCCTCCAGGAGTTCTTCCAAGAGTTCATCTGGAAATCCCCCAGGAACTTCACAGGGAATTCCTGGAGGATATTTGGCTGGAATTTCACGGGAAATGGAATTTCGGAAGTTTCTCTAGAAATTCAACTCCGGGTATTCCACCGGATGTTCCTCTGAAAATTCCTCCAGGAGTTCCACCAGTAGTTCCTCCGGGAAGTCATTCAGGCTTTCTTTCAGCAATTCATTTAGGCTTTCTTTAGCAATTTATTTCAAAAATCCTCCAGAAGTTCCTCAGAAAATTTCTCTGGGAGTTCTGGGAGGGCGACAATGTACTGAACGATAATACTAGCGCGACATTAGCTCAATTTAAACAGAAATTGTCATCTGCTAATAAGCGTTTGCAATAAAGCCTGTTTACAAATACGCTTATTATATTCAACATTGAAATATCCGACAATATTAACATAATGTAAACAGACATTTCATCTTCTGATGAAAATCTATATTGTCGCCGAATTAGCAAATATGAAACGGGCAACATTTTCAAAGAAATTTATTTCTGAAGGTTTTTTTTTTCGAGAAATCCAATATATTTAGTTGGCGAGGGGGACGTCAAATGTCAATGGTCCAAACAAATTTATGAGCTATTGTCCATGCTGATGGGCGGAAAACTGTTCGAAATCTACCCAGTTCAGATTATCAAAGAAATCAATTTTAAATAGAATAATTATTAATTGAAAGGAGTAAAGGCTATGAACTTCATTGTTCTCTTTATTGTACAGACTTTATTTTTCTGATATGACATGCTATTACATGCTAATTTATTATTAGTAACTTTGCATGATTGATATATTCAAATATCCTTTTGTCTATTTAAAACTTCGTCTCATTTGCGAAATGACTCAAATTAGAATTGAAAGTCAGCTCAATAATTTCGGATATGTCTTATATGCCACGTTGGAAACGATTCTGATGACAGTAATTTTTAATTTTACGTACTATCACTTTTAAGCTTAGTTTAGTTTGAGTTAATTCAGAAAATAAGAAGTAACTAAGAACCAGTTGGATGCAACAAAATAAGCAAACATGTTGAGAAACGCGATGAAAAATGACTCGTTTATCGTTTCTGGTCCCTTTTATGTGTTTTTCTCGAATTATTAAAACAGTGCACAGGTTGAAGAATTGGTCACGCGACGCCTCTGCATTTTTGGCTTCAATCCCCACTTTTTACCGAATGTCGCCTTACTTATCCATAAAGCATTTGTAGCTTTGCTTAATGCTTCTTCAAGATGTAAGTTCCAATTCAGCTTACTGTCAAGTCTAACTCCAAGATGCTTGACTGAGTTTGAAAGTTTCAAATCTGCTCCTTTCAATTTTAAAGTAGGAAAAGAATAATTTCTTCTCCTTGTAAACGCCACCAATGTGGCCTTTGAAGGATTTATGTTTAATCCTTCTTTTTCACACCATAGTGTGGTGAAATTTAGGGCAATTTGCATTCGGTTAGAAATAACACAGTCATATTTTCCTCTCACCAATATAACTACAGTAATACCTCGATATAACGTAACCTCGATATAACGTAACCTCGATATAACGTAACTCGATATAACGTAATTTTTACCTCGATATAACGTAACTTTTTTTTTGCTCCCATTTTCAACAGTTTACATTATAAACGTGATTCATTGTGTATAAAAATATTTTTTTCAATTCTAGGCCACTTAAGGACCATCCTTAACAGACATAGGGTAGAGGGAAGAATCTAAGATTTTGAAACGTTACATTCAAAATGTTCGAGTTCCGACATATCCTCTCTATGAGGCTGTCTGGGTTCATTCATTTTCATTTATTTAGCTTACATCTCAACAGAAAACACTGAATCAGCAATTTGGCGCTTCAATACACGGTTCAAGGCCGTATTTCTCCAACATCGAATGCACCCTACGCTCGCCAAGTCGATCTGAACCTGGTCAGCCCACATCGCTTGCTGTGCTTCACGACTTCTTGTATAAAGTTGGATCTGGGGTAAACACCATCTTTGCAAGGTTGCTATCCGGCATTCTTACAACATGTCCTGCCCATCGTACTCTCCCGGCTTCAGCTACCTTCTGAATACTGGGTTCGTCGTAGAGCTGGGCATGCTCGTGGTTCATCCTTCGCCGCCACACACCGTCTTCTTGCACACCGAGTGCTTGCAATTCCTCCTCAAGCATGGTCCAAGTTTCATGTCCGTAGAGGACTACCGGTATTTTGAGAGTTTTGTACATGATACATTTGGTGCGGGTGTGAATGTTTTTTGACCGCAGTTTCTTCTGAAGTTCGTAGTAGGTCCGACTTCCACAGATGATGCGCCTTTATATTTCACGACCAACATTATTTTCAGCCGTTAGCAAGGATTCAAGGTAGACGAATTCAAGTATCCCCGTCTATCGTAACATTGCTTCCCAGGTGAACCCTGTCGCGCTCGGTTTCTCCCAATGGCATGTAGTTTGTCTTCGATGTATTTACTACCAGACCAACTTTTGTTACTTCACGTTTCAGGCGAGTGTACAGTTCTGCCACCTTTGCAATTTTTCGGCCGACAATGTCCATGTCATCCGCAAAACAAATAAATTTACTTACTTAGTTACTTATGGATCCTGTACACCTCCGGTGGTGCAAAGGGCCGACTTGAAAGATCTCCATCCTGAGCGTTGCCCGGCTATCGCTTTAACCTGTTGCCAGGTTGGATTTCGGTCGACTTCTTTTATTTCTTTATTGAGGCTTCGCCGCCATGAGTCTCTGGGTCTGCCTCTGCTGCGATATCCCGCTGGGTTCCAGTCTAATGCTTGTTTACAGATTACGTTTCCGCCCCTACGTAGAGTGTGGCCAACCCAACCCCACTTCTGATCCCGAATTTCTGTTGCTATCGGCCTCTGCTCTGGTTTCAACGACGATGAAGCTCGTTGTTTGAGATCCAGTTGTTAGGCCACCAGGCCCGAATTATATACCGCAGGCATCTGTTAATGAACACCTGCAGCCGTTGAGTATTCTCCACTGATACACACCATGTTTCGCTAGCGTATAACAGCACAGATTTCACGTTAGAGTTGGAAATTCGTATTTTGGTGATATAGATATAGATATAGATATAGATATTTCTTAAACTCGCAAAAGTAGCCCTTGCTTTCTTGATCCGTGCGCCTATGTCGATCTTGGTACCGCCGTCTGACGCCATTTGGCTACCAAGATTTTGGAAGCTTTCATCATTCTCCACTTGGTTGCCCAGCTACTGTGAAACTGGAAGGAGTTACCTTGTTTACATCCAACGATTTGGTTTTGTTGACGTTGATGACTAAACCTGCCGAAGAGGAGCGCTCGGCAAGGTCGTTGAGCTTACTCTGCATATCAGAGCGCCGTTGCGCGAGGAGTGCAACGTCATCAGCCAATTCGAAGTCGTTTAGGTGCTCCATGATTATAGGCTGCCATAACAGCCCGCGGTTTGGTTCACGGTCAATCGCATCTACCAGAATCTCGTCGCTTACGATGAAGAACAGTAACGGTGATAGAATACATTCTTGCCTCACACCAGCTACGACCCGCATAGGGTCGGACAGGACCCCATTGTGCAGTACTCTACACGAAAAGGCCTCGTACTGTGCTTAATTGACTGGATCTGTTGAAAATCGTACCCCGGCTGTTACACTCGACTCTCCGCATGTCACCTCCTAGTGTAATGTTGAACCACAGACACGAAAGTCCATCACCTTTTTTAGTCCCCGGTGCGAGTCGAACGAACTGAAGTTTTGGCCCGAAATCTTCTCATAGTTTTGCCCATCATCCACCATTGTTTTGATTAGTCTGGTAAGCATCCCAGGGAAGCTGTCCTCGTCCATAATATTCCATAGCTCTACGCGGGCTATACTGTCGTATGTCGCCTTGAAATCGATAAACAGATGGTGCGTTGGGCTCCTTGTATTCACGGCGTTTTTGGAGGATTTGTCAACGAAGCCGGCGTGATAACTTCCCACCCATCCGGGCCCATCTTGATGAGCTCAGCACCACCCGTGCCAGCTGCTTTATTGGCCTTTGGGCGTACGATGGCATCCCTAACTTCCCTCAAGGCTGGCTGCCTTCCATGTCCGTGGAACTGACGTAAGCATCTCCTCCGCTGCCTTGACTTTCAGTACCTGTATTCTCTTCACCACACGTTCGTCCACCAAGGTTCATTTAATTTTTTCTCGTTTTTTCATTTATTTAGTCTACATCTAAACAGATAACACTGAATCAACAAGTCGCCAAGTCGTTTTGCACCTGGTCTGCCCTTCTCGCTCGATGCGCTCCACGTCGTCTCGTACTTGCCGGATCGGAAGCGAACACCATCTTTGCAGGGTTGCTGTCCAGCATTCTTGCAACATGCCCTGCCCATCGTACCCTTCCGGCTTTAGCTATCTTCTGGATACTGGGTTCGCCGTAGAGCTGGGCTAGCTCATGGTTCATTCTTCGCCGCCACACACCGTCTTCTTGCACACCGCCAAAGATGGTCCTAAGCACCCGTCTCTCGAATATTCCGAGTGCTTGCAAGTCCTCCTCGAGCATTGTCCGCCAAGATGCTCCCATCTTTATCCCTGAACATCTCGGCTCGTGGCACGATACCATTGCGGGATGCGTTGAGCTTCTGATAGAACTTGCGTATTTCTCGATAACGGCACAGCTGTTCCATCTCCTCGCACTCCGCTTCTTCCAGGCGACGTTTCTTCTCCTGAAAAAGGCGTCCAACATTCTGCCGGGTACCTGCTTCCGTCTATAGCGTCCCACGTGCTGCAGCGCGACCGCCAGCGCTGCGTCATTCTCCTCCAGAATCTGTCTACACTCTTCGACGTTGACGACGACTTCACATACCCGACGTTGTTCTCCGCTGCGTCGTTAATGGCTGCTTTCACTGTATTCCAGCAGTCCTTAAGAGGAGCCCCATCGAGCTCACCCTCTTCTAGCAAGGCTGCCTCGAGATACTGCGCGTATGCAGGTTGCTTCAGTCGCTCTAGGTCGTACCGCGGCGGTCGTCGGTACCGAACATTGTTGATAACGGATAGTTTAACCATCAATAGATAGTGATCAGAGTCGATGTTAGCGCCACCATATGTCCTGACGTCGATAATGTCGGAGAAGTGCCGTCCATCAATCAGAACGATCGATTTGTGATTCTGTCTGCAGTGGTGATCTCCAGGTGTACCGATATGGAAGGCTTTCTGTTCGTCAGCCGGTGGGCACTGAATTTTCCAAAAGTCGCTGCTCCCAGCTAGTGTGTGTTGCCACTGCTCTGGTAGATGGTATGATTACCTCTAAATGTTCGCATCATTGATCTTTTCAACAAAGCTCCTACAGCGCTACGATGTCGAATCCACGATCCTTGAGCACATCGCCGAGTATGCGTGTGCTTCCGATGAAGTTGAGAAATTTTCAGTCTCAGAAAACAGGACTTTTGCCGAGATCTCAGTAATCAGATCTGAAATGACTTATGAGCGTAGTCGAAGCACTTGTAGCAGACCACAAGTGGTTGGTGTATGATCACGTAACATACCATCAATCCTACCATCAACTTGGTCTTATCGAGAAACTTCTTAACTGCCGCCAGACGTACCTGGCGGGCATATGTATAGGCTCATCGCCTGCGTTCCCGCATAGCTCTTTCGTAAACGAATAGCTGTGGTCTGGATCTCAGCTCTCCACTGATCTTTCAATGTATCGACCAGCTTACCGGCTTCAGTCATTTCATCCAAACCCTTACATCGGATGACTTCAGCCGGGCATAGGACTCCGACATAAATCCCATCAATCAGCCCCTCTACAGTCAAGTTTTTGTACGCCGAGCTCTTCTGAGCAGGATCCCGAAAATCATCTCGCCCTTCTGCATCCTATGGGCGGCAATTTTCCACCAGTCACGGTTGTCCTACCGATGAAATTCAATCGGTGGGACTACTACACTTAACATTTTGGGGCGGCATCCTGCACAACCTTACTCACTTTAAGAATCGCACCACCAACTCTTTCTAATCAATAAGGAGGCGTATCTCACGTTCCGCCTCCTTACTAGACATTAGCTGAGACTTCCACTGCTGCCTAGCCATTGTAAGTAGGTCGCAGAGAATCAGCACGACGAGTTGGGATTGATTATGTTCGTAATTTCCGTTACCACGTCAATTTTTGGGTGCTTCCCCTCTCTACAGCACAGCACAACAGCACTATATATAATATTGTTTTGCTATTTCGAACTGGTTTGTGTATTGTTATGAACTTGAGTTCTACTTTCATGAATAAGAATGTTAATCTAGAATAATATTAAATTTAGGTTTATTTTAATTTATAAATTATTAAACAAATGCTGATTAAAGTAATATTCTAAGATAAAAAGTAAATATGAAAACAGAAATGAAAAAAAATAAAAAATAGATAAGCAAACAAAAAACAGAAAATAAAAAAAATATCAAAAATAAAAAAAAGTTAAGTAAGAAAGGTTGGAACACCCTGGTAAATGAATAACATTGATTTTAGATTAAAATTCTTTTATAAAAAAAAAGATTTGAAAAAAATTTTGAGAAAAAAAAATTGCTTCGATATAACGTAACCTCGATATAACGTAACGAAAATAAAAATTGAGTTACGTTATATCGAGGTATGACTGTATATCATCCGCGAAGCCAACTACTTCGAAGCCACGAGCCTCCAGTTGTTTGAGAAGATCATCAACGATTAAAGACCACAATAGAGGTGATAGTACGCCTCCTTGGGGACACCCTTTTACTGCTCTTACACTAATTGATGAGCTTCCAAGGTTGGCTGATATTTCTCTTTTTGATAACATCTCGCCAATCCAATCAACAATACATACATCGAAACCTCGTTTCAACATAGCATCCTTCATTGAACTGTGAGATGTGTTATCGAATGCTCCTTCAATGTCAAGGAACGCTGCAAGTGAGATTTCTTTTGCTTCAAAAGATCTTTCCAACTTTGTAACTAGCTTGTGAAGCGCTGTTACTGAAGATTTTCCCTCCTGATACGAGTTTTCGTTAAGTAGGATGATTTTACATGCTCATCTATTAGTTTTTCCATTATTTTTAATATGATGGACGATAAGCTAATTGGTCTGAAGGATTTTGGGGATGATTTATCCTTCTTATTAGCTTTAGGGATAAATGTGACACGCACTCCCCTCCATGCAGTCGGTATATAGCCTAATATTAAGCTTGATTGGAACATCTGAGTCAGAATGGGTGCTAAGATTTCTTTTCCCTTCTGTAGTAGTACAGGAAAAATTCCGTCCCTACCTGGCGCCTTGAAGGGTGCAAAAGAATCAATCGCCCATTCTACTTTCTGTTCAGTAAATATTTCACTGGCCAGAGTACTAGCATCGCTCCTAGTGCAATTCATCCCAGTGACCTTATTCGTTTGCTGAATATCTCGCCTGGCTTCATTTACACTAGTTTGCGATACAGATACATTCTGGTCTTCATGTAAATTGATGATAGAACATGGGAAGTGTTTTTGCATCATTACTTCTAATGTTTCATAAGTTGTCTTGGTAAAAGAACCATCATCTTTTTTAATAGTCCCAAGACCATTTGTGTGATCCTTAGCAAGGACTTTCTGCAGTCTGGCAGCAACTGGAGTACTTTCAATGTTTTCACAAGTGTGCCTCCAGTTTATCCTTTTAGATCTACGAATTTCTCTATTGTAAGTAGTGAGGGATTCTCTGTATTGATCCCACTGTTGTGTGCGTTTAGCCCTGTTAAATAGTTTCCGGGTTTTCTTTCGCATCTTTTGAAGATTGGTATTCCACCAATGAACGTCTCTATTTGAAGAAAGTTCCTTTTTTTTTCAATTTCGTTTATTTGGTAGGCTCAGGCGTGTATAACACTTTACGGAGCCATTGTTCTTTGTGATATATACAATCAATATCATTTTATTATACGGTTAGTAAGACGGGGGTAGAAGCCAGCGTACTCGTGGTGACTCGAGGTTAGTTTACAATGTTTAAGGATGGACGGGGCTTAGGATTTGGGATCAGGAAATTTCAGCTTCTCATCCGGGCATTTGGCGTCAGTGACGATGTGGCGTGTCGTCGTGCTCGAGGAATGGTTCGACTGGGAGCATCTTCCGGATGGCAAGAGCTATGTAGCTCTACAAAAACAAAAAGGCAGAGACAGAACAAAAAAAAACTTTAAAGAAAGAAAAAAAAAACAAAATGTTAGATTTTGATGTCAGAAGCACAAAGAAAACTATAAATGGCCTGCATATAGACAACATCACGATCTCCCAAAACACCGCGAACTTCCCTGAAGGGTTGTTTACCTCGGGCCACAAGGGTATCCAATAATTACTCTCTGGAGGCGTCATTTTCCGAGCAGGACCAAACTACGTGATCGATGTCATCATAACCGGCTCCGCACCTACATAAGTTGCTATCGACAAGGTTTATTCTGTACAGATGTGCGTTTAGTGAATAGTGATTGGACATAAGTCTCGACATCACGCGAATGAAGCCTCGACTTAAGTCCTCACCTCTGAACCACGCTCGCCCAGAAACTTTTGGATCTATGGAAAATAGCCACCGTCCAAGTTCATTGTGTGTCCAATTCCTTTGCCAACTTTGAAGAGTACTCTGACGGACTAATGGGAAAAACTCGTTGCTCGAGAATTGTCTATCATAAATCTCACCTTCCTGTGCGCCCACCTTTGCCAGCGAGTCTGCCTTCTCATTGCCGTAGATTGAGCAGTGAGATGGGACCCAAACAAAGGTAATCTTGAATGATCTTTCGACCAAAACACGCATCTGCTCTCTTATGTTTGAAAGAAAGTAAGATGCGTGCTTATCAGGTTTCATCGACCGGAGTGCCTCGATAGAACTAAGACTATCCGAGAAGATGAAATAATGGTCTACGGGCTGATTGGAAATTATCCCCAAAGCGAAGTTAATTGTTGCCAGCTCAGCAACATAAACCGAACACGGTTCCTGAAGTTTTTGGAAGGTGGTTGAAGTTACATTGAAAACACCGAAGCCAGTGGATCCGTCGATGCGAGAACCATCAGTGAAATATCTGTTGTTGCAATTGACATGTTCATATTTTTCAGAAAAAAGTGAGGGAATAGATATTTGTCGAAGATGATCTGGTATTCCTTGAATAGCATGTTTCATGGACAGATCGTATACAATTGAGGAACTGTCGTTGGTGAAGTGAACTCGAGGGGGATTATAACACGGAAGACAAAGATCTAACGATATGTAGTTGAGATAAACTCTCAGGAATCTTGAACGACAAGTTAGTTCAAGCATATTATCGAAGTTATCTAGAACAAGTGTGTTACTTGTTCCACATTTGATGAGTATTCTAAGTGAGAGCTCCCAGTAACGGTGCTTTAAAGGAGTGACTCCAGCAAGCACCTCCAGGCTCATGTTATGCGTTGAATGCATGCAGCCAAGGGCAATACGCAAACAACGATACTGAGAGGAAGCAGAAGGAGCCATACTCTAAAACAGAGAGAATAGTCGTTCTATAGAGTTTGATGAGGTCTTCCGGGTGAGCACCCCACCATGTTCCGGAGATAGAACGTAGAAAATGGATCCTTTTCCGGCATTTTTGTATCAAATACTCAATGTGGAGTTTCCAGGCGCATTTGGAATCAAACACGACCCCAAGGTATTTAGAAGATAAAGATTGGTTGATGTCATCATTCAACAGCTTGAGTTTCAGTTGAGCAGGATACCGCTTCTTAGTAAACACAACCAACTGAGTTTTTTGCGGTGAAAACTCGATCCCTAAATGTCTGGCCCAAACAGTCAGATTATCCAGGGTACTTTGCAATGGTCCTTGCAAGACAGCTGCACATGGACTGTACGATGCTGGACCACTATCCCCTAGACGATTATAACTGTGGCTTGCTTATTGCTGCTGTGATGATCGCTATCTATCTGAACGCAGGACCTGAACGATTGCAGATGAAGAGATAGATGACCAAAACAAACCACGACTACCTAGTTGGCTCCGCGATCGTACCGCGAAAATACTGGGTAGGATGTCTGCTGCTGTGGACTGATGTGTATTCTGCACCGTCGAAGCCTACGATGCCGAGAGAGCTACACGAGAGAAGGAAACTGGTCGAAACCACCGCATCCAGGTAGCCGATGCAAGTCTACGAGAGACTCTACACGGCTGCGATGAGCTGACCGCAGGTCAGCTGATGACTCGAGGATGAGCAGCGAGCTCAGTTCCAACCGAATCGCCGACGGTACAACACCGATCCACCCTCCGTTATTTCGTGTTATTGTAGACTAGTTGTAAATGTAGTGTCGAATAAATGTAGTTAAAGTTTAATGTATCGTAGAAAATAAATGTAGTTTCTCGTGGAAATTGTGCCTCTGTAAAACAGTGTGTTGTGTTGTGTCTGGAAAAGAAATCTCCAGGAATCAAGGCCTCCCCAAGTCCCAATCCCAGGAAGGAATCAAGCAACTTGGGAGGGACAAAAATTGAAGATTCCGTACGTGCTCTACCCGCCCTTCACCAACCCCGCAAACAACAGCAACCAGCCGGTCCCATCAGTGTTGGAGTCGGCAGCCAAATTTAGTCCACTGATCGAAGGAAGGTAAGGGTCGACTACCAAACATGGACCTCTTAGAGAGACCACGGCATCATCTGCAAGTTGTCTGAGCGTGCATTGTCCTTCTAAACAATTGTCAATATCTTTAACATAGAAATTATAAAGCAAGGGACTTAAACACGAACCTTGGGGAAGGCCCATGTAGCTATTTCTGGAAGTTGTCAGAGTGCCGAGTGTGAAGTTCATTTGTTTTTCTGACAACAAATTGTACAAGAAATTATTTAAAAAAACGGTTAATCCACTACTGTGCAGATTGCCTGACAGTACTTCTATGGAAACTGAATCAAAAGCGCCCTTAATGTCCAAGAATACTGAAGCCAATTGCTCCTTGTGCGCAAAGGCCAGTTGTATATCTGAAGAAAGCAACGCTAGACAATCGTTTGTTCCTTTCCCTTTTCTAAATCCAAACTGAGTATTTGAAAGCAATGCATTTTCTTCGACCCAAGGGTCGACTCTTGAAAGGATCATTTTCTCCAATAATTTTCTCATGCATGATAGCATGGCAATCGGTCGGTATGAATTGTGATTAGACGCTGGTTTCCCAGGCTTTTGAATAGCTATTACTTTGACCTGTCGCCATTCAGGTGGCACAATGTTGTACTCCATGAAACAGTTGTACAGGTCAAGTAATCGCCTTTTTGCGATATCTGGGAGGCTTTTAAGAAGATTGAATTTGATGTTATCGCATCCCGGAGCAGAGTTATTCGATGAAAGAAGAGACATAGAAAGTTCCAGCATTGTGAATGGTCCACCCAAAGAACCGGGATCAGTGACTGATTCTCGAAATAGCGGTTCTGCTGGTACGGAATCTGGGCAGACCTTTTTTGCGAAGTTGAATATCCATCGATTGGAGTATTCTTCACTCTCATTGGTGGAAATACGGTTCCGCATGTTGCGAGCCGTTTTCCAAAGTGTTGTCATTGAGGTTTCTCGTGATAGTCACGTCGCCAGTAGCTACGTTTTTTTGCCTTGAGAAGATTTTTGAGCTTTCTTTCGAGCCTCAAATACTCTTCAAAAAGCTCGGACCTTCCGTGTTTACGGAAGGCCTTGAAGGCATCAGATTTTTCAGAATACAACTTAGTACATTCATCATCCCATCCAGGAGTGGCTGGTCTTCTGATGACAGATGTACTTGGAACGCGTCGTTTCTGAGCTTCTAGTGCGCTTTTTTGAATCAACTCAATAAGGAATCGATATTCATCCAAAGGTGGAAGAGTATCAGTTAATTCAATACCAATTTTTACCGCCGATGCAAATTTTTGCCAGTCAATGTTCTTCGTGAGATCGAAAGGAACATTAACTGGCTCAGATTGTTGATAGCCACTCTTAATTGTGGTGACTATCGGCATATGGTCACTACCATGGGGATCTTGAATTACCTTCCACGTGCAATCTAATGATAGTGAATTTGAACATAAAGACAGATCAATACGGCTTTGTTGACCATTTGGTCCTATTCGAATTACTTCTCCAGTGTTCAAAATATTCAAATTGAAATCGTCACACAAATCATAGAAAATAGGCGCTCTATAATCGTCATACGTTTCGCCCCATCCAATACCATGTGCGTTCATATCACCCAATACCAATACTGGAGATGATAGGAGGGAGACTGCGCTCCAAAAATGTCGACGATTAATAGAGGCATTTGGAGGAATGTACACTGAAGCCATGCAAAGATCTTTATTCTTCACATTTACTTGGCATGCGACGATTTCTAAGCCGGGAACAGTCGGAATGGGAATTTTGTAGAAGGAGTAGCATTTTTTGATCCCCAAAAGAACGCCACCATAATGATCATCCCGATCTTGGCGAATAATGTTAAAATCGTGGAAGTTGATTTCATCTTCAGAAGAAAGCCATGTTTCACAGAGTGCAAATATATCGCAATCGGAATTGCGAATCAAAAACTTGAACACGTCTAATTTATGTTTCAGACTATGACAGTTCCACTGCAGCACAGTGATTGTATCTTGTATGGCCGTATTATCCATCGAAAGATACAATTCCTGCAAGAAGGGGCCATGAAACAGTCAATTGCTTCAGATAACTTTCCACTGTTGGTATAAAAAGGTCAATGATAGGCCTCAATGAATTCGGAATATTGAATAAATTCAAAAAACGGTCCACAAGGTCCTTAAAGGAGATCAATCCTCGCTTGGACGGAATACTTTTACTAGAAGTGCGAATTACTTTTTTTCTTTCGTTGATTCTCCTAGCCGGATGTTTCTTCGAAACATCGGATTTTGGCAATGGCGGGAATGCCTTACTGCAACTAGGATCAAAAGAAGCAGTAGGGACAGATTGCTTCGGGATTTTAAATAAACCCCCATTACCTTCAGATTTTGCCAAGCTTTTATGGATGATTTTTGTTCTCTTGCGGCGCGATCCCGGGGAAGACGGTTGCTTCCTCTTTTCGGGCACGTGTACCTCCGCAGGATCATCCATATCGGCTGCGTCAGAGTCCAATTCATCAATGGATATGGAATCATAATAATCACTTACACGAACGGTGGCTGAAATAGCAGTCGATGCAGTGGCTGTGGCGGATGTGTCTTGCGACCTAACCATTTCCGCATACGACTGCTTGGAGCGCTGTACCAACGAGCGCTTCACTTTTTGGGTGCGCTTTTTGTACACCGGGCATTCCTGCAAACCATGGGGAGGATTCAAACCACAATAAGCACATTTTGTTGCCTGTTGCTGGCAGGACTCCTCCCGATGCCTTTCAGAACATTTGCCACAACGTGGTTTGTTGTCACAAAACTCGGCAGTGTGACCAAGTTGTTTGCAATTGGTACAATTAAATACCCTTGGCACAAAAGACGCACCGGAAATAGCATGTTTTCAATATCAACATATTTTGGAAGCATCGAACCGGCGAACGTCACCCGAAGCGAACCTGACTTGGAATATACCTTCTTTCCATCTACCGTGGCTGCTGAATGCAATTCCTTGCAGTCCAGAATATCCACGGTAGACTCCATTGCATTCTTTAGGCGGCCTTTTCCCGCAAGTACATCCTTGCAAGTCAGGCTCGCTGCGTTGATCACACCTTCAATTTCGACCTCCCGCGAGGGGACATAAACCATATACAGTATCTCCCCGCTTATCCGGACCTCGCTAATCCGACGACTCGTTAGTCCGGATCTCGCTAATTCGGAATTTTCCGGATTAAAAAGTATCACCCATTTAACACATTATGCTGTCAGTTTTCAAATTTGTGCTGAGATTTTGTTTTGGATCATTTGTATGGAATTGACAGTCGGATTAACGAGAGAAACCCCGGTAGTCCAGTCATACATTTGTCGGATCAGCGGGGGTATACTGTATTCAACATTGTACGCCCTGTCGCCAGCAATTTCATTCGCCACCTGGTATGTAGGTGCGGTGATGCGTAGTTTGTTCCTGTTGATCTGGCTAAAATCAAGCTTCGGAAAACGACGCGTCAAATCTCGTTTTAAGGTTCCCCCAAACACACGCGACGCGATTCTATCGCTTGGCGACAGCGATTCTGTCGCCGTTGGTATGGAAGCGTAAATAGAACATTGCCTGCAGCGACCCAACGATAGAATTGCGGCGACTAGTTGTCGCCGTCGCGGCGATGAAATCGCTTAGGTCTGGGGGAGCCTTTATGCCGAGAAAATCTAGGCTTTTTACGTTCTGCCGGAAGTAAACAACCCAAGGCCCAGGCGAAGCCGCATGGTACAATCGAGTGCGCCCTCCATCTTTAGCAGGCACATTGCCTTCTCCAGTCTCCGCCTCCATTCTCACCCCGCAAGGTGGAAGGATAATTTTGCTTATACTAACTTAAAACTAATAGCAAATTAGAAAAAAAACTAAAAAAAAAACTAATTCGATTAATTCTAAGCAGTCCCACTCTGTATCAAACAGAAGGGAGAACAATAAAAAGTTGTGCCACTTATCTGCCCCTGTTGCTGTAGGTAGCAGCAGTAACAATAGCCTGCTTCACTGGCGTCGCGCACCACACAATAGCCTTTTCACTACCGAACACAATCCGCGATGAGACACAGCACACACGTCTGGCTCGTTCGAACTATCGGCACGGAATCAAGAAAGTTCCTTAGCAGTGCAGCTGACTTGAAAAGATTGCAGTATCAAGCAGGAAAGTTGCTTCGAACTTTCTTCAAGTCTATGACAAGAGTTTAAAGAGGTGCTAACGTTTTCCGCCTCTATTATTAAATTTGAGTTATACAATTCCCAGTTAGTTTTCCTGGGATTTCTTTTGGTTTCTATGAGTTGATTTCCAGCCTCATATTCGAATAATATATGCATGTGATCAGATAGAGATGTTTCATCTGATACATGCCAATTTTTTATTTTTTTCCGAAAGTGTATGACTGCACAAGGTTAAATCAAGAACTTCTTGCCTGATGGCATTTGAAAAGGTTGGTTTATTTCCCCTGTTACATATGTCTACTTCGTTTTTTGCGATGTAGTCTAACAGGTGCTCACCTCTTATTATCTGACGATAACGATTGCAATTTTCATGTGAAAACTTTTCACGTGAAAACAGTAGGCGAGTTGCCGCCAGCGAAAACATCTCAAATTTTGTACTCAAACGATAATAAACACAGAATTTTCATTCGAACATTAATCTTCAAAATGTAACGGTAAATGCTTCAAATCAAGATACGATTTTCATATGATTTTGTCGAGTTTTTATCACTTGAAAATTTCAAAGTAAGATCGTGAGTGAGTTTTGATTATCCTCGATTTTTAGATAATTTGATTTTCCCATCCCCGATCCACCACAGAAATGTCTAAGTTTACCTTTAATATTCCAGAGAATTTTCCTTGAAAACTTCTTAGGTCGATTTCTTCACCTTCGCTTAGGGCTTAAACCAGGTTTAAGTGTATGGATGGGTAAGCACCGCTTAAGAGTTAAGCGGAGGTGAAGAAATTGGCCCTTAGAGTCTCCCGTGAAAATTCTTAAGTATTTACTATTTCATCGTTGGCCGTTGGTTAAAACACCCAGCCGCACTCTCGTACAATTATGAAGGAATGTCTGTGTGCTTTGATCGGTTTCTGCATACAAATGTCAAAATTCTACCCCTCCAACTCGATGATCACTACAATATCGAGTAAGGGAGTGTTCACTGTATTTTCATGTTCATCGCCATATCATTCTTGTCAATGAAGAGTAATTTTTTCTTCGATGTCTTTCATGTTTTGACCATCAGATACGCAAAAGACAGGAAATTTATGTTCTTTTTCACCTACTACAGATAACGTGATGTAGTGTTATTAGGTCATCGTTCCCACGTACACATTGCATGATATCTCTATCCCAAACAAGTATATCATAATTAGGATATTCATAGGATTTGTCGTTTCCCAGCCACTCCATACTTTTGGTAACGGAAAATGTTAGATGTAATATTATCTAGATTTGTCAATGGAAAACTTATTTTGGCGACACCCACTTTACATCTCAATTGTGCAAACACGTACAAAAAATGACATCATTGAAAATAAATTTTTTATTTTGATCGACATGAAACATTCCTACCTAATGTTAGCTTACTAATCTAAAAATGTATTTTCTCAAGTCTTTTTCTTGAAAATGGACGCATCTATATCTAAAAATTTCACAAGCCATTTTTGAGACTCCTTTTTCTCATCACATTCTTCCACAAGCAGTGTTTTCATTGTTTCCGTATTCAATCCAAGACATTTCTTATGCTTCACACTTTTAATTTGGTTTGTCTGCTTCATGTATTGCCAGGCCTGGTTACCACGTGATCTGTGACAGCCGTAGACTTCCAGCGCACCTCCAGTGTAGTCGAGACAGTGTTTATAACTATTCAGCTCCTGGTAGTAATTATGAGCCCAAAATTGACCCGTTTGTTGATGATCACACGTCGCCATCCGAACTGTGTTGGTTTCCGTTACGTACTCCAGGCAGGTGTCATTTCCCAGTGCTAAGTTTTTCACCTGCAACCAAAAAATTATGTTGAACTTGCATTTAATGAATAAGTTAGACTTACCTCTCCGTCGAACGCACCCTCCACCAAGGGATTGTTCATCTCCGGAAACGCATTCTCCACGTAGTATCTAAACGTCTTACAGTTGGCCTTCCGTCTGACTTCCTTCCTGGACGAAACATCCCCAACTTCTTCCTCGGGATACTTTGGCAGTCCATAGATATCGAATATGATCTGCTTATACTCGTCCATCCACACTTCGGCAAGGCGCAGTGAGTTTGCTCGCACCACATCTTTTTTCGTTTGCACCAAATATGGGTGTCCGGTTTTCTGAATGTGGGCCACCCGTGAACAAGGAACCGTAACCATTTTTCCTCCGCAGATCCAACTTTTCATCGACAGTTCGATGTTTTCGATTCCGTAAATGTCGAATCCTTCGTCGTACCATCCCAACCGCTCGAAGAATGCTCGGGTGATGGCAAACAGGCCGCCCGCCATGGCTGGCGAATCGAAAGGTTCCATCTTGTTTTTGGGCTGATGAATTCGGCTCCACCGACCCCACCAGCCGAAGTTGAGATCCCAATCGTACGCTCCGTAATAGCCCGGCGCGTTTTCCGTCCGCAAGTGCATATCGTGCTCGTCGATCCAGTCTATCGTCGGAATGGCGATGGTTGTCGAATTCCGTGCGACTGGGTCGAGTAAAGCCTCTAGCCATCCTGTGGAAGTATTGAACAAATTCTATTGAAACTTGAAGTACTGGAAAGGGTTGCATCAAAATCCAATTAACTCTGAAACGTCAATTACGAATACAAGAAAAAGATTGGAAAACTAAAATAGGCTAGATGTACCAGTTGTTGCTATAGCACCAGTTGTCGCACTAGTGCTTTATATGCCAAATGGCCAAACAAATCACCGCAAACCAAGTTCATATGATACGATAAAACCTTTGACTTCCTCCAAATCAAGCAAAGCATAATTGTAAAAATTGATTTTGCTTAATTTTTGACGTCCTTTGCACCAGTTGTCGCACTAGTGGTCCCTATTTGGCCAGTCCCATAAGAAAACAATGGGATTTGCCAAATAAGGAACCAAAATTAAGAATAGTGCCACAACTGGTGCATGCGTTCCTATTATGGATTAATCAATTTTGATGATTATAACAAATTTTATTGTGGTTTTCACAGCTGTTCTATGGAGCAGGAAGTAAAACCTTTCGCTTGATATATAAAGTCCACCCACATGCCTTTTACTTATTTTTTAAAAAATAGTTGTTCTTATGTATGGCGACAATTGGTACACCCGCCCTATCTACTTATGCGATGAATTGCGAAAAGGTTTTTTTTTTCACGAGTTGTACAATTTAGATAAACAGGATATTTATCATGCTCCAATATCAATAACATTTGCCATGTGGCCAATTGTGACTCAATTCGTGTCGTTTTTTTTTATTGATATCCTGCGTGCTCACTACTGAAAAAATCACAAAAAATGAAACAAAACAGTTGGCGCGTCAATTGTTTTCGTTTGTTATTGATATGGATACATGTTATGAATTCAATGAGCAGTAATCCTATAACGAAAAAATGCCGAAAAATCGAGTTCAAAATCAATCGCAATAGCAAATAATTCCCCGGAAATCACAATTCCCTCTAATCTTTTCTAGGAATATTGAATATTATCGCCTGCACCCATGTATTGCTTATCAGTGTAATAATTTTATACCAACTGTGCATTCAACGTGGGCGTCCAGGAACGTGATGATTGATGCGGTCGTGTTTCGCGCCCCCAGCAATCGGGCTCGAATCAATCCTTGCCGTTCGGCAGCTCGCAGGACACGCACCTTCGGGAACGTGCTAAAATACTCATCCAGTTGTGTTTTCGTGTGAGCTGCCGTAAAAAGTATTCCACGTGTATGTAAAAGGCACTCGGTTTAAGTATTTCGTGATTTACAACTTACGAAGATAAGAACAATCATCCACAAGCACAATTTCCTTCACTAAATTGGGCGGGGAGCGATCCAATATTGAATGAACGGTTCGCACCAACACCGACCAGGCTTCATTGTAAAACACTATCACAATCGACGTTTCGGGCAGGTTTTCCAGGAATCGACCTGGCTGCTTGCACCAGTCGTTGCGTATGTCCGGAAGCCGTCGCTGGACGGACATCATGTCCGACAAAAACTGATTCAATCCTTGCATGTCGTAACCTTGTTTGACCAAACCGGCGACGGCAACATCCGTCACCCCGAGAGTCACTGCCGCTCCCATATCCCCAGGGGGCGTCGGAAATCTCGGATCCAACGTCTGCGACACGTAATCGAATTTGGTTGATGGCTTAGTAACGATTTCTTTGTCACCTTCCGGTTCTGTAGCAGGTTCGATGCTTGGAGCAACCAACCTGTGCCGTAACGTGTTTTGCAACGAGGATATTTCCCAACTGGATCCAAACATCGTCATTAAGCCCAGCACGGCTACGATTACGAAAAGTGCACCGAGCAGCCATTTCTTGCTAAACGCCTAGTGCAATCCGACACAGAGAGACTAAGATTAGATTAAACTAGATTCTTGTGCACTCGAATACTAATAACTTTAGCGCCAATTACCCGAATCATGATTCACACATCACTGTCGTGCCGCCGGTGGGAAACTGAAAGCCAAACAAGCTCGTCGACAGTCCAATTGGACAAGCTGTCGAATAGGGACGTTATCGTAGGGTCGCTGTCATAGTCGTCACTCAAGATAACGACGATCACAGCGATTTTGTTATGTCTCACCCGCTACAAACTACCTCCGCCGCCTTAAAATGCCACTGCTCTGCTTTCGTCAGCAGTTATGGTTTTCAATGCTATTCCATCCGCACTGTAAAACAGAGGCATCCCTCACTGACGACGAGTACCTGCGTTTTTTTTTTATCCAAATGTGCAAACAGCCTGTTGTTTACTTTGGCATTGTTTTCAAAAGCCCAGTTTATCATTCTTAGAGCCTCCCTTGAGCAATACGTGTTATATCTAACCAACACAGGTGTTCTACGCATAATCGCCCCATATTACTTCCAAACAAAACCTTATCAACCGACTGACTAGCAGCAATTAGTTCAAAAACTGGCTATTGTAAATAAGGCGGCTATTCAAGCATCTTTATTCTGATGAAGTGTGATACAAAATATGTGTCACTTAATTAGCTTGTTTATAAATGCACATGTCAATGCATTGGAATCGAGCAATTATTTGAATATGAATAATTTGTCTTTGAAAACAATGCTGTCTTTATCTGTTGCAGGGTTGGTACAGAATGATTTATTGGCATCTCGATGCTGGACATTTGCATATAAGGTAAACTCAATAAATCAATACACTCAACCCTCTTTTTACGGCTATTATTATACGCCACTTCAATTTACATCCCGCTTTT
The DNA here is from genome assembly GCF_024139115.2 of Armigeres subalbatus. Taxonomy (NCBI): domain Eukaryota; kingdom Metazoa; phylum Arthropoda; class Insecta; order Diptera; family Culicidae; genus Armigeres; species Armigeres subalbatus. The sequence goes on from NC_085141.1 coordinate 426,867,865, forward strand.
TACGGCACGTGACGTAAAAAGAAGTTTAGGCAATATTGTCATTCAAAAGTAAGCCTATTGGAAGGCACTCTTAGAAAAGAACTCAAAGAACTAAGTACCTGTTTTGCATCTTCAACATTTGCCTTCAACAAGTGTTCCATTCCAGGTCATTCAAGAGTTACCTGAAGTCTACACGCATACCAAGACCTTAAGATCTACACACTAGAGCTGTGTGCCGCCGCGCTGAGGCCGCCGTCGATTTTTAAGCGTCGCCACCGCTACTATTTTCGATCGGCACGCCACTGCAATTTTTTGACCGCGCCGCCGCCGGTAAAATTTAGGCGCGTCGTTGAAATAATCTCAGTGCCGGATCCTGAGGGTGGTTTTGGGGGATCTTCCCTTTCTCCCAATTTGTAAAAAAATACCGTTCTAATTCTTAGGGGAAGGTGGGTAGACTTGATCCCTGGGGAGACTTGATCACCCCCTGTTTTATCGAGAACTAAAGTAGTTTTGTTCTAGAGTATTTTTTAGTATAGATCCTCTAGACAAATGACCTTTATGTAGTGAGTTATTTTTTGGATTGACAACCTTATTTATTCTGCAGGGCGTTTTGTATGTTTTGACCTTCCTAAAGATTTTTTTATTGGCCACGCAAAATTTGAACAACTTTTCATATCAATGACCAAAGTCTTTCGATTTTTCACAGCAGCAAGCCATAAATATGCTTATTGATATGTACTGATGAAAATGTCAACATTCCATAAAAGTTTTAGGATATTTGGATTTGAAGTTATTGCCTCAATATGGGGACACTTGATCCCCCGTTAGTCACCCATATAAAAATTTGGCGAAAAAATTCAAAAAAATTTAAAACCGTTCTTAGGCTTCTAATTTTTTGTAGATTTGTCGGATTTGATGAAGGTTTGGCAGGAAAAATTATTTATTGCATAGATCTCATAGAAAGGGGATCAAGACTCCCTAAATTTTAAAATTGCATGTGTTGTCGAATTCAATAACAAAAATCGTTCATGAATACGCACAGCAATTCGAGAATTCCGCGTATTTTGAAAGAAAAATAGTTAAAAAATCTGAGGGCTCCTTTCTAATTTTATGAAAGCAAGTTCTTGGAGAGGAATCAATTTCCCCCGAATATTTTAAAAGTCGATTTTTGACAGCACTCCAAAAAATCGATTGTGTATCAATAACAACAATAATTTAAGGACTGTCATACATCAGTAAAGTTAAATACTATATTTCTTAGAGAGTCTGTGTGGAAATCGCATATGTTTATTTATTTTTGGTTGTGATATATCGTAAATCAGAAAAGGGGATCAAGTCTACCCAGTCTCCCCTATACGTTTGAAACATTTCGGCCACTGAAAAGAACATGTATACTAGAGTGGGGCGTCATGGTCATTTTTTCAAATCAATAGTTTTCCGAAACCATTCTGGATCCCAAACAACTGTGCAGAATTTGGGCCCGATTGGTTGCTTCCTCGCTTTCCGCATCGCGTTTGAAGTCTGTATGGAAATTAGTATGGGAAAACGTATATTTTCGCATTTTTACTTCCAGAGGTTCACCGTGGCACATTGCGGTAAAGTATAACCCAAAGAATGCAGAAAAACTTTGCGGGAAAACGTACGTTGCTGGAACGTCCACGAAAAAAGTTATAACGCTTCAATGTTTGAACAATCTATTTTCGAAGCGTAATAACATTTTTTGTAGACCTTACAGCTACGTACCTTTTTCGGCAAAGTCTTTCCGCGTCTTTCAGACTATATACTAACGTATTGAGCGACGTGATTGAGGATAAATTGTAGCCGCTAAGGGCCTATTGAAAAGAGACTTTTGAGCTTCTTGAAATGAAGTTTCTGACCCTTTGAAAGTAGGCTTCTTGAAGGAAGAAGTCCGAGGCCCTCTAAAGAAAGTTTTCGAACCACTTGAAAGGGGGTTTCCGAGCCCTTGAAAGTGAGCTTCTGAGCCTCTTGAAATAAGGCTTCCGACCCTTTCATAAAGAGGCTTGCGAACCACTTGAAAGGGGCCTGACTGATAGAAGAATTCCGAGCCCCTTCGAAAGGTGGTTTTCGGCCGTTGCTGAGCCTTTTGAAAATAGGCTTCCAAGCTTGTTGAACAAAAAAACCCGAGCCCCTTGATTGGGTTTCTGAGCCACTTGATAGTGGGCTTCCGAGCCTCTTTAAAGGGGACTTCTGGGTCTTTTGAAAGAGGGCTTCAAACCATCTGGAAAAAGGGGGATTGTGACCCTCTTAAAAAGGGCATCTGAGCCTCTTGAACGAGGGCTTCCTATCTGTTTTAAAAGGGGGCTTCCAAAAAGAGGCTTCCGAATCACTTCAAAGGGGGCTGACTGAAAGAAGAATTCGGTTTTCGAGTCTCTTGAAAGGAGGCATTGAGCATCTTAAAATAACGTTGCTTAGCCTTAGGCTTCCAAGCTTCTCCAAGGAAGAATTCGGAGCCCTTCGAAAGGAAGTTTACGAACCACTTGAAAGGGGGTTTCCGAGTCTCTTGAAAGTGGGCTTCTGAGCCCCTTGAAAAAGGGGCTTCGGCCATTTTGGAAATAGGCCTCCGAACCACTTGTGGGGATTGGCTGAAAGAATTTGGAGCCCCTCTTAAGGGGGGCCTCTTAAAAGGAGGCTTTCGAGCCTAATGAAAGAGGAATTTCGAGCCTTTTGAAATGACGGTGCTGAGCCTTTTAAAAATAGGCTTCCAAGCTTCTCGAAGATAGAATTCGGACCGAGGACCGGAAGTTTCCGAGCAACTTGAAAGAGTGCTTCCGACCCTTTCGAAGCTTCCTGAAAGGGGGCTGGCTGAAAAAAGAAATCTGAGCCCCTCAAAAGGAGTTTTCCAAGTCTCTTGAAGGGGTCTTGCAATGAGGCTTTTGAACCGCGTAGAAGAAGGCTTCCAACATTTTTTTTATGAAAGCCGTAATCCTAAACTTCAAATTTAATATTTTCATTATTTTGACTGGAAGGATGCTTTCGAACCGCGTATACTATAGATGAAGAATTACGAAGATGAAGATAAGCTACCAAGATTTCTTTTTGAAAAAAAAGCCTTATGCCTCAAGGCTTCTGAACCTTCAAATTTAATATTTTAGTTAAGAAGTACCGCCATCAGGGGTGACAATGGGTCTGGGGGGTGAGAATGGGTCATCGCTCTTACCGGAGGTCGGATAGCAGCACCGTTCAAAAAGGTCTCTTATATTTTAGTCTTCTTGCCCTCAGATACGTTCAATTTAATCTACAAGCATTCTAAGTAGTAGAAACAGTTACCCATTCTCACCCCCATTTGACCCATTCCCGAGCAGCACAAGTCAGACAAAAATGGTTGCAGGAACTTAATTGTGACTGAATTCGGTCAAATATAAGTTGTAGTAATCGTTATAGAACATGTGTGCTGCTAGGGTTGTCACCCCCGACGACGGTATATAAGTAGATTGTTTTTGAAGATATCTTTGATCTTTTGTCCCACAGTCCTTCATACACTGTGTTGGCTGTGGTGGACATGGTTTGATATGTTTTAATTTACCAATTGCTATGCAAATTATGTTCAATTCAAAGTCTTAGAATATAAATTTATACAATTATTAAAATTTTACCAATAGTTTTTTAATTAGAATTGAAGTTCGTCCGCCATCACGCAATTTCGCCCGAAGTACCCCCTGGGGTCAGCGAAGGTACCCCCGGGGGTACATGTACCCCAGGTTGAGAATCGCTGATTTAGAGCATCCAAACTATCTTTGAGTTGTAATTTTGATGTTCTTAGGAATCAACACCATACTTTACCATATTCTTGTTAAATAATTGAAATCGAAACGCTTAATGATAAAATCCTGCGCCTGCCCAGTGGTATAACAGTTCTTTTTCAATATCTACGATACTCCAAACCGTCCTTGAGTACAGATCCTAATATTCAAATCGATCAACATGAAGATCTTCGATGTCCTCATTAGTTTTATGATATGGAATAGCTCCAAGATACCTCGTAACCCCATTATAGACACACCACAGAATTCGATCAATATCTACGACACAAACTATCCCTGAGTACAGATCTTAATATTCAAATCGATCAACATGAAGATCTACGGTGTCTCAACTGTTTTTATGAGTTGGAAAAGCACCACGGGACTTCTTTACACCATTACAGACAAACTAAAGAATTCGTTCGACATCTACGACACTCCAAACTTTCCTTGAGTACAGATCTTAAAATTCAAATCGATCAACATGAAGATCTTCGATGTCCTTATTAGTTTTATGAGTTCGAATAGCTCCAAGATACCTCGTAACATCATTATAGACCCCAGACCGCATCGTGCTTCCGTGCTGTGCGGTTCTTTCTATCTTTGCGGAAGGAAGTTTTTAATACTTACCCGAAGCTATTTTAATTTCAACGGTGCTTCTTAGCGCTATTTGTACCCACTGATCCCGTTACGATCTTTGCAAGGACCCGTGCCTTCGTTTTACGTTGGACCCGTTTGCGGAAGTAAAATTCCGACAAGCGGTGGTAATCCTGCAGGGACACCGTTCTGGGAAAAAACCTCTTAGAAGGTCACGTCTCCACGCTCAGCCATGAGCATTCATAAAAACAAGAGGAAGGGGAGTCTCTGAATTCTCCACTTCCTTCAAAGAAACAAGGTTTCAAGACCGTCCTGCCAAAGCGCGGAAAAAATAGAAGGAAGCTGGAGAATTCAGATATTCCTTCTAACTCTAATATCCGAAATAATTCTTCTGGCTAGCCCAGGTGATTCGATTCATGCGAAAAAGCAAAGGATTCCGCCAATTGTGGTATCTGTTGCCGAGTTTTCTGGCTTCCGGAATGAGATTTTGAGTAACCTTCAGGGGATCAAGGTTTCATTTCAGATTGCTAGGAAGGGTGACTGCCGCGTTTTGCCGGGATCCTTTGACGATCGCAAACGTCTTCTTCAGTATTTAACTGAGAAGCGCCATAAATTCTTCACATACGACGACAAAACTGAGCGATTATTCAAAGTCGTCTTGAAAGGTCTCCCCAGTGATGATCACTGGATGAGATTAAAATTGAAATTTCTCAATTACTTGGATTTTCACCAGTCCAAGTAATTAAGATGAAAAAGAAATCCCACTCCGGTACTTCCCAGAGGGGCATTTCTCAAGAATTTTATTTAGTTCATTTTAACAAAAGTGAACTAAATAATATGAAAAGTTTCACTTGTCATAAGACGAGTTTTTTTTTTTTTTTTTTTTTCTTTTTTTTTTTTTTTTTTTTTTATGCGACCCTCCACTCTCCCCCACACCAAAAGGCTCTACGATTGAGCCTCCTGGAAATGGACGCATCTATGTTCTCAGCAAATTGGCAACACAAAAAAAAACTAACAATTAGACTAATTGCTGAGAACTAAAATTAACAAAAATAATAAGGGCAGTGGAGCAAAAGGACATGAAAACTCTGCCATTGTGTTTTCAGTGGACATTAGTCCTTTTAAGAAAACACATTACTTAATTTAATACAAATATTTAAACAAAAATGAATCTTTGGAGGGTTAATATATTGCCTTGGTAATTTATATCAAAAGTGTACTAATGTTATTTTTCAAATAATGCCTGACACTATTTTTAAAGGTGTATCTATTTGTTATGCGCTGCAAGTCTTGGGGAAGACTGTTAAACTTTGATGGGCCAATAATTGAAAATCGTTTCTGACCAAAACTGGAGATTGCTCGAATTTGTACAAGATTATTTACTCGCCTTGTGTTATGAATTCGTGAAGTTGTTTGTAATACAAAATTATGATGGATAGTTGTGTTATTGATAACATCATGAACAAGCATAAGAGCTTGTAGTTCACATACTCCAATTAGTGGTAGTATTTTATGAGGTAGGTTCGAATATAGGTTCACTGTAGGATAAAGTATGGGTAGCTTGAATATGGTTTTTATGCATCTATTCTGTAAAGTTTGTAACCTTTTGAGTTTCGATTTACATGCACGGCCCCAATTCAAAATCAAATAGCTCAATATTGAGTGAATATGTGCATTATAGAATTGTAGTATCCACACAATGATGATACTTTATTACAAACATGTTTTATATGGACATCCCAAGAAAGAATATTGTCCAAATGAACGCCCAGATATTTGAAAACTGAGACACATTCAATTTTATGAGGCCCAAGTATTGGATCCTCTAGTTGCGGCAAAGATCTTCTTGACGAATGGAATATCATGTACTTAGTTTTACCAATATTTAGTGATAACAGGTTGCTAGACAAATATTTTTGTAGTTTCTCTAAATCGTGATTGATATGCGAAATTATAACTTGGGGATTACTATTGGGGTAAAAAAGAGCAGTGTCATCTGCAAAAAGTCTAGGGATTCCTTTCAGACCAATTTTGTATAAATCATTAACATAAATTAAGAAAAGTAACGGTCCAATATTACTTCCTTGTGGTACACCCGTGTTGATTAATTTGAAAGAGCTTTTTTCACCATCTAATGATACGAACTGCTGACGATTATGTAAATAGCTACAGATTAAGTCATTAGCTCTACCTCTGATACCATAACGATCAAGCTTCTTAAGTAAGATTTCATGATTCAATGTATCAAAAGCCTTCTTCAAATCGAGAAACAGAGCGCCTACGTGTTTTTTTGAGTCGATATCAGATATCAAACTATCAACTAACTCAGTAATGGCTATAGTTGTACTACAGCCTTTTCTAAAGCCATATTGCATACTATAAAGTACGTTATTCCGTTCAATGAATGTTAACAGACGGTTGACTAAAAGCTTTTCAAGAATTTTGTTAAAAACTGATAGCGTGGATATGGGCCGGTAATTATCCGGTTTGCAAGGATCACCATTTTTAAAAATAGGCACTATTCTGGCTAATTTGAGACACTGTGGATAGCACCCAGTTTCTACTATTTTATTGAAGCAATCAGATAAAATTTTGGCAAATAAGTCAACATTGTTTTTTACTATAATAGATGGAATGTTATCCGGTCCAGGACTTTTATTATTTTTTAAATCCCTAATTAAAATTATAAGCTCATTAATGCTAGCTGGTTGAATGAAAATAGATTCCGTGATGGAATCCACTACTCTCAAAGGGTCTTCTCCATTAATTGGAATCGTGCTGGCTAATGCAGACCCAATACTTGCAAAGTGGTTATTTAGAACTTCACAATCTTCTACTTTCGACGTTGTTTGAATTCCATCTAATCTTAAATTTGGTGGTGAAGTTTTTTTAGGAGAGCCGAAGAGAGCGTTGCGATTCTTCCAAAGTTTTGCATGATATGTGTTGGTTAGTAGATTTTCATAGTACTGTTTCTTTACTTTCTTTTTAAGAATTTCTACTTTTTTGAAACGTGTTTTAGTAACTCTAAAGTATTCTCATCTGACGGATTTCTACGGTGTCTCTTCAAATAATTGTTTTTGATTTTAATTAGGGACCAGATTTCAAAATTCATCCAAGGACAATGTGTGCCTTTCAGTTTTGCAGCTCTAGTTACCGTAACAGTGCAATTTGCAAGAAGCTCGTTATACTTATCTATCAAATTTTCAATGCATGAATCGACATTTTCCACTTCCCTAATGCTTTGCAAATATGCTCTAAATTCATTATGCAGAGTATTATGATCGACAATGTTCCTCGAGAATGTTACATGATTGGTATCGACAGTTAATTTAAACTCGGACAACACTATCAAATGGTCACTAACCATCGAAAAAATTGTATGATTACGAATACGAGATGCATCTTCAATTTTACAAATAACGTGGTCTAAGATATTAGAACTCGCCGGTCTTGTTACAAAGGTATTAGCGCAAATAAAGTTGTATGATTGTAATAACAGCTTATATCTTTCAACGACATTATTATTGACTAAGTTGATTGGAATATTCATGTCTCCAAACATAAAACAAGAGCGGTTGCTAACACTGCTTGAAAGCCAACCTTCTAACCTATCCAAAAAGAGGCTAACATCGTAAGAGGGTGGACGATAAACACCATGGATGTCGTAAACAATTTTATTCATATTCAATTGAACATGAATATGATGCATTCCATTTTCAACAATATTAACAATTGCCTTATATGCTAGAGCATTTCTCAAGTAAACTGTTAAGCCTCCATTGGATGTTTCTCTACAAGAAAAAATACATGAAAAACCTGGAATGATATACAACGCAGTATTCCCTTCTTTTATCCATGTCTCACCCACAACTATAATGTCTAAATGCACTTTAAGTTCATCCAAAGTTAGTAAAATAGTATCAAACTTTTGAAGATCATTCATTCCTCGTATGTTCCACTGTAGAATTCGTAAATATTTACTTCTAAGTTCTATATTATTATTAAAATCATCAATATTATCATGAAAATAATTTATGAAATTAGCCATTGGTTATTTTTTCCTCAAAACGAAAAACAATTTTAATTGAATTGCTTTTTAAAGATTCTCACTTAACTGGACATACACGAAGCACCACTGAGTTTGTTAACTAACAAATTAAAATCATTTTTTGTTTCAATTAAAATAGGTATCGATTCATAATCTTCTTTAAGAAGTATAGCACCGTTTCTTCCAGGCCATACATATCTAATTTTATATTTGGACTGCAGTTCTCTTATTTTATTAAGAAGATTCAAAGCAAGTGGCGTTATTTCATCACGAATAATGACATTCGTATTATTTGGATCAGGTTTCTGTATGATTTGGGCAGTTTTAACAGTACCAAAGAATTTCTTTTTGGCGAAAAGCAATTCTTTATCGCATAACCTCTTAAAACAAGCCTGATAGGTCCAGTTGCATTGACTTTATGGTTAGTTTTTACCCTTGTTGCGGATACCAATGACTCTGGGTTTAGATTCACACCAATATGCGAAGCGGTCTTGCAAACTATATCAGTTAGATTTTCGTTTTTCGTAAAGGGAATTCCTAAAATTATGGCATTATTAGATATATCCTTCAGTTCCGATTTATTTATTTTCTCCTCCATATCGTTTACAGTGCTTTCGAGTACTGATAGCGATTTTTCCATTATATTAATATGTTGTTTAAGAGTTTCGTTTTCTTTTTGTATCCCTCCAGAATGTCATCGAATTTCGATGACATAAAGTTCTGCGACTTCTCAATAGCACTTGACACACTTTTAACCTCCGAATTCATAACATTCAATTGCGAGATAACAATACTTGAAACTATCGATTTCATTTCCTCAGAGATCGTACTAAGGTTGAAAGTTTTATTGTTGAGCATTTTATTAATACGTTCAAAGTTTTCAGAGCATCTAACGGTGCAAAAATACATTTTGGACTTGATGCGTTTAAAAGCTTTACCGGTGATATTTCGACAAAAAGGATGCGCATTGGAAAAACAGTATAAACAAGTTAAAATATTATTGGCGTTGGACTCTAACTTCTCGCATACAACACATTCGACGGAAGTATTCATATTGTATTAAAAAATTTGATAAACAAGACAAAATCAAACAAAAGAGAAAAAAAATACACCTATAACAATAATAATACACAAAGTGAGATAAACCCATACACGATCGTAGTTGAAATCAAGTTCACTTATTTATAAATGCTTTTTTCAGCTTGAATGGAATGAGACAGTAGAAAGCGAACAGGCGAATCTTGTTCTTGCAATCAAAGATGGGTTCTTAAAGCTTGTTGGACTTTCAATTAAGGATCCCACGGTACTACTAGTGTCCTTGGCAGCTGTTTCTTGTAATCAAACGTTCCGAAAATTACCAAATCTGTCGCTTTTCCGACCACAGCCGTTTCTTGTATGCATGCGTGTTGACTGGAACAACCGCATACAGCGAAGACAGCCCTTGCCTGCCACGACTGAAACCACAACTTGCGTGCAATTTATGCCAAATCAGTCGCTTTTCTGACCACAGCAATTTCTTGTATGTATGCGAGTTTTGGGCATACTCACATACAGCGAAACTAGCCCTTGCCTGCCACGACTGAAACCACAACCTATGTGCAATTTACGTACTAGCTTAGAAAAAACAATACTCCGGCACACTCAAAGTCACTTTCGCGCTACGGAACCAAGCAATAAGAGAAAGTCCACCACAGCAACAGCAACAGTAACAACAACAACAGCAGCAGCAATAACCGATTCGAGGCTGTCACGTTCTTGTCTCGTTAGAAATGAATTAAAGTTAGAATTTGGTGTTCTCTAAAACTACGTTAAATTGTATGACCTTATCAAACCATTGATTTGTTGGGATGGGCATATATCTGATACACAACACAGTATAAATTTGAAGAATTATGATCACAATCTTCTAACAAATTAACAAATATAAAATTGACTAGAAAGAAAATATGTTAACCCTCACAAAGAGTGTTGCCAAACTCTGAGTTAATACAATCCCATTGAATTCCACCACTTAATTGTATCTTGACAGATACGTATTTCGACCTCAAATGTAAGGCCGTCTTCAGTGTCTCGTACTTGACTCGACTTACTTGACTCGACTCGACTCAAGTACGAGACACTGAAGACGGCCTTACATTTGAGGTCGAAATACGTATCTGTCAAGATACAATTAAGTGGTGGAATTCAATGGGATTGTATTAACTCGTCTTATGACAAGTGAAGACATTCCACTAAAAAGCTCAAAATAATTTTCTTATCAAAATGAAAAGTTTGGAAAAGGCCTGTATTATGTCCCATGTCCGTGTTACATGGGAACATTACCGCAGGCCTGGGGGAAATTTCCAAAACCCCACCCAGTGCCGTAAGTGCCAAAAGTGGGGTCATGGAACCAAACATTGTCACATGGATGCTAAATGCATGATTTATGGTGGAACCTCTCACGCCAAGGACGCATGTCCTGTGAGAGAAGATTCCAATAAATTTAAATGTGCTAATTGTGGGGGCAATCATAAATCCAATTTCTGGGAATGCCCTTCACGCAAAAAAGTTTTGAATTCCCGTGCAAAATTGATGACGAGAAATTCCAATCGGATCCCAGATTCGACGGGTAGAAATTTTTCAAACGCTCAAATTTCGAAACCAGTTACCGGTCGAGCAATTCATACCCACCACAATTCACAAACAAATTTTTCCGCTCGTCAACGGGTAGCAAGCACTTCAGTAAATTCCAATTTTTCGAATGTACCAACGTATGCAAACATCGCTGCTGGTAGACAAAATTTCTCTTCTCAAAATGAGGTTTATACCCATGTCCCAACGGAAAATAATGGTCATGTTGCCGATTCAGGTAGCATGACTGCTTCCGATTTTGATTTTTTAACTGAACAATTGCATCACATGATTGATGAAAACGGTGGTCTACACCGGGATTTTAAGTAAGTATGTTCTTCCGTGGATCAAAGAGCAAAACGGATCGAAGCCAAATGTTGTATCTCAACAAGACAGGGCTCCGTGCCACACCTTGAACCGAACTCAGAAGTAATTGCAGGAACATCGGCTGTTCTGGGTGAAGGAAATGTGGCCACAATCCAGTCCCGCTCTTAATCCGCTTGATTACGAAGGTCAAGGCCTGTTCTAAACGCCATCAGAGTACAGCTAGCCTCAGGCGAACAATGACCCGTACCTGGAGACATGGATCCAGCCTACATTATTAAGACTTGCCGTGCGTTCCGGAAGCGTGTGGAGACCGTAATTGCAGCAAATGGAGACGCAATAGATGAATAATATAATTTGAGACTATTGGAAGCGTTTCCTTTTTGAACAAATAAACAAAAACGAAATTTCTGAGATTTTTTTTAAATTTTGACATTGCCTTATGATGTAAACATTATCACGCATACGGTAGGTTTGAGTAAGTTACCTGCTTGCAGCAAGCCATGACTCGTTTTTGTTTTGTCAAATCTCCGAAACCTGCAGACGCATCCACGGTTTGGACGCAACCACGGCACATTGTCAGAAAACTTATGTTGCCTCGGAAATTTGGGCACACATTTTGGCGATCCTGCCAGGTTATTTTTTATGGATTACAAATCCTGTCGCGGAATTCATAATGGAGAGTTGAATTTAAGAAATTATTGTGTGAAGAATAAAAGAAAATGTGAATTGGGAAACCATAACTAGCGCCTCCAGGATACAGATTTACGCGGAAAAATGAATTTTACGCCAAAACTATATTTTTTAGAAAAAACTGTTGTTCTACAAAATTGTTCGAAATAGTAAGGCCATCATTATGGTGCAACCAAAAAATAGGGTGGCTCATCATATAAAAAAATTAGAGAATATTTTTTTATTTCTCGGAATATTGACATGTTATGTTCTACAAAGTTGTAGCGCAGCTTATTTCAATCAATTTTTCTAAAAAAAAATTCTGTAGCTCTTAAGTTGGCTGATTTAGAGCAATTTTACCTGATTGGATTAGGGTGTACCTCAAAAAAACAGTATTTTTAATCTACTTTTTTGTTTTGGATTTCTCGAAAAAGTCGTTCTCAGGTGACTTTTAGAGCTCAAAAAAATGCAACTTTTGATGGGTAAATATGCTCAATATCTTTTTCTGAATAAAAGTTATAATCGTTTTTCTTCTAAAATTACATTTTTCCATTAGTTGATATCTCCGGTTAGGGCAGATCAGAAAAATGTATTCACACGGCATTTGAAGAGAAATTCATATTCATTATAATGTCAAAAAATGGGAGATATGTTATTTTTTATCTCAAGTTTTACTAATTTTACTAAAATCATGTTTTTCCAAGTAAATTGATATAACTCGACAACGGAAGAAGATACAGACGATATTTTCATAGCAAAACACGCGTTTTGAAAAGCCAAAAGTCTTCAGATGTCACCACCGTGAAAAATAAAAAATGAAATGACCAGATCATAAATATTGTTTTTTTTAAGGGACACCCTAATCCTGGTAAGTAAAATTATTCTAAACAAGTGAGCTTAAGAGCTACATAAAAAGTTTATATAGCAAAGTTGATTGGAAAAAGCTGCGCTACAACTTTGTAGAACATTTTATGTCAATATTCCGCAAAATAATAAAAAAAATCACATTTTTATAAAATGGCCCACCCTATTTTTCGATAACTCTATAATAAGGGCCCAAGTATCCAGAACAACTTTGTAGAACAATTTTTTTTTCTTAAAAGTATGCTTTAACGAAATCTGTAAACAAGCATTAGACTGGAACCCAGCGGGACATCGCAGCAGAGGCAGACCCAGAGGCTCATGGCGGCGAAGCCTCAATAAAGAAATAAAAGAAGTCGACCGAAATCTAACCTGGCAACAGGTTAAAGCGATAGCCGGGCAATGCTCAGGATGGAGATCCTTCAAGTCGGCCCTTTGCACCACCGGAGGTGTACAGGATCCATAAGTAAGTAAGTATAATAATTTTGATATTAACTGCTTCCCGACACTGAACTGGAATTTTAGTCTAAGCAAACATTAATGTTTGCTGTTATCATTAACATCCAATACTTTGTTTGTTTATTTATCATCAACAAGAAAAAATGGTGATGAATGTCGTTTGAAAAAATCTATATATGTTTCTAATACTATTTATATTACTAATTTTTGTTTTGTTCTAGATATTGAGGTGCCCTAACCCTAATACCACTGATTTATGAGGCTTATTGGGGCCCTCCTTAGGATTCATTCGAAGGTATATGTACAGCTGTATATGCCATATTTTTGCCTTTCTCGTATAAGTATACGTAAAGGCTATATGATCACTCCAAAACCAAACTTTTGATAGAAGGCTCGGAGACCCATAGTGTTATATACCAATCGACTCAGCTCGACGAATTGAGGTGATGTCTGTTTGTGTGTATGTGTGTATGTGTACAACATTTTGTAGACACACTTTTTGGAACTTAGCATTGGCCGAATTACTCGCAACAAGTTTCATTCGACTGAGAATCTTGTCTCATTGTTTGCTATTGAAAATTGGCTAGATTGAACTATGGGATTATAAGTTATGGCCAAAATACTATTTTCTATGCGCAAAACACGCTAAAAACCACTCACTCATATTTTTTTGTATTTTTTTTTGCACAAGAAAGGCACCAACACCGCTAGATGGATTAATAAGAGTTTTTATTAAGACGAATTGAAATTTGTTTTTCAGATATCATTTAGGGTTATGCTGAACCTCAAAAAGACCCAGATTTTGGTGTTCTGAGCACTTACTGCTCATGAAAAATAAATTTTACCTACATTGGAGGTCTTCTGCTCTCCGCGGTTTGGACTACGGCCAAGATATCGTAGATGAGGCCCTCACAACTTCAAATACCCAGCTTCATTAAATTTCTTGTCCGACATCGAATTGTTTTTTGGAGAATTGTTTTGTCTTATTATTTAATGATGAATCAACTAAACAAATATGTTATCAGAAATGCAAATGTTTGCAAATATCCGAATTTGCTAAATCTTTTTTTCCAAACCAACGCGAATTTAAAAATTAAAAGGCAGATGATAGCATCCTATATTGATAAGAAAATTATTTTGAGCTTTTTAGTGGAATGTCTTCACTTGTCATAACACGAGTTAATACAATCCCATTGAATTCCACCACTTAATTGTATCTTGACAGATACGTATTTCGACCTCAACAGTAAGGCCGTCTTCGGTGTCTCGTACTTGACTCGAATTCAATGGGATTGTATTAACTCGTCTTATGACAAGTGAGAACTAGAACTTCATATCTAGAAGAAAACTAAATTAGTAGTAGGGGAAACTGGACACACATGATCCCCCCCTGTTTTCTCGAAAACTAATCACATTTTTATACCAGTGATATGTGCAAACGGATCCGTTAGATAGATTATTGAATCTGAGTAACATTTTATATTAGTTACTTTATGTACATTAGGGTGGCTCAAATTAGTATGGGAAAAACTTTGTTCAATTTTTGTGATGGGCCGCCCTCTTATTCGGTTCTATTTGATGGCCTGATGTTCTGGACAAAATTTCAGCCAAATCGGTCAACGTTTGGCCAGTGCTAAACTCGTTGGAAGTTTATATGGAAAAATGTATGCAGAAACATCCAAAACCAGTAAATTGCAGCTGGACTACACAACTTACGATGAAGAACTATGATACTCATTCAGATCTTGGAGAATTTAATACAGAATGTTATGCAGAAAACCGCGAGAAGATTCGAGTTTGCCCGGCTAAGTTATTAGCATTTCTCTGCAGTGGGGTTTGAGCAAATTTCGTTTCTTTTACCTTTGAAAAGAAATAAATTCACCCTTACAACACTCCAGTAAAATGCTAATATCTTTGCGTAATAAACTCTAATCTTCTCGCGGTTTTCAGCATACCATTCTGTATTTTATTTTACAAGAATTGAATGAGTATCATGGTTCTTGATCGTAAATTGTGCCGTCCAACTGCAAATCACTATTTTTGGATGTTTCTGCATACATTTTTTCATATAAACTTCCAACGAGTTTAGCACTGCCCAAACGTTGACCGATTTGGCTGAAATTTTGTCCAGAGCATCAGGGCATCAAATAGAACAGAATAAGAGGGCGGCCCATCAAAAAATTTGAAAAAGTGTTTTTTGAGCCACCTTAATGTACATATATGGGTTTTAGAGAGGTTTTATTATTTGAGCATTCTCAATCCTTTTTTTCTTCGAAAAATAAAAGTTTAATAACTTTGGATATGTCCAACCAAAACGTACCAAACTTTTACTGAACAAAGTTTTATCATTGAAGAATTGAATAAATTCATTCAATTAACTATTGCTTATTTTCCATTGAATACAAAAAACAAAACAAGATAAATACTCAACATGGACACACTTGATCCCCCACAGTTTGGACACACTTGATCGCGAAATTGCATATATTAAGGCATTTGTTGTATACCGTTGCATATTATTGTATTGTATGTAGGGGAAAATACCTATTCTTGGCAGTCTAAGACATTCGCCAAATTGAATGGTAAAAATAATTAATAATTACACTAAAACACAGGTACAGCTTAACTGGTATACATTTGTATGCTCTTTCTTTGATGATTGGTGTTCATCAAATATAACAGCTTTTACCACAAACTCAGTAAATTTATTATAAAGTAACAGGTCAACGTTTCTTCTGTTGGCATAGCAATTTCTATTATCAGCAATGGATTTGCTCCCTTTAGCAACTAGACATGGAAGTGAAAAACTGGTAATGTATTGGTGCCAAATGCTGATTGTTTATATCCTCCAGTAGTAAAATTCATTCATATTAATCGGCCGCACGCTCATCTCGCTTCACTCAATTTTGGAACAAACTTTATTGTTTATCAAAACTGGTTTAAAACAAAACATGAATTTTTAGCCTTGGCATCAATTTTATGTCATGTAGACAGATAGGCAAAAGCATTTAAACACATTGTAAAACAAATTTAACCCTTATGCAGCCAACCAAAAACAGACGTGAATGGCAGATAGGGTACCCGTGTACCCAGATATTGATATTTTCATTACTTTTACCATTTTCAACCTATTTGAATAATGTTTGCCATTTAGGAGAAGGGAACTTATATGCTTTTTGTCCGCTGCCAAGATTTACATCTTTTGTCTTTTGTAATGCCTTAGAGTCGCGTAAGCAAAAGTCTATCAACCTGTTTCAAATATACAACTTGCTCTTTGCGGTCCTTACATGATATGTTTGTTTCATAAAAAAAATCATGGTGGTTGTGTACAAGACACGACCGCTTGACGTAAACTACGTGAAACCAAATCCATACACATAAGAATGAATATTTGTCTGTCTGCCCTTATAGACTAGGAAACGGCATGAACATTTGTATGTACAGATTTTAGCGAACGATGAAGATTCTTATGATGATATTAGACTCCTCCTCTTCTGGAAGAGGGACTCTCATACAAATGAAGTAAAAAATGTAATCCAAAATTTGCAAATTTCGAATACTTAACGTCTTTTAAATAATGTAAAAAATATATATTTAATCAATTTTAGGTAAAACGAAGCTCGTCGGTTCTGGTAGTATAGTATGTTAACAATATATTCCACCTCGTGAGTCTTCATATGTTGAATAATGGACAGCACTGTCCTATCCAGCCGCTGGAGCCACCCCATTCTTACACTACGTTTCACAGTTGAATAATAGATAATACCCTAAAAGTAGGCAATTATTTATGGTTGAAATGCGCTATGTAGGAACGGGAATGATTATAATTTTTTTGATGAGCTTGGAAAGTATTGAAGTTGCAAAAGGAAAGCGGTCCTGTCAGCCACATAAGGGTTAAAACACTACGGTGTTGCTATCACTTTTAATATAATCCATGGTCTGCGTAAAAATCCGAATAGAAACATTTGTATTTTAACACTTTTTTTTAAATAAATGCCATCGCCGGATATTTTGTTCGTATTTTTGCTAAAATCAAATCACATAGAATTGTGCGTGGTATCTTTTTAGCGTGTGTTTGATATGCTCACAAACACATACTCTCGCTCTATTCCGAAGTGTGCTGCTGTCAAAGAAAACGAACAGTCCCGATTTTATTTAGTGAAACATAGAGCAAATATTGCATAAATTTGCTCTTTGTAGTAATAATCAAGTGGTGATAAAGTGTAAAAAGTAGTGTACGTACTTAATTTGTCGTGTCAAACGCAATAAAGAGGAGAAACAGGCGATCCAAAAAAGTAAGTAACAGTTTGCTATTCGTGCGCTGCTTTCTTTGGCAATGCAATAATGGCAAGGATTTCGAAGGTGCAAATTTGTTTCGATGATTAACTCATCAAATCTTGCTACTTTTACACAAACAACTTATTTAAATGAAAGCTTAGACTTGAAATTGTGTGATTGAATCAAAATTATGTTCATAAATAGTGTATGTTTGCTGGAAAATGCAAATATTGTTGAGGGTGCCAACAACTGTCGCACCCTGCCAATGCCGTATTCTACCCTAACTAATCGATCTGTTAAAATTCTTTTTTGCAATTCCTGATCATAATACCTGGTTTACAGTTCGTCTTTGAGTGATAAAACGGCCTACTTTTCCATACCAACGAAATGGGTGCTTTAATGAACATTATGCAACTCAAATGGGTTGCATAATATTCATTACAGCACTCATTTGGGTGCTATAATGAAAAACCAACATCAGAACAGTAGTTACATGACTACATTTTGCTGAATTAGCTTGGGCAAGTGTTCAAATAGTGTATTCTCTGCGTCGCGTAATAATTGAAATAGTTTGATGGACATGACATCAAAAATTTCCATCTATCGCTTCACGGCTTTGCAAACTATGCAATGTGGCACGGTAACATGGAATCCGATTGTTCTCTGCAGCAATATAATTTATCGGCAAGAATGATCATGTGGAGAAAATTAGACTGTACATTTTTGGTACAAATTTATCAAATTAAAGTCCATTTTTCGTCATTGCAAAAAATAGCGTGTGCAACTCGTTGCAAAACTCGATTTTTTCAGCACTCGTAGTATTTATCCAACTCGGCAAGCCTCGTTGGATAAACGTACAACTCGGGCTGAAAAAATCATCTTTTTGCAACTTGTTGCACAAACTACTATTCTAGTTAAAAAGTATAAACAAATTTATTTCTATTTAATTTCGTCAATCAGACGATACACGCGCAATTTGAATTTCTCAACAGCCTTATTTCATTAACCAGAAGAAAATGTAGTTGAACATACTTATTTTTTATTAGTTTTATTAAATGCATTTTAACATCATTTTCTATGAAAAAGTGTATAAATTAGGCTTTAAAAATACTCAACAAATCACAGGGCTTAAAATCAGTATTGTTCTATCTGGTACTAAATTCTTTCCTTTTGAGCTAGGAGAAGTTTGCTTACAATCACCATTTATTTGTAAATCTTCTTAAATAATTTTTCAATAATAGGCACATTCAACAACTTTTAGTCAGTTGTTTAAAAGAAATCGCATTTGTGTAATAATAACACACACTATAAAAATGATGATGCGTGATAGTACCATATTGACATATGAAGTCACCATCCTGGTATGATTACGGTTGTGGTGTGGTATTGGTAGTAAATAGTCTGGCGATCTAGATGTATCACAAGTTTGTTATTGATCTCAAAACAGGTACCATTTGCCATGGCATTCGCAGTATGGCCAATTTTCAGAGATTTAATAAAAAAAATGGATTCTAAAATTACAAAGATATATTTATGTATCGATCAACCATTTTTGGAGTCATAATTGTATCAATCACAAAACGAGATCCTCTTGGGCACATCATGGTTGTCGTGATATGACCACTGTCTTTCAATGGAGTGAATGGTTTGCAGATAAATCATCATCACTATGCCAATTTTGTTGCTATAGCAAACATTCTATCTGTCACTATTACTCTATTCGAGAACCAAAAAACTTGCCTTACTTAATTACCAACATTATTTAATTTTCGTACGACTGCTATTACGACAGACTATGAAGAATTGTTAGGATTTGAGGCTAGACCAATTCGTCTTTTCATTAGACTTGGAAGAACCTAAACATGGTCAGCTCTTAACGGGATCAATTTCTCCCTATATGGGGATCAAGTCTCCCGCAAGTTTTGAAAATGCCAACTTATCTATCTTTCAGCAAAATCGATTTTTTGGTTACTTTCATGAACAAATAATGGCTTCCAATGACGTTTTTGAAAAGCTAATTAAATTCTTTATTAAGTCCATCAAGAAGCGTGCAAATCTGTGCATGTTACATCGAGAAATATGCTAAACAAAAAGTGTAAACTAATTAATTATTAAAGATAAAAGGTAAACCGGAGGGGCTCCAAACAAAACATTGTATTATATATCTTAAAACTTTCTGTTATCCTGCCTGAAGTTCTGAGATAAAGTCCAAAGAGCGTAACGGTGTTCAGTCTTTAGCGAGGAGTATTTCAGTACATTCAAAGTTAATTGCCTATATATTATCCGGGTATTAAGCCACCCGGACTGGAAATCAATTACTATGTCTGAAACTCGATTATGCATATGTAAAACATGTGATAGATTTAGTTTGGAAAATGTTTTGGAGTCCTCCTTAGCCGTGCGGTAAGACGCGCGGCTATAAAGCAAGACCATGCTGAGGGTGGCTGGGTTCGATTCCCGGTGCCGGTCTAGGCAATTTTCGGATTGGAAATTGTCTCGACTTCCCTGGGCATAAAAGTATCATCGTGCTAGCGTCATGATATACGAATGCAAAAATGGTAACTTGGCTTAAAAACCTCGCAGTTAATAACTGTGGAAGTGCTTAATGAACACTAAGCTGCGAGGCGGCTCTGTCCCAGTGTGGGGATGTAATGCCAATAAGAAGAAGAAGAAGACATATGCATATTGCATAATCGAGTTTCAGACATAGTAATTAATTCCCACTCCGGGTGGCTTAATACCCGGCATATAAGCAGTTAACTTTGAATGTATTGAACTCGAGCGGCGAGTTGCTGATGAAGCAAGTGTGTATTGCGAGAGTTCGGTTGGTACCTGGTGCTGGGAATTTGGTTTCATCAGTACCCGCTAAGTTGCGGAGGACGACGGTGGTCCTTCGTAGCAGTAGGGAGCACCTATCTAGCGTACTGGGGACGTGGGACCAAAGCCCACGGAAGGGGCGGTTACCCTTCAATACCTTTTCCGAGCTAAATCTATCACATGTTGTACATATGTATAATCAAGTTTCAGACAGAGAAGTATTTGTTTATAGTCATCCAGAGGAAGTAGTAGGGGGCGTAGCCAGGTGGTTTCAGCGGTAATCCTCTTGTTACTTGTTATCGGGATGATGGACCACTTCGTGGACAGATCGTTAAAACTAGTTTGTTAAATAGGTAGCAATCTTCAAGGAAATTTATGGTACTTCTCTCAATGATAAGATTTTGTTACGATTACTCAAGGTTTGGAGTGACTGAACACATTCCCAAACGAGTTTGAATAGGCATGTTGCTGATTTTAGGGGAATTCAATGCGGCTTGACTGTCAGACATTATGCAAATATTCGAATGCTTGTAATTTCAGCACTTAAGCGGCCCGTTTTAATATCTTCATCTGATAGATGTATTTAAATGCTTTCGTTCAAGTACAAATTTGTATGGTCAAAGCTCATTTTTACTGTGTTAGAAAAAAACGCCCAAAATGCTGAGCATCACTGGATTAGAGCATTCACGAATAGCCTGAACTTCAGCTTGGAAAACAATTGACCACTTGCCCATTGCAATCGAAATATTTGTCCCTGGACTTGTCACGCTCGCTCCAAAAATCAGCTTCGAACCATCGGTGTAAAATACAATAATTGATCCTGAGCGCAGATTTTGTCCAACATTTGTCCATATACTTTTTTCAAGATTAATTACATCAAAACATCGTTAAAATTTGTATCTTATCCTCATCCAGTCATCATTGTTTGTGGTCAGCAAGTTGAAACCTATTTTGTTAAGAATACTAAGATGTCCCGACAGGTCACCTTCGTAATGGTTTGAATCAATTTTGTTCTTCAAAACACTCTTCTCTGCTTTTAATTGAAGCTTAGGTGTGTAACGATTTTGTCAACAAAATATTAATTTTGCGCATCTTTAATTATGTGTCAAGATTTGTTAAGAGAATTATTTTGAGCTTTTTAGCGGAATGTCTTCACTTGTCATAAGACGAGTTTGTACAATCCCATTGAATTCCACCACTTAATTGTACCTTGACAGATACGTATTTCGACCTCAACAGTAAGGTCGTCTTCAGTGTCTGTGACTTGACTTGACTCGAGTCGAGTCGTATCTGTCAAGGTACAATTAAGTGGTGGAATTAAATGGGATTGTACAAACTCGTCTTATGACAAGTTCCTTATCCTGTAGCTCGGGAACATCGTTCGACGCATAACATTGGATTATCATGAGGTTTCTCCTCCGTGTTCTGAATCTGGCAATGATTATTCTCTCATAAATTGGGGAGCGTTGTTTCCTTGAACACCGAAATGTAACAATACCTATCCCGACGGTAATGTGTGTTCTCCCAATTTTGGCAACAAGTTGCACAAGTTGCCAACACCCTCGGGGAATACTTCGCCTCCCTGGTAGCCACAGCCCAGTACTTGGCAGACTTTCGAAGCACTATTTCCACTCGAAACTTAACTCTCAGCGCCACCTTTATTCCCGCGGACCCCCCCAACTGCCTGTTGAACCTGCCTTTCTCAGCAGGTGAGTTGGCCCATGCACTCTCCAAGTGCAATGGGAACTCATCCGGGCCGGATGAGTTGGGGTATCCCATGCTGAAACGGCTTCCTCCAGACGCTAAAACCCATCTCCTCAAACTCGTCAACGACATTTGGGAGAACCGCACTTTCCCAGACGAGTGGAGGAAAAGCCACGTGATCCCCATCCCCAAAAACCACACCACGGGTCGGGATCCCTCCAAGTTTCGACCGATCTCCCTCACCTCCTGCGCATGTAAGACCATGGAGAGGATGGTCAACCGCTGGCTCCGTGAAAAACTGGAAGCAGATGGAAGATTTGGCTTCCAACAGCACGCCTTTTGCCCAGGGTATGGCACCAGCACATACTTTGCCAACCTGGGCAGTGTGCTACAGAGCACGTATAATAAAGGAAGCATGTTGACCTGGTTTCGCTGGACATTGCCAAAGCCTTCAGCAGGACCTGGACACTTCTGGTCCTCAACAAACTACAAACTACTAATGGGGCATCACCGGCAACATGCTTGCCATTATCAAAAATTTCTTAACCGATAGGACCTTTACGGTCCTCATTGGCGGCTCTGCATCCGGAGAGTATGCCGAGGAAACTGGAATCCCCCAAGAGTCGGTTCTTGCGGTCACCCTTTTCCTGATCGCAATGAACGGGGTCTTCGGCATACTACCGGCCAACGTCCACCTATTCGTCTACGCTGACGACATCCTTCTAGTTGTCGTAGGCGGAACCCCCGGACGAACCATAATCAAAGCGCAGGGGGCGGTTAGCGCAATCCACCGTTGGGCCACTTCCGTTGGTTTCACCATGAACGCGGGCAAGTGCATCCGGGGCCACGTTTGGCATGGCCGCCATCAAGTTGGAGGCCCGCCCATTGGCTTGGCCACGACTCCATACCCAACCGGAAAATCGTCCGTGTTCTTGGTGTCGATATCGACCGGCGGCTCACCTTCCTACCACACTTCCGGGCTGTGAAGGTGGCCTGCAAACCGCGAATCAGCCTGATGAAAACTCTGGCCGCTAAACATCGTACCAACAACCGGCACACCAGGCTAAACATAGGCCAAGCTACCATCGATAGTCGCCTGCTATATGGGTTAGAGCTGACCTGTTCTGCTCGAAGGGACCTCGTTAGCGTGCTGTCCCCAGTTTTCAACAGGTACGTCCGACTGGCTTCCGGTCTCCTTCCTTCTACGCCAGCTGAAGCAGCCTGTGTCGAAGCCAGAATCATCCCTTTCCGGCACAGAGTCCTCAAGACCATTTGCTGCAAGGCAGCTTCCTATGCAGCGGTGACATCTGGAGAGTACGGGATCCCTCTCCTCGACAAGGCTGACCGGATCCTCAGAAGCGTGGCCGGCACCGGTCTCCCCCCAGTGGCACGGGTCCACTGGCACGGAGCAAGAAGCTGGTCAATGCCTCCCGTCAGAACCGAAAACTCCATCGCCACGAGCTTCCGGAGAGGCGACAACTCCGAGGAGCTTAGAAGGTCGGTTATTAAGCTCGTGGGCACTCGTTTCCGGAATCATACCATACGGTACACCGATGGTTCCATATCTAACAGAGGGGTAGGTTTCGGTGTTTCTGGTAACAATCTAGCCAGGTCCGAGAGCCTACCGTCTCAATGCAGCGTTTTTTTCCGTCGAAGCTGCAGCCATTTTCGTCGTCGAAACCCTTCCAGCAGATAAACCGATCGCGATCCTTACGGACTCGGCGGGTGTGGTGGCTGCCCTCCAAAACCACACACCAAAGCACCCGTGGATCCAAGGAATCCTTGCAGGTATGGAACCAGACACCTGTTTCGCCTGGATTCCTGGTCATTGCGCCATTAGGGGGAATGTGGAAGCTTATGCCCTCGCCTGCGTTGGGCATGAAGGCTTGCTCTATACCCGTTCCGTCCCGCTGGCCGACGTTAATGGACAATGGACAAAATGGACAAAAAGTGTCGTCGGCCAGGACTGGGCCCGGGCTTGGAACAGCAACAACGTCCTACTCCTAAGGAAGGTGAAAGGCACCACTGCAGTGCACTGGTCCCTGGCACGACCTGACCTCGCAAAAACAGCAGACCATCTTATCCAGACTCCGGACCGGGCATACCAGGGTCTCCCACAACTTCTGTGGGGACCCTTTCCGGTCGGAATGTGACTATTGCGAGGTTAGGAACAGCGTCGAGCATTTCGTATGCAGGTGCCCGAAATTCGACCACCCCAGGAACCATTATGGCATTCCAGCTAGCATCCGGGATGCGCTAGCTGACGATGAAGCTATGACAGCTGCACTCTTCTGTTTCCTGAAGGATGCAGGTCTGTACTATATAATACAGATTTGGACCCCTGCCTAAGGCAAACGGGCCTTCTTCGGATATAAGTCCCACCCCCTCAGTGAACCCCCTTTTAGTTCAGCTGAGGGGGTTTCAGCCTCCTTTTGTTCCCAGCCATTTTTTATTAACGACATCTGCCATGTTATCGAACCACCTTTTCCACCTTTTTACCAAGGTCTCTCAAAAGCTACCCACGTTCGGGAAAAATAAGATCCCTTCCGAAAAATTCGGATTCTGAATTTTGCCAAACCTCCAAATGGCATTCGAAACTTTCAAACGAAAGGGCTGAATTCAACTAAAGGATTGAATAAGGCAGAAAATGGCCGATAAAATGGGAACATAAAGCTATGTCCATTTAGAATCCGGAATAAATAATAACGAAGATTTCATCGATAAAAACATAAATCCACGCAACTGCCCACAGCTCCGGCCCATAGAGACATTTTGAGCAGTAATGAAGCGGAAGCTTAAGAAAAGTGGAAAAAGTGGAAAAACAGCTCGGGACGCGACTCAGATGACCAAAATGTGGAACAAATGTGCCAAGGAAGTTGACTCCGGAGGTGTGCAACTTTTGATGAGAGGAATAAAGAAGAAGGTGCGAATTTTC
Source organism: Armigeres subalbatus (assembly GCF_024139115.2). Classification (NCBI taxonomy): domain Eukaryota; kingdom Metazoa; phylum Arthropoda; class Insecta; order Diptera; family Culicidae; genus Armigeres; species Armigeres subalbatus. The sequence goes on from NC_085141.1 coordinate 426,892,910, forward strand.
ACTAGAAACAAGAAGAAATGATTTGTATCAATATTTTTTTTCTTAAAGTACAGTGAATTACCCTTGTTTTGATGTATTAACCTTATTTGTACGTCAATCCGTTACCGAGATACAGATGATTTTATTATTCCGGATTCTAAATGGACATTAGGGTGGTTCAAAAAATCGATTTTGCTCCACAGTGCTCATCTGATTCTTTACCATGTTCTGAGTGTCCTCTGAAAATTTGAGCTCATTTGGATTAAAACTGATTTAGCACAAGCCGTTTCAAGTTTGCATGCAAATTAGCATGGGGAAATTTATTTTTTTATTATACTGTTAATAACGTTCCCCCATTAAGCGCAGGTTAAAAGAAAACCTACACAGCTAAAAGGAATACTCAACAGCTTTCACCCAAAGAAAATCGCATGTTGATTAATCACCCCAATAATTAGTAATAGATTTTAAGACAGGTTGCGAATCTTTAGTCATGATCGTTAAACTTCTTTGAGGGCATCACTGAAATGTGCAGTGCAACATAGTAGCCTGAAATTGTGTGTGCTATCTTTCGCGCCACGAGCAGCAATGTTGCCTGTTGATGAGTTATGCAATTAGCTCCAGAAAACTACGGTATAGATTAAATTCGATTACTAATTATTGGGGCGATTAATCAACATGCGATTTTCGCTGGGTGAAAGCTGTTGAGTATTCCTTTTAGCTGTGTAGGTTTTCTTTTAACCTGCACTTAATGGGGGAACGTCATTAACAGTATAATGAAAAAATAAATTTCCCCATACTAATTTGCATGCAAACTTGAAACGGCTTGTGCTAAATCAGTTTAAATCCGAATTAGCTCAAATTTTCAGAGGACACTCAGAACATGGTAAAGAATCAGATGAGCACTGTGGAGCAAAATCGATTTTTTGAACCACCCTAATGGACATAGCTTTATATGGCAGTCCAATCTAAACCCCCATCCTTCAGCCAGTTAGGCATCACCGGAGAACAGCGCACTCAGGATTTAAAACTCACAAGGAACCACCGGAAAGCAGCACTCGGAGGAAAGCAGAGCAGGACATCAACCGTCACAGGAGTACCTACACCGGGAAAAGACCCTATCCACTTCGGAAACCCCGCTTTTAACTTGGTTTTTTTGTGTAGTGTCATCATCTTATTTTTTATTGTCTCAACTGTGAACCTTTTTATTTTCTTCTTACTATTATTCAAAGTTTTTTAAAGTGTTAGATTTAATTAGTTTTTAATAATATCAAAATGTCAACTGGCGATGCGCTTGGTTGGCACGCAGGGAGGCCCATCCGGCCGGCCCTCTCCTTAATGAAGCTCCGCTTTATCACCATCGGCGGGACCCAAGGTTGGTCCGCAAAGGGATCTCCTCAAGCTCCCTTTCATCTGGTGTTGAACTTAAATCTGTAGATTAAAAAAACACCTTAATAAAGATTAACAAAAAAAATTGCTGATGCGGCAAGCAGTCGACGCGGGCCATAGGTAGAAGTCTACCCATCGCTGGTGCCGTGTGAAGCCTTCAACGAGTGAACATAACCAGACGTGCAGTGCAGCAGTTCCGCAACACTTTCCCACCCACCACCAACGAGTAGAATGTTGGAAATTGCAAATGTTATGGCATCCAACTACAATAAGAGTTATTAAATAGTTTTCCATCATGTGGTGCGTCAACGATGAGGGCGAGTGATATACGCACCATGCAACCGAAAACCGACGTAAGTTAAGTGCAGATTAGAAGATTACGCTGTGTAATATTTGTGAATTTTGTACTCCGCAGCGCGAAGCGGTCGGTTTTTTTAGTTCGGAATTTGGATCCGAAGTGAAAGTGTAGGCTAGCTTTATAAAATGTTGTGAGGAAGTTTGATTCGGTAAATAAATTTCGCAATTAGTTTGACGTTTTGTTAACGAATCGTTTAGTGTTGAAAGTGAATATGATTGAGCAGATTCCGCAATAACGGTTTTCGGACCACGACGTGGCCGACTAGCAAGCTGGGCAAATTAAAATGAATTTTAGCAATTCCTTTCAAGGAATTGGCGCAAAAGCCAAGTTTTTAAGCGGAATTTTTTCGTCTTCACTATTTTGATAATTTTATGATGACTCCACCAGAATAAACCGTTACAGGTGTCGTATTCAGATGCCCCACGGTAGAGGTGGCGCAAAATGGCACACGTGCATGAAAATAAAAGGCGAATGGAAACGCATGGTTGTTTGTGAGCCTTAATTGATTGAACAACAATCTTACGGGTAAGTTGTAAGATCAACAAATTGTTGATTTTTGGTGAAAATTCAAGGATTTTCATTAACCTTTGCGTCACACCTCATTAATGAATATATCTAATATTTAAATTCAATGCTATCAAACACTCAGAAATGTACTAAAATCGATTATATGAGTGATTTTATGAGTTGGGCGAGTTTATGACATTAGGCAGAATAGGCATAACCAAAGTATGTCTAACGGGATATCTATCCTTGGGTGTTCGCAGTGATCGTCCTCTAATTGAACTAACAACCAACTAAAATGCACCCCAAACTAAAGAAACCCAAATTAGCGAATGTTTACTATCCCATATGAAGAAGAACGTGAAAAACTTCTATCTAAACTAGACGTGAGCTTAGAGATAAGGAAATGGTGACTGACAAGTGAAATGAGTTTAACAAGATGGATGCTTTCGGCATTGATAAAAAAACGATCCAGCTGTGTTTTTTGTTTCCTACAGATAAAAGAACAGTACTTGTTTTCTTTGCTTTATTCCAACCTGACCACGTCAATTCTGTTCGCTGACTGGATTTTACTTTTCCTTCCTTTCGTATAATCATTGAGTTCCGTGCTGGTTAGTTTTGCTTTCACGTTTGCTTCACTAAATTACCTTTTCTATAGGTTCATTATCGGTATAGAATCAAACGAGTGTGTGTTTGTGTGTTGAGTTTCCAATATTGTTCAATTCTGTGGGTAGTTCTGATAGTGTTACTGTTTTTTTTTTATTGCATGTATAAGAGTGACTGTTTGTGTCATCTGCGGGGTTTGCTTCACGTTCATTGAATGCTTGTTGCATCTCCAACTTTCTGCTGTTGCGGTCAATGATACGGTTGGTGGTGTTTGATGGTCTTTAGTATATAGCAGAAATTTCCAAACTGCAGCAACTAGCTGCAAATAACGAGAAGTTCGGGAGGGTCGCTTTTGTATTTTGTATTCTTTTAAAGATGCTTTGAATAAATGGGTGCTACCACTGTATTCATTTTCTTATTTAGTGTGAGATTTGTATTTGTTTTGTTTCCAATAAATATTACTTGTGAATATGTGAGTATGCGTGGTATGTATGCCTCGATTTTGGATTTTTGTTCAATATTATGTTTTGCTTACGTCTTCATGAATCCAATCGGTATCGATGGAATCTGATAACAATTAGAGGTGTGAAAAAAGAAACACTGAAATGTAACATGATTTAATTTTTGAGTGTTTTTCATATCATTTATGTGTGTTTTGAATATTTTTCAATGAATGTAAATCGAAATTGAGAATTTCAAAAGATTCAGCTTAAAATTTACCTTTCGCTTTATCTTTGACATCAAATTTAGCAATTGGTACAGTGTTTTCAATCTTCCATGTAGTTACGCATTGTTTATGTTATTTTTTTTCCTTCAATAATTGTGACGCAGCCTACTTGTGTGAATGTGTGTGAGTGATTTCTTATCAGCGTGAACTCGTGATTTTCACAAATTGTTACAGATTTAAAAATTAAGGCAGTGGTGAAATAGAAATTTCCTTACACATCTCGTTATCCATGTTTGTTATTCTTTTTATAAGTATTTGTTGTGTAAACGTATCTTTTTATATCTCACTTTTATCAGGTTCATTTATTTGTTTACCGTTCGGATTCTTTATGTTATTGACCATGCGTTATTATCGTCCATCGTGGCCCTCGGAAGCAAACCGTTCCGTTGCCTAGCAGCGAAGAGTATGATTGTGTCAGAAAAAGCGAGCCTAGGTCGCTGCCTGCTGCGAGCGGAATGAAAAGAATCAGCGACGGTTAAGGACTGTAGAACTTATTGCACATCTAAAATTGCACAGAGGTGGAGCTTCGTTGATGCAGTTTAGGTTATCCCAGTTTGTTGTAAATCCTGACGCGAAGGCAACGGATCGGTTTGTTCCCCGGGCGTTCCTCGTTCTCGACAAGGATGGTGTGGTACTCTTTGCTTTAGCTTTGTGTTTCTTTTAGTATTCATTCATTTAATACTTTTTCTTTAATATGCACTTAAAACAAATTCCAATAGTGGCAAGAACGTCGCAGAATTATGGATAAAACATGCGTCAAATGCAATAACAACATTTACAAAACTATTCGAACAGATACAATTTAAACATAGTGACTATTTTTTGTTTGTTTTATCGTCAATCTAACTTGCTTTGCAATCCGAGTCAACATAATCTGACTACCAATAGTTAGAAAATAGGAGTATATAATCTCATTACACCATGATAATACGAGCTTTGCAGCTTTTTATGTGTTTACAGTTTCATCAATAAATATCTAAAAGGTAAATTCTCGGTATCTCTCACCGCGTGTACACGTAGACCGCTAGTGGGAGATTGTAGAAAGTAGTAGTTCTACTACAATAAATTGTATAGTTCCTACTACACTGTCACTTGGCGGGGGACTATGGAATGTCTTCTGCAGTAAAATTTCTTCTCCCATTTGCTACCTTAGTCAATGTTTCGATTCTAAGCTAGTCTGTTTTGCTTTCTTATGTTTGTTATCTTTTATTTATTATAGATTAACTACATTCAGATTGTCAAAATTATAGTAAGATTTTTCCATGTTATCCTCATTCAGTTTTATTCTTGGTTTGTTTTGTTCACTAGACTGACTTTTTCCGCTTAGTTTAGCGTTGATGTCGTGCTTTATTCACGATATACATATCCTAGGAGAAGTTTTCTATACACTTTTATCTCTGGTGAGTTTTTGCTTTATCTGCTCTGTTTGATACGACACAAATACGTTTATTTGTTGTTGTCTCTTTCGATAAATTGAGTTACTAGACTTCATCTCTTGCGGTTATGTTCAAAGAAGTGTTTATGTTTTATATTTATCAATTGTCTCGTATATGAAGTGTATGTGTGTGTGTTTGTTTGTTTGTTTGTGTATGTTGGTTAACTAAGTTTGCCCAAACCGTATAAATATCGATGAGAGTTATCAATCTGCACAATTTTATCTAATTCGGATTGACCATCGAATTTGAGACATTTCTGTCTTTTTATTCTGCGTATTGTTCTATTCAGAGAAAATACATTGTTCTGCATGGATATTTGAAATGATTGAATTTCACTATTATCACAATAATGATTTAGTATGTTAAATTTACTTCTCTATTAGTATGATTAAAGTCAAAAGGATTATATACGTTTCATGTATTTTATTTTGTTGTTGTTTATATTTAATATAAAGTGCAAGATTAAAGCTCCATTTTGTTGTTTCATTTTTTGAATGTTTTATATTATTCTTGTGTATTTTCTTATGTATCGTCTCCTGTTTCACATTCTGCGACGTCACAGTCGGATAGATGCGTCGCTTAATATGTTTAATTATTGCTACTAAAGAATGGAAGTTTCTAATTCTATTCATAAACTGATAAACACGCTAGCAGCATCTTTTTAGTGGTGATATTGTTACTCATTTTAAATATTTTCTGAGATTCAACACAAAACTCATAGTAGGCGAACAATAAGCATTTTGTAATTCGCGCAAAGAAGAGGCGTTTCAGCGCGTCTCGTGAAAGTAGGCTACTTGATTGTAGTTGTTGCTAGGCTATGGTTGTCTTATTCTGATGGACGAAAGTATGGATAAAAAAGTTATAGTTGTGGATTCTAATTATTACGACATAAGCTCTGATTCTTCGATTTATTGACATTACATCCCCCACTGGGAAATTGTCGCAGATTAATAACTGTGAAAGTGTTTTTCAACCCGAAAATTTCCTAGACCGGACCGGGAATAGAACCCAGCAACCCTCAGTATGGTCTATATTTGTAGCCGCGCATCTTACCGCATGGTTAAGGAGGGCCCCTCATACCAGGGCCATTCATACCCCCACGATTCCAAAGGCAAAGCTAAACTACTGTGGATTTTTCCGAACGGGAGGGCCCTGCATCGTAAAAAATCCAGGAGGAACATGTGTTCATTATTCAATGGGACAGCATTCATTCTGGAGCCACACTACTATCCTCTTTCATCATTTGATGACATTTTCAGCCAGCCGGTAGCAAGATCTTCAGTGTCATAAATATCTCGCACGCTTATCTGCAGGTTTAAAGTTGACGATGAATCAAAAAAAGCTTTTGAACAAAAATCACCGTGGACTGTTCCATTATAACCGGTTAGCTCAAGGTGTAAAATCTTCAGCTAATGCTTTCCAACAACTGATGAGTAGTTTGGTAATGCGGAATGAATGACTTCTTCTGAATGACACACCGAGAAGGAGGCCGATTACGGAGATACTTGGTATGTTCTGTTCACTCGGTTTGACAATTTGGATTCAAATTACGGATGGAGAAATGCAAATTCAGGCAAACTAGTCGATCCTGAAGGTATGGGTCCAGATCATGTTAAAATCAATGCAATTGTCCATATGTCCCGTCCTACCGATATCAGTCAAGTTAGATCGTTTCTCGGAGCCGTTAACGTTAACTTTAACGCAAGTTCGTCAGGAAGATGCTTTCAATTCAACAATTTGTTGAAAAATGATAGTGCCAGGAAGTTTTTATAATTATCAATCGATCATCAATCGCTTCTGGAGATATTCGGATCAGAGAAGGTAATTCCACTGCCAACCGCCAATCGTCGCCAGAGATGGTGGGCACTTACACTATTAAGATTTGATTTAACTGTGGAATACATCCCAATCGACAAGTTTTGGGTATGCAGACGTCCTATGTCGGTTACTCAAGAATCATGAGAAACCAGATGAAGCTGCTGCAAAACGAATTGTAGAAGACATCACTCTCTGCACAACGTCTAGTAACCTAGTAACGTTCCCTTTTGCTAATAGGTAAAAATTGTAGACCTAGCAGTAAGAAGAATGTGCTGCTTCAAGATTCCAGCCAACATGTCGCAACGATTCATCCTTGGTCGTACGCTGGGACTCCCACTTGTTTCTAGCTTTGTTAAAGGACATTATCTGCTCATCGAGCCACTCCAGCCAGCGATCATCAGTTGTCCCGGGCCTGTGTTTGAGACAGGTAAAAAGACCTTCCAACAACGTTTCTTAGGCAAGTACACTTTCAAAACGATCAGTTCAACCTTTGAAAAAGTGCCTATTCCAGCCGACACGCAGAAATGCTTCATGAAACTGAAAATCTCCTCAGTTGGATGCCAGACGCACACTTGCTTCTAGGTTTGTGAACAGCCAATCCCCAGTCAGCATTCAGCAGATTTCCCGGCCCTGTGCTTCAAGAAGCTTTAAGCGCCTTCCAACAACAATCTTATAACCTATGTACGACAAAATCTAGTCATGTATGAGTTGCTGCAACTAAATCGATCTAAATTGTGCTACTCGGGCTGATGCTTTTAAATCCAGCTCATCAACAACGATAAAAGAAAGGTAACTGTTCCGAATCATATCAAGTCATTATAATAAATTTATCAAACTTGTTTGCAAGTGCGAGAAAACAAAATCGGATAGGCAGCCCTCAAACAGAAGTGATGATTTTCGTTTTGTTTCGCTCATTTGTGCCGCACAGCTGTGTAGAACGAGTTGAAATGCATCATCAGAACCAGTGCTCCCCGCATTTGAAGCAATTTAAAAAAAAGTTATCATGAAATATAGCCCCCCGAATCAGTTTTTATCATGGCAGCTTGCGATAAAAGTCTCTCGCGGTATGCTACATATCGTATATGTATACAGAGACGATAAGTGAGAGACTTTGTACTTCTCTTCTGGATTCAAATCCTGGTCAAAACGCAATCGAGGCGTAAGCTTTGTTTACATATGGATTAATTAGCCATTGTTTTAGGCGACAAAAGTTAATTCAATGTAATCATGCAAATCGCGATTCGAATCGTGAGTGATTCTCTGAGACATGATTCTGATGGGATTTGACTCACGCATGATTTGAATCGTCGTTGAGAATTGAGAACGTAAGAGTTTACCGATACTGGTCACGAGCATCCATATAGTGTTCACTTGATCTTATAGGATCTAATTTTATGACATAGAGGCATTATTGTTACTGTTTTCTTCAAATCACACAATGCTTAGAATTCTCACGAGAAATTGAAAAGAAAATGAGTTAAAGAGGTTTTAAGCATGCTCTGCGTCGTGCAAATTTCTAATCGAAATTAGGCAAAAGTTCTGATAAATTCAGAGATGGTGTCGGGTAGCTTTTAAGTCTCAGTAAGCTGATTAGGGTATTGATGGTATAGATCCAAATTTGATATGTGTATCGATTTGTTTAAAAATTAATTCCAAAGCAAACCTTTGGAGGAGTTTCCGAAAGAATATACGGAGGATTTATCGACGAATCCATGCAGGAATCTCAAAATGAAACTAAAGAGGAATAACCGAATCGATTGCTGAATAAAGTTCCGACTGAATTCATAAAGAAATTTTTAAAAGAGAACCTGAAGGAATATCCGTAGGAATTCCTTAAAGAATTTCCAATGGAATTTTTAAAGGAATTTTTAACGAAATTTCCAAAGGAGCTCCTGAACGCATTTTTGATAGGATTTTAGGAAGAAATACCAAATAGAATTTCAGCCGAAAAACTTATTAAAATCTTCTTCGGAATTCCTAGATTTATCCAGGATTTCCTACGAAAACTCCCACAGGAACTTCTTCGAAATCTCTTTCTGCAAATGTTCTGAGAATTCCATCTGGGATTTCTTCTAAACATTTTCATGGAACGAATTCACTAATTCCTTCGTAAACCCTTCCACACACTCTCGCGGAACCTCCCTCAGAGATCAGTTCAAAACTTTCTCCACGATCGCCTACTCCTACAAGAATTCTATTAACAACTTCTTTAGGAACACTTCCAGCAATTTCCCCAGGAAATTCTAATTCTAGAATGAAATTCTGGGAAATTAGGAACTTTTGAAGGAATTTCCGAAAATCTTACATTACTCCAAGAATTCCTTTGGACATTCTTTCAAGACTCCCTTCAAAAACTCTTCCAGGAACTCTCTCGAAAAGTCCACTGGAAATTAATCTAAAAAATTCCTTTTAAATTCTTCCGGATGATCTCTCAGAAATTGAAATAAGAATTTTTAAGAATCCCTTCTGAATTAAGAAATCCCTCCGGAAACTCTATAAATCATTCATTTAGAAATTCATTTAGGAACTTCTTCACAAACACCCTCTGCAATTCCTTCGGAAATACCTATAGAATACCCTCTTCTACAAATTTCTTTGGTGATTCCACAAGAAATTCCTTTAAAAATTACTCCCGAAATTTCTTCACAATTTCCATAGAAAAATCCCACAGATATTAGGAATAATTTTTTTTCGGAAACATCATCGGAAAATCTTTCAAAAATACCTTTAAGAATACTTCCGGTTTTTTTAGGAATTCACTTAGGACCTGATTTGGAAATTCCTAAAGAATCGGGAATTCCCTTAGAGCTTCCTTTAAAAATTTCTTCAATTGATTTTTTGAAAATTCCTTCTGGAATTACTTCAGAAATTTCTTTAAAAATCATTAACTATTCCTTTTAAAATTCCTTCAAACATTTTGTTTGAAATGCTTGCATAACTACTTTACCTCAAGAATTTGCTCGGGAATTACTTCAGAAATTCCTAAGGAAAGTCTCTCGGAAATTTCTACAGGAATCCCAACCCATCATTCCATTTTTCAGTACAATGAATTCCCTGGAAAATCCTTCTCACAAAACTTCGGATAGAATTGTTTGTATGGTTTTACTGAAGGAATCTTCGAAGGAAAACCCGAAGGGAATCTCGAAAAAAATCCTAAAGGAAATTACTAAGAAATTCTCAAATGGATTTCCGAAATCAATCCTTCTTATATCCAGAAATTCCTTCAGGTATTTCTCCACTAGATTTATTTAAAAAATGACGGGATAATCAGATTTTTTTGGAACAATGTTGGCGTATGTAACTAAATATTGTGAAAATATTCAATTAGGTGATCGCAGATACACTTTTCATTAATTTTCACAGCAAACAGTGTCACGGAAAGCAAGGCCTGTGCTCACAAGTTATTTCATGTACTTTTTATAAATTATATATATACAGAATTTAATTTTTCGGGTCATTTCTCTTGATTACGAACAAGTTTGTAGGAATTGTTCATAGGAAAAGCTGTTTCACATTGCTAGCAAAACAATATTTAAAAAAAAAATATTCGCACATAAAGTACATAGTAGAACAACATTTAAGTAGTGAAAAATAAGGATGATTATTCATGCTTCGATATAACGTACAATTCGATATAACGTAAAACTTTGAAATCGAAATGTACGTTATATCGAAGTGTACCTGTATTTATTCGTTCGATACAGAAAGTGACCATTCCTATCGCGTGGAAAACGGCATATCTATCTCCAATCTATGAAAATAGAAACAGATGTAACATTACGAGCTACAAGGGTATAACATCATTCAGCGCACGTTCGAAAGTTTTCAAAATTATTGTGAACAAAATTTTTAACCTTGTCGAGTTTTCGTCCATCTATGCATTCGATCTATCGATGCTGGCAAACAGGTTTATGTATACAGACTCTATGTCGACTTTTGATGGCGTAGATCACGACATTTATTATCTTCAAGATTTCTATAGATTTCCGTGATCCTCGATGCCTCAATCAAGTTACTGTGCATTGGTTCGTGCCATTCTGGAATATTCGGAGCAGGTGTGGTACCCACATAACAGGAATTGGATTCACCGTATAGAAGCGAAGTTCTACTGGTACTTAAGAACTCTCCCTGTCGTGATACTGCGCCTTTTCGTTACAGCATGAGCAGATTATAATAAAAATCACAGTTGTGCGCGGCTTCCGTTTTGAATGTGGTGCTCTTGAAAACGCGAGTGCATTTAGTTTCCCGAGCAGCACACATGTTGCATAAAAGTTTCTGTGACCCATATTCAACCGAATTTGGTCACATATGAGTTGCTGCAACCAAATTGGTCTGCACAGATAAAAATATGTTGTGATTTTAAATGTATTTTCATGCACATATTTGGAGCATGCAAATAAACGTAGCATTCGATCGATTTCACTATTCTTTTAAATCGAAATAAATGTAAACGGTGCTTGCTTGTAAAATTCAATCAAATTTTATTGAATTTCGAATGCTAATTCGTTTGATGGGATAAGCTGCAATTTTACACGTCGTTGAATTTTCAAAATTATTTGCTGTGTGGATTTTGCTGTTAGGGATTGGATTTCGGGGGGGCTTGTTCTTAATTGGCCTAGAAACGCTAGAAAATAGAATATCCGCAATGCAAGCCGCGTTTATCGGTTAAGTGTTGAAAGCCAAGCTGGATGCTTCGGCTGTGCTTTCTGAGCTGAACATATATATCCCTGAAAGATCATTGTGACAGCGAGATTTAATGCTGATGGGCACTCCCAAAACACGATACGGGCAACATGACACAATTAGATTCATGGCGTCCAGATTCAACAAAAGGTTCCATCAATTTGTCACCCCGCTGGTTTCTGATCAATAATGTTCTGTACTACAGTTAACTCCGGGAAGGGCCGTTTGGCCGAAGACCATTCAGCCGAATCCCACTTGGCCGAATGCCACTAGGTAGGAAATTGTTTGGCCAAATATACCATTTAGCTGAACAGATCATCAGGCCATATGGGCCATTTTGTCGAACAGAACCTTTGGCCAAAAAGGCCATTTGGCCGAATAGGTTGTTTGGCTGAATAGGTCATTTGGCCGAACAGGTCATTTAACCGAATAGGTCTTTTGACCGAATAGGTCATTTGGCCGAATAGGTCATTAGGCTGAATAGGTGATACGTTTTGACCAAACGACCCTTCCCCGATACAAAAAATATATTGAAAATCTTCGCACCCATTTTTCTCAGAACTACGTTTTTGTCACTTACACCCATTTGCGTTTAACCCCCTTATTTGTTTTGCCGTCGTTTTTCATGGCAACGAGCATTTTTCAATCTGGTACCCATTTCAATGTTTCTTCCATTCCGCGGTCTTCCATTATCGCGATGGTCCCTTAAATATCGAAATGTGGAGAGGCTACTATATTTTTATAATCTCTGTCTTCCGAAAGCACGATCTGGAATGCAAGTCGCCAAGTATTAACAAGTAACAATAAAAGTAGCGAGTACCTCCAATCCCAGCAGATATTCCGAATCTTCCCATCTGGATCCCCTCTATTCTTGGCCGCTTTATGGGCACCACCTATAGTTTTCCAACCCTTCTTCCTTTATCATTCTGACAATCGAAGACATCCAGCTTTAGCGTCTAGTGCATGTCATGGCACTTCTGGCTCTCCATCAATCTACATCGCAGTTAACAGCAGTGGGGTTTTCCTTTCGTCGCTCCATATTCCTACCAGTTTGATGATAAAGATGTTCTGGGAGTCATTAGGAAGTTGAAACCTTCGTATGCCCCTGGGCTATATGGGATTCCGCTCATTTTGCTGACTGAATGCCATACCGTACTCTGTGAACCTCTGAGAGCAATTCACAATAAAGGGGCTCAGGGGTGTTGGAAAAAATCCATCATATTTCCAGCATTAAAAAAGGGAAACAAGCGTGACAGATCGAACTACCGTGGTGTGTCTTCACTGAGTGCAGGATTCAAAGTTTTCGAAATGTTGGTGAGCACCGAGTTATCTCGATCAGCGAAGAAATATATCCCACTAGACCAACATTGTTTCTTTCCTGGCAGATCAATAGCATCAAATTTAGTGCAATTTACTTCATTGTGGTTGAAATCTATGGAGCTTGGAATTCAGGTAGATTCGATCTAAACGGATCTTGAATCAGCCTTCGATATGGTGAATCATCGTATTCTCCTGGCTAAATTTGATCGCTTAGGAGTGGCGACTAACTTCGTAAGGTTGATGGAGTCAACCTTATCGGTCTACAGCTGACCGTGAAATTGAGAACTACACTAAGCCGAACCTTTCAGCAATCTAGGGCCTCTGCTTTTCTCCTTGTTTTTCAACGACCTATTTTCTGTTATACCCTAAAATTGCATAATTGTCTATGCCGATGATTTCAAAATCTATTGGCTCGTTATTAAAGGCCGATATCAAGCAGTTTTTCATAATGATGTTTTTTCTACTTTCCGTTCTATTGACTCTGGTGTTCCTCAAGGGTCAATAATTGGGCCCCTGCTCTTCTCATTATTTATTAATGATCTTCCTTTAGCACTTCAGTTTTGCTCAGTGCATATGTTCGCAGACGACGTACAAATTTACTTTTGTGCAGAACCGAATACTTCCATTGAAGTAATTGCTAGGTTAATAAACCATGATCTGCAACAGATAGCTCAGTGGTCACAGAATAACTCTCTCCCTATCAACACATCCAAAACCAAAGCGATTCTAATCAACCGCCAACGATCTACCATTGATATCCCCTGAGTTATTTTTGAATAACGAAGCAATCCAATTTACAAATCAGGTTAATAATCTTGGTGTTATATTCAATTCGAAATTAGACTGGGAGCCGCAAATAAACTCTCAAGTAGGAAAAATTTACGGTATCATTAAACAGCTATCTCTTACTGCCAAGCGTCTCAACTGTACAACCAAATTGAAGTTATTTAAATCACTAATTTATCCACATTTTATTTTCAATGATTTCATTTATTTGAACGCTTCCGCGAGCTCACTTAACAAATTGCGCATAGCACTAAATGCGTGCATTAGATTTGTTTTTAATATTCCTAGATACGGAAGTGTCTCTCACCTTCAAAGAGCACTAATAAATTGTCCGTTTGAACAATTCTATAAGTTCAGATCTTGCTGTCACATTTTTCGTATATATTCATCCGGTACACCTAATTATCTGTCCTCAAAACTAAAACCATGCAGAAATATAAAAACTATTATTTTTTAGTTCCTCCGCATCAATCGAGTTATTATAGTCGATCGTTATTCGTAAGGGGTATAACTGTCTGGAATAATCTCCCACTCATCTTAAAATTCTCTATAAACATATCGAACTTTAAACGAGATCTGCTGTTAGAGTTGAATGACGCGCACTAAACATGAATACACAATATTGTTTGAATTAGACCTACATTGCACAGTTAAGTTGTAAGATCAGGTGAAAAATTTGAATTACTCATCCTTCTGTATACATTCACATTGTAACATTTAAAAAGATTGTCAATCTTACGTTACATAAATATAACGAATAAAATAAATAAAATAAATAAGTCGCCAGACGACTGTCGATTGCTGCAAATGTTCATCGGCAAATTTGTGGATTGGTGTAGACGTAATTTCGTGATCATCAGTGTGAATAAGTGCACCATCATATCATTTACCATTCGGAATTAAACTTTCGTGAACATTACACCCACGTCATCAATAAAGCTAATCGGAATTTAGGATTCATCTTCCGGATTTCTTCGGAGTTCCGTGATCCATACTGTCTGAGGTCACTCTACTTTCGCTTAGTTTGGATTATCTTTGAAATAGCAGTTGTGGTATGGAGTCCTGTTCATAGCGTCTGGATCGAAAGAATTGAGACAAGTCAATCAAAGTTCATGAAGTATGCGCCAAGGAAGAATCCTTGGCAAACACCCAACGACCTGCCACCTTATGGGAACCGATCCCGTTTGTTAGGTATGGATACACTGCAGAAGAGACGGAATGATATGAGAGCCACATATGTTGCCAACACTCTTCTGGGCGAGCTGGAGGCGCCATGGTTCCTCGCTCAAATCGGCATGAATATTGTCCCACGGCAAGATTTTTAAGGCTTCGACACGTTTATGTGCCAGTGCAACGGAATCAACAACCCAACCTATTCCATTTAAAAAGAAGTGAGTAAAATTTCCACGAAAAAAAATTAGCTGTACAAGCAATGCTGCTCAATAGATTGTACATCGACAAAGCTTTTTTGTATGCATGAAATAAATTCACCCGGAGACGAGCCAGCCTCGGGCTGAAAGTCTCCTTAATAAAGACACAAAAAAAAAAAAAAAAAAAAAAATTTACGTCGCACTCAACACCGCCAGCTCTAACGATTGCAAAAGGCGTGATGCCGCCTCCCATAACATTAAATTCGACGCACTACTTTAGATGGAGCAAAACCATATCACTCAAAACGCCAAGTGGGATAACAAATTATTTTCATACCTTTCCCTTCTGAAGAACATCGAGGAAGGAACTGCGCAGAAGCAATATTTTGAATTAGTTTCGGACATATTGCATTAGCATGGAATAACAGAAATTGTTTATATTTTTAATGCAGATTTAACTTTTAAAATTGTTAATATCTTTACGATTGCTTCGGCGATAGCTTTTTTTCAGGATTTCGAATTGCCCATTTCTATCTTTTAAATTTATCATTTTTTTTAATTTTCCGTAGCATTCAAAGTTACAACTAGCGACGTATAAGTAAATTGCCGCTGAATAGATCTCTATCGTCAACAATCAATTCAATACTACAAAGCCAACTGCCGGAAACTGATAACCCAAATAGATAAAAAAAAAAGATAAGCAGTGGATATTTGAAATCGACATCAAAACATGCGCTCGTTAACGGTCTTGAAGTGATTATAGAACCATTTTCGAAATTGGACGAATGCGTTGATCCTTTCCATAATCCAGCGGAAAGATGCGCGACTTCAAAGCAAGGCCCTGCTGATGGTGGCTCAAGTTGATTGTTGGTCAATTTTTGATTGGAATTTTTTTGACCTCCCCCATCATAAGAGTATTATTGGTATCAAAATCTTTCTTAGTAGATTCGAAACATTGCTTATATTTTATGTCATTGTGGCAGATCTGTGAGGAGTATGTCAATACTGAATTATGTATGTTTTGGAATATTATTCAAAACTCATGCTCTAGTGCTCTTCCAGTAACGTAGGTGGCAAAAAAAATACAAATATTTAGCAACTCATTATATTTGTTAAAGTATGTTTCGATAATTCATTTTTTTTTTCAAATTTATCCAAATTCAAATCCGAAGAATAAAGAGACATTTTTCCTGCCATTTTTTTTTAACCAGCCTGATTAAGTAATATGTAGATGATTGCTTTAATAATGAGACAATTCATAGCCTAGCAACCGCTTGGTGTGAGGTCAAATGTGAATATCGATTACTATTTGTATCGATTTGTATAGCTCTGTTTGACAATTGAAGGCAAGCGAAATATTGGCAAGAACTCATACGAGAAACAGTCAACAAAGAAAAAAAAACTCTATTTCGCGATCCGACAAGATTATCTCGGTTCGTGAATTCTGTGGTAAGTGATGCCAAATATTCATAGTTGACAATGATTCCGCACTGCTGGCAGCACTGCGCTCTCCGCCATCAGTGCGCTTCCTAGTGAGTATATAATCTGCTGGTTTGGTTTCGCTTATCATCAACATCAATGGGTTTTCTGCTATTCCGCTAGTTAAATAGAATCAATCTTTTGCTCTTCTTGTGTTTTGTATATGGAATAATAGTCCAAAAAGTTTTCACATTGTTTTCATTCTTAAAATATAAAACGGGTGGTGGTGGTGTATAGTAAATAACAAGGTGCCACACTAAATAGAAGAAGTAACAGTTCTACAAGATTATTTGGCCTGGATTTTATGTTAGTTTCAGTTTCAATGTTCACAACAATATTGCTAGCGTAATAAACTAGCATTCCCTTACTTTTATCTCAAATAGGTGGAAAATCAGAGGGAACAACTTTCCCCTATGCACAAGCAATGCTACTTCCAGTGCGATGCTGAGCATTTTGGTGTCGATTTTTGTTCGTTTTGAATGGTTTTAAACATTGTTTTCTGTTTTCAGCAAAAGGAAGACCGAAAGTAAGCATATTTAGAAACACACTCGCTGGAAATCTGGCTGAAGTGCCATACAAAAGTGTGTTTTTGTGTGTGTGTTTTTTTTTCGGGGAGGATAACATCACGCTAGGTAGAAGATTCCTATTACGATTCTCTTACGACATCTAATTGGGGTTTTTCGCACATCTTTGGATTCGCACCTGCCATGCTTGGCTTCTAGCTAACGATCGATCATTCTTTTGGTGGTTGATGTTGAGCAGGGAATCTTTCCTTCCGAATTTGTGGAACAGGCATTGACGCCATTCGAAAAATAAGCTAAATTCCTTAGATGTGTTGCACAAATTCCGGATTGAGATAGGAGAACCCATTGAACTCGGTCTGGTCCAGATTCATCATGAACAGCTTATCTGTCGGTGTCAGATCCGTCTTCTCCGAGGTGAACTGACGATCGAAATTCGACACATCTTTGCGATGTTTCTAAAAATTCAAACAAATTTATTTGCAACCATTGTTTGAAAAACCTAAATTTAACGCAACTTACAATTTTCGGCTTGAACGGGGGTTGCACCTCACGATTCTCGATCTTCTCCCAATCGATACGACGGAAGAAGGCATGAGCTCGGACGTCCTCTTCACCGCGGGCGCCACATCCCAAACGTTTCTGTGGATTCTTCGTCAACAGCTGTTCGGAAAGTAAAACAAATTGGTTTGATTGTGTCTATTTTATCACAACAGTCCATTTTTCATTACCCCTTTGCAGACATCTTTGGCTTCCTTGCTTAAACTTTTCGGATATGACACGTTATGATCGGTAATGGCTGCGAACAGTTCCTCCTCATCTTCGCCATCGAATGGCGGTTGGCCGACCAGCATTTCATACAGAAGCACTCCGTAGGCCCACCAGTCCACAGATTTTCCGTACGGTTGATATAAAATAATCTGCGAAATATCAAACAACATGAGATCGGAACTACTAAGCATTCCATTCAAGACTTACCTCCGGGGCAATGTAGTCGGGTGTGCCGCAGAATGTCTTGGTCGTTTTGTCACCGGCGATACCCTCCTTGCACATGCCAAAATCGGCGATCTTGATATGTCCGTCCTGGTCCAGCAGGACGTTATCCAGCTTCAAATCGCGGTACACGATGCCCCGTGTGTGAAGATAGAACAGCCCGATGGCGATTTCCGATGCGTAGAATCTGAATAACGTATATGAAGTATCCGTCAGTATCAATATTGAAGTTTTGCATTGAAACACATCTTAACTTTTCATATGAAATTAGGCGTCTAAACCATTTTCCGAAAAGATAAATTCCACAAAAGTTGTAGCAAAACTTCCCCTGAAAAACTTCGTCGAAGATGCCAAGTTCGTAATTTCATTATTTTTAGAGATATGTTACGTTTTATGCCTTTGAAATGTTTTTTTTTTTCATTAAATCTTTTTTATTATTTTTTCATTTCTATTTTTTTGCATTTTCTGTGAAGTTCTAGATAATATTAATAAAATAAAGACAGGAACACCGTCTTCGACCAGAGTTCGTACAGACTGAACGCTTAACACCTAGACAACGGACAGGACGCATAACACTCAGTGGACCGGTGAAGAATTTTTCGATCACGAAAAGTTTTCTCCTTACCGGGGCGGAAATCAAACCCACGCTCCATAACCTATGCGTCTAGACGATTGACGTCGCTAACCGCACGGCCACGAAGCCCATTAAGATACGCAATTTGGTGACTTTTGCGACTAAAAACTTGAAAAATAAGAAAGTTATAACAGTTTTTATTGATTTTTTAGGCATAGGGGAGGGATGTTCAATAGGCGCCCCCTAAGCAAATCTTCGAATTTAACGATGATAATGGTCGAAATTATGTACTTCTAATGTGTTAACCACTAATTTAACTTACCATCTATAATACGGAAAAACCAATTGTATTCCGAGAAAACGATTTTATTTTGAAGCGCTGCATTTTCGTGCAATTTCAAACCATGCGGGTTGAAACGCGCCACCCCGAGGTTAAAACGCGCCAGCCTAAAAATGTGAACTGACAACAGTGAACTGACAGAATAACAGGGTTGTTAACGTTAATCAACGATTAACGCCGTTAACGTTAACTTTTGCATAAATTAACGTCAACGGCGTTGCGTTGATTTGCAAAGTTGTTATCGTCAGCGTCAACGATTTGCGTTGAATCAACGCTATCGAATCACGTTATGTTGGCGTTGATTTTAATTTACGTTGGTAAACAATACGTTTCTATGGATAATCCTTGTATGCATGGATAATGAAAAAAAGCATACCCATGAGTATAAATAGTCGTAGAAGCAAGGAAAACTTGTCAGTATTTCCACGGACATTTTGTAGCTAACGTATTTTCAAGATTTCAAATGGCCGTGAACGAAACTACAAGAATGCCTTGGGATGGCTTCAATATATACTTCGATTTTGTACAGCAGAAGAGCACGAAAAATTTTGAAGCTCGATGCAAATTGTGCGACCCAGAATATTGCGTGATAAAGTGTGCGTTCACATCTTCTTCGAATTTGAAAAGCCATCTTAAGGTAAGTTTCATTGAGCTGTAAACTAGGCTCTATAATTCTTATACTCACTTCATCAGCGGAAGCACGAATTTGCGGATCAGGAGCTGAAAAACGAGTTTGCAAGCGGAAGAAAAAAAATCCGATGTTCGGAAAATGAACCGGAAGCGCCAGTCACTCAAGAAGATGTTGATGATGTCGTAGATGAATACATTATCAACGATGGACTTGCTTTTCGTACCGTAGAGTCACCTTTTTTCAGAAAACTAGTTCTGCTAGGATTACCTAAAGAAATAAACGTTAGTTGCCGCCAAACACTGATGCAGCGTTTGGATGGCCGATTCCGAAGAATGTTAGGTGGTTTGAAATCTCAGCTTGCAAATGCCAGCAATGTGGCAACGACGGCCGATTGCTGGACTAAATTCAGAAGAAGCTATCTTGGAATGACGGTGCACTGGATAGATGAAACAACGATGGAAAGGAAATCGGCTGCTTTAGCGCTTCGTAGAATTTACGGAAGACATACTGCCGAGGCACTCGCTGAGGCCATCGATAAGGTACACCGCGACTTTTCCATAGCAGAAAAGGTGAGACGATGTACCACAGATAGCGCAGCAAATCTCAGGAAAGCTTTTAAGGATTTTGCTGCAAGAAGTCCTTTGAATGGTAAGTTTTAATTTGTTTTTATTCGTTTATATTATTTGATTGTTAAGATGTCAGTCAACCTTTTAAATATAGTTGGCCTTGCATATGAATGAATTAAAGAAATCAAATATTTTACAACTTCTTGAGGCAAAACATTTATAAGCCATTATATAATTCTATAATCATGATGCAACATTTATTATTATTTTTTGTATGTTCTTGTTCTTGTTACAGATGAGATTGATTTTGAGGACGACGAAACCGATTACTTGGAATCAGTAGATGTCGATGAGTTATTGACGAATCTGGAAGTATTCGAGAATGTTGTGTTACTCCCACCTCACCAAAGGTGTGCCAGTCACATTCTGAATTTAGTGACATCTCATGATGGGTTCAAGAACATAAGCGAGAAGAGCAGTCCATTGTCAAAAATGAAAGCAGCTGTTCAAAAGAAATTGAAAACTTGGTGGCGTCTACAGAATAAATTGTCTGCAGTAGCGGAGATAATAAAGGCCGGAATAGGCGTATGCTTTATTACGCCTTGTAAAACAAGGTGGAATTCGGAATATAAAGCAAGACAACAGGTTAGAATGCTTAGTTGTATGTCGAGTTGCCTTTATTGATCTTTTTTTCTACAGATCTGTGAGCTGTACGACAAGAATGTTGAAAACGTTGAAAAAGTAATCGATCGAGCAGGATTTTCAAAGTTTCTTCCATCCGAGTTAACATATCTCCAGGAATATGTATGGGTAACACACCCAGTTGCATATGCCTTAAATTTACTCCAAAAAGTAAAGTACATGTTTCTGGGGTATCTTTTACCCACTGTGCATAGTCTTCTCCGCCAGCTAGAAGATCGTCGGAAAATGAAAGGAAAGCCATTAAAGTACTGCGTTCCCTTATTGAATGAAATTATTCGATCAATAAATTCAGAGCGAAGATTTGGATGTATGATGACTGAAGAAGATCTTTTGGTAGCCACATCTTTGATTCCTTGTTTCAAAATTGATTGGGATGGCTTAAATGTTCATTCATCTGAGGGTATCATACAGGACTTGCTTTTGAAGCAGATGAAAGCAGTTGATGATGGCACTCATCCGTGTGTTCGTCATGCCACTGAGAACGTGCATTGTAATAACTCCTTTCAAACATTTGAAGCTGAACGGTCAGGCGGATTTGAAGAACCAGATGAAGATTTGTTGTTTTTCGGGCTAAACCATTCCACGCTTTCAAGACATTCTGCAATTCCCGATGAAGAATCAATAGAAGAGGAGCTTGCACGATTTCTCTCTTCAAGTAGTCAGACGAGTATTGAAGACTGTTTCGGAGAGAAGAGCAAGAAACCATTCAAAAGATTAGGAAAATTTTTCTTGCATTATAACACAGCTCTTCCTTCAAGCGCTAGTGTTGAAAGATTATTTTCTTTAGTTGGAAGCATTTTTAAAGCCGATAGAGCAAACTTGTCAGATGCCAATTTGGAGATACAAGCACTTATGTGTGCTAACAACAATATTGTAAAATAATGTCTTTGCAGTTACGTTTCATAGAATATTTCAACATATGTACATAATTATTAATTTTACTATTAATTCGATCATTTGACTGAAATATATAACATTTATTAGTATAGTATACATTCATAGTTTTTTTCCCCTTGAGAAACGTACACAGCAAATAATTTTGAATATTCAACGACGTGTAAAATTGCATCTAGTCCCAACAAACGAATAAACACTCGATATTCAATTAAATTTGAATGATTTTTACAAGCAGGCTCGATTTAAATTTATTTCGATTTAGAGGAACAGTAAGATCGATTGAATGTTACGTTTATTTGCTTGCTCCAAATATGTGCATGAAAATACATTTAAAATCACAACATATTTTTATCTGTGTAGATTTACTTAGACAGTAATGAAATTTTTTCCCCAACTTGTATGATTCAATTTTCGGTACATAACTAAAATATACAGAAAAAATCTTGTATTAAAAATTAGGCATGGGAATATAAAGAAAAGATTTGCTTGGGCAGCAATATCATCACGAATAATTTCGATAAATCATGCTAATGTACACAATAGACAAACATAATTTAGAACTTCAAAATTTGAATTCAACTGCAAACATTAACGTGAAAATAACGCAGCCGTTGACGTTAAATTAACGCATTGCGTTAACGTTGTCGTTAACAAACGTTTTGAAAAAATCAACGGAATATTCGTTAAAAGTTAAAATCAACGTCAACGGTTTATCGAAACGGCGTTAATCGTTAATTAACGTTAACAACCCTGCAGAATAATCAAGTATCAATTTATGAAAAGTCCTATTCTCTTTTTCACTGCAACGAAAGCTTATGAAACTTTAATCATTTTTTTTGCTAAATTTACGTGTGATTAGTTGATGTGTGAATACAAGATATGTTTATTCTTTAACTTATAACATGCCCTTTGTGATGCAAAGAATAGAACGCGTTCCAAGCATAGGTTCTTGGTCGTCCAAGAAATTCCTGAAACAAGCCCTTAGGTCTACATGCGTAGCTAAAGGTTACTTGGATTGTTTCGAATATGGTACCTGCCCTTTGTGATGCATAGAATATAATGTGTTCACAGTATGCGTTCTTGGCCATCCAAGAAATCCGTGGAATCAGGCCTTTTGATCTACATGTGTAACCATAGACCAATTGGATTGATTCAAATATTCTACATGCCCTATGTGATGCATAGAATAGACCGCGTTCCAAGCATAGGTTCTTGGTCGTCCAAGAAATTCCTCGAATAAGCCCTTAAATCTACATGCGTAACTATAGATCAAATAGATTGTTCCAAAACTGACACATGCCCTTTATGATACATAGAATAGAACGCGTTGCCAGCATAGGTTTTTGGTCGACCAAGAAATCCCTGGAATAAGGCCTTAAATCTACATGCGTAACCAAAGGTTACTTGGATTGTTTCAAATATGGAGCATGCCCTTTGTGATGCATAGAATAGAATGTGTCCAAAGCCATAATTTAAACAGTCCGACTGAACTTTAGTTACGCGTGTAGATCTGAGGACCTAACTCCAGGAATTTCTTGGATGACCAAACCCTCTGCTGTTGACTTATTCTATTCTACACATCCAAAAAGGCATGTACCACATTTGAAACTATAGATCTTACTACTATACTTACTATTACTAGAAACTATAAACTTATAGATCTTAAGGCCTAACTCCAAGGGTTTCTTGAATGACCCTAAATCTCTTACGATGGCTCATTCTATTCTACACATCCAAAAGGACATGTGCCATAATTTAAACAGTCCAACTGAACTTAAGTTACGCGTGTAGATCTGAGGACTCAACTCCAAGGATGTCTTGGATGACTGAAAATCTCTGCCGTTGACTTATTCTATTCCACACATCCAAAAGGGCATGTACCACATTTAAAACAGTACGATTGATCTTTAGTTACGCGTGTAGATCTGAGGATCTAACTCCAGGGATTTCTTGAATGGCCGAGAACCTCTATCGTTGACTTATTCTATTTTTCACATCCGAAAGGGCATGTACCACATTTAAAACAGTCCGATTGATCTTTAGTTTCACATGTAGATCGGAGAACCTAACTCCAGGGATTTCTTGGATGACCGAAAACCTCTGCCGTTGATTTATTCTATTCTACACATCCAAAAGGGCATGTACTACATTTAAAACAGTCCGATGCATCTTCAGTGTCGCGTGTAGATCTTAAGGCCCAACTCCAGGGATTTCTTGAATGACCCATAATCACTTACGTTGGCTCATTCTATTCTACACATCCAGAAGGACATGTGCCATAATTGAAACAGTCCGATTGACCTTCAGCTACGCTTGTAGATCTTTAGCCCTTATTCCAGGGATTTCTTGGATGCCCAAAAATCTATGCTGAAAAAACTCTATTCTGAGTAGTTTGCATACTATTTACTACACTCCGTTCGTCTCTCTTCTCGCTTTTTTCTTTATTCTGTAATTTCACATCTTGTACCTTGCACCTCTCACGTCGCGTTTCTCACTACTCACATTCCATTTATCAATTGTCATACTCCTCTTTAATCTTTATGCTTTTTTACTGCTCATTTCTCACACACACATTTCTCACAGTATCTTGCTTATTACTTCTCACCTCACTACTTGCTATTCGCTTTTCACTGATCACATCTTATTTCACACTTCTTACTGCTTGCCTATCGCTTCTCACTACTCAATACTCATTAGACCTCTTCATGTTTTCGAAAAGTATCAAAAATTCAACTGGTCAGCCCAGAACAGAATCACAATTCTTATGCTAAAATAAGTCTCTTGTCAAATTTTCAGCTAATTCGGATAAAATTTCGAGGTGGCTCAAGTCGATTTAGTGTTTTTGGGCTATTTTTAATTTTGGAAAAAATCTAACATGAGATATAAACGCCAAAAACTATCGCAACAACCTCTATACGGAAGCTATTGGTGTGCTCTACAAGTCTTGTAAACATTGCGATTCGTTCCGTTCACGTTTTGTCCATGTTAAAGTGATTTTTAAGCTTTTAAGTGCATAAAAATACTGTTTCCCCCAAAAGTCATTGTTCTTCAAAATTCTTGAGTTTATGACAAATGATTGTTAATTTATTATATTATTATTCCTCTTTTTTCCCTGGAAATTTGAGTAATATAATTCCCCATGTGCGATTTACCGTTAGATTCTTAAAAATTAGAAGCTGAACATTTGTCATGAATTTGCACGTTAGGATTTCTGAAAATTTGACAGGAGACTTATTTTAGCATAAGAATTGTGATTCTGGGTTGACCGGTTGAATTTTTGATACTTTTTGAAAACATGAAGAGGTCTAATACCGGGCAAACTCAAACTTCGGACGCTTAAGCACTTTCTGCTATACAATCATCCTGTTTACTCACATTTTAAATCATACCGTTTAAATCACCATTTCAATCACTAAGTATAGTATTCAATTTTGAACTACGTATTTAATATGTGCAAGATATAGCGAAGAATGGTTGCAATTGATGAAAATGTCCGGCTTTGATTCAAACCTCGGACACCGGCGGAGTTGGATTCATATTTCGGACAAAAAGATTCAAACTTCGGACACCTGATTACACAGTACCGGGAAGAATAATTAAAAACATTTCTTGCTGCACAGCTCAGACTGTCTTTTAATCATTTCGCCGCATTGAATTAACATGTCTTACTACAACGTAACTATACTAAAACAAGCTAAAACTATTAGTCCTTTCGATCCAGCTTAACGAAACATTTCAATGAAATATTTTAGAAAATTTCCCATACGAATTGATGCGTCCGAAGTTTGAGTGTGTCCGAAATTTGATTATCCACGGTACTCATTCTTTTTTCACGCTTCTTCCATCACACTCCTCAGTTCTCATATCCCAAATCTCAGCTTACAATTCACGATTGATTATAAAACTATTGAGTGATTTTTATTGGAATCCTCAATTTCTACTTCTTACTTGATGTTTCTCACTTCTCACTTTTCATCACTCATAACTTCTCACTCATCACTTTTCATTTTTATTTTCTCACTTTACAATTCTTACTTTTTTACTTTTTAATTGATAATTATTTAAAAATAAACTATTATTGGCACACGCCCTTTCTAAAACTATGACCTCCATAGTCAAGCACATCAGATGGGCGCGTTTTATCATGCATGTAGAGATTTTATTAAAATGTGTGTTTTTCTATGAAAAATGTAGTAAAGTTAACTTTTCAATAACTTGGCAAAATCTTTACTGAATTGTTTTTCCAGACATGTGAAAGATTATTGAAAAAATGTTTTTATCTAGTGGAAAATCCTTAAGGGAACGGAAGCTTCAATTTTATCTAAAGGCGGAAAAAGACAAATTTATTTTTAAAATTTTTATTATAGATGTCTTGACTATTATTTTTAATTTGTTGATCTAAAAACATGTTTAGGCGTCAGCTGCCATCGGTTTTGAAACTTAATTTAGCCTATTAACCCAGAAAATGCAATGGCTCGTATTAGCTGACTGGCGCATTTTAAACCTAGTTCCCCTATTTGATATAACTGTAACTTGACAAGGAGTTAATTGTGGCAGACAACATCATGCCAGGTTTTATTTGATCATAACTTCATGCAAATATGCTCTCACTGGTATGCAGAATATTATAAACGTTTAATTTTTGCACAATAAGTTTAGTTCCAAAGAGTTGATCAAACAATGCATCATGCGTTTCCATATGCCTTTATATGTATGTATATGATGAACATTAGAGTGATTCAAATTTTGACTTTTTCGCTCCCCTATCCTTAAACGATTGTTTTTACTATTTTAATAGCCTTCCCAAATTTTTAGCTGATTTGGATGTAATTTGGTTGTGCACGTGCCGTTTAAAGGTTATATGAAAATTACTATGAGAATTGCCATTTATGTAAAGAATCGTTTCATGAAGCAGCCCAGAATCTATTTGAATATATGTAACGCATCACTATCATAGAATAGATCCTAAGCTGAAAGTCAGTTGTTGTTGCGAAGCATTCTGACTTTTGTGAGCAAAACTATAAAGAAAACAGAAGTGCTCATTATTGATATTGATGTTATTCTTTTACGTGTTAAAATGAATTTCCCACAATTCAGTATTTCCCTAATAACTTTTGTTGCCAGCATCAAATCGTTTAGCAACAACGACGATATTTCCCTTGTTAAATTTTCTATGTTGCTAACGTATTCATACACTTTTAGAGCTTAATGGGCAATGATGGGGAACGGTTTTTCACAAAAGTTACTGTTTTCATAGTAATTTTCATATAAGCTTTAAACTGCTTGTGCTCAGTCAAATTACATCCAAATAAGCTAAAAATTTAGGACGATTATTAAAATGGCAAATGCCATCGTTTAAGCATAGGGGAGCAAAAAAGTCAAAATTTGAATCACTCTAATGAACATGTTCAAAGTTTGTAGGCATAAATAGTAATATATCTCCAAAAGTAATGAAACTACGAACTTGGCGTACTCGACGTACTTTGAGCCGAACGAACGATCACAACTACGGGCTGGCTGCAGAAAAAAGGGAAGTGCCTACTCCATTGCATTTGTTTTCTCTGGCTTACAGTACATGATGGGAGCCATTAAAGAGCGGGTTGACTAACATTGTGCGACGATAAAAATTGATTCATTTAGTATGCGAAATTTAGTTTTTTAATAGAAGTGAATTCCCTGAGGATGAAAAAACCGTCGACCCAAACAAACCGGAAAAAGCTCGCAAAGCAAGGCGCTATACACATACACATACTTTTCAAAGTGAGGAAAGAGAAGTGAAATATAAAGAGTATTTTGGAAGCAGAAGTAGAAGTAGAAGCCGAACGAAATCATTCGTAGGCTGGAACACATCTTTCGAGTTCTTCGTGATTTCAACCCATGCATCAACTTCCGCCTTCCGCCCGTTCGGCTTCTACTTCCACTTCCAAAATATGTTTTATCGCTAGGAACCTACGTTCACGGTCGGCTTTCTCTAGCTGAAGCTTTTCTTCCAAAGCATTCAACTCTTGTAGTTGTTTGAGTCTCAGGTAGGCACTTGAAGTGGACTTTACTGACAAAACAGATGGTGCTACAGAGTCGCAGAACGTAAAAGATTGATTGCACCGCCTTGGACCTTCGAAATCACCAGGTACTCCAAAACAGCTGAGGTGCCACCGTGTTCGCACTTACTACAGGCAGTGATCTTTTATTCCGTATCTGCTTGCAACCGTAACTTGCAACCGGAGCAGCAATGCAGTTCCATCGTAGTGGTTTTGATGTTGTGAAATCGCCGAATATGATTATCTAATTTGATATCTTTTTGGTCATTTTAACGGTTTCAAGCCTTCCGTTTTCTGTTCTTTTGGTAGTATCCTGAAAATTTTTTCGTGCCCGCTGATCCTCCAGAGATTCTGTGGGA
Source organism: Armigeres subalbatus (assembly GCF_024139115.2). NCBI lineage: Eukaryota > Metazoa > Arthropoda > Insecta > Diptera > Culicidae > Armigeres > Armigeres subalbatus. The sequence goes on from NC_085141.1 coordinate 426,920,983, forward strand.
CATGAACCGACAATTCCGAAATTTTCACTGTCGAGATATTCTTTGACAATATCGTGAAGCGTTTGATCTATCTCGCTGCCAAAACTCGTACGTTCACCGAGGAAGAACACCGCCCGCCGAATATTCAACCCAGACGAGTCTTCGAAGCAACAGGTTCTTCATGCCAACGCTCCCTGATTTTCAATGGTAACTTTAACTTGGCATCTGCTAGCCCGATGAGAATCTGTGGTTTCGCGTTTTGATAAATATGTACTGGCAGGCCTTGAAGGTGAGGAAATTGCATGGCCACGGCTTATAAACAAGACTTTGCTGAGGTAGTCCAAGTTCCTCAACCGTTGTACATCCGCAATGTGATACTTGTATTGGTTTCGGACAATCGCTTTATCCAGCAATACTCTTTTTCAATCCTGCTTCTAATCTGGTTATATTGGACGTCATTGGTTGGACGTCAAATGGTTGCTGATCGCCTTAAGACCCAGTCCGATCGCGATGAAATTTCCTAGTAGCGTCCAACATGACATGACGTCCAATAGCCATCGTCCAGAAAGGCATATACTCTCAGCGATGTACCATTTCCAAAAAGCATCACCGGAAAGTATCAAAACAGTTGAAGTTAGTTGAAGATAGTGTGCAGTAACTACGGTAACAGATTTGCTGATGGTATTTCGCTTGTTCTTTCCCGGATGTAACAACTTATGATGGAGTACACAGTCAAACAACGTTGGCACAGCTCGTTTTTCTCCACAAAGAACCATCGATCAGCGATCGAAATATTTCTGAATTTGTCGCCGTTTCGTAATTTATGGCCGATCTTCTGACATCGAGCACATGGCCTCGATCAGTGTTGTAAAATGTCATTTGCATTCGATTGTATAATATTTCAAGAACTTGTTCAGAAGTTAGCTATCGGCTCTTGTGGTATGTCTAACTTATAGCCCTTTAATGTGCCTACAACATTGTCTAATAAGACATTGCTGTAAATATGTAATCTGGGGCGTGGGAGGCAAAATGTCATTCAAATGACATTATGTCAAATGACACGTGACATTTTGGAAAGTTTTCACTCTCCAGCCTCAGATGTAATATTTAGAGCAATGTGCCCTTGAACAAAAATAAGGCCCTACTCAAGCGTTATGGGTACATCCAAAAATATGAAGTAAATTTTGCTTCTGAAAAAAGTTATGAACAAATTAGTCAAATGACATGCAGATGACATTTTACAAGCCTGGCCTCGATTCTACGACTAGTTTATCCTGTCTTGTTTCTTCTCCTTCTTTTTAGTCTTATTGAAGTCCTCCGAGTGATTTGTGTCCGACGGCAAACTGACATGTCAAGCCACTGTCAGAGTATCGTCTGAATGCCTTTAGGGTCACAAACTGAATGCGCTGTGTATACACTATACAATCCCAAATTTTCCAATCTAAGGCTGGGTCACAGTTTTCCCACCAGATCGTAAAGTAGCATCGGATTTGAAAGATGCACTTTAAGATTTGCTGCTTCGATAGACGTCACCAGGTTACGAACTTCTCGACCAAATACAACAATTGTTTCGAGTTTGGTTACATTTGATGTGGCGACTTATTGAGCCTGCATAAACCTCCTGTCTCGTAGGAAGGCCGTCGTGTCAGGTCTGTTTAGCGTCCCACCTAACACCAGGACTTAGGTAACACAGCCTCTGGAGTTGACTAACTACCAGGAGAGCTGTTTAAACACTGTGGTGCGGCACTAAATAGAGCACTGCACTGAGTAATTAGGGGTCATACACTAATTACGTAAGCACTTATGGGGGGAGGGGGGGTCTGCCATTTTCTTACGCTCCATATAAATAAAAAATAATTTGTATGGGAAAAATCTTACATGGGGGGAGAGGGGGTTGAAAAACCCTGAAAAAATGCTTACGTAATTAGTGTACGGCCCCTTACCAAAGTTTGGAAGGATGAGGTTGTGCCGCAGAAGTGGATGGAAGGTGTCATGTGTCCCGTCTACAAAAAGGGCGATAAGCAGGATTGTAGCAACCACCGCGCAATCGCATTACGTCAGGTATTGCAGAAATGCCGCGAATACAACGTGCCCACGCATCATCTATTTATCGACTTCAAAGCCGCATATGATACAATCGATCGGGACCAGCTAAGGCAGCTAATGCATGAAAACCGGATTATCGGATAAAGTGATGCGGTTGGTCAAGGCGACGATGGATCGGGTGGTGGGCGTAGTTCGAGTTTTAGGGAAAACCTCGAGTCCCTTTGAAACGCGCAGAGGGTTACGGCAAGGTGATGGTCTTTCGTGTCTGCTCACTTCTTAATTCTCATAACTCAATTCTCATTTCGCACTGTGAAAAGTGAGAAGTGAGTCGACTTACTTCTCATTTCTCACTCCTCGCTCCTCATTTTTCACTTCTCACTGAGAAATTTCTCACCAAGAATAAAAAAAGGAAAAGTGAGAGGTGAGACTTCTCAGTCCCCATTTCTTACTTCTCACTTTAAAAAGTGAGCAGTGAAAAATTCGATTATTCTTATCTCATTTCTTACTTTTCACTTCTCATGTGACGGCCATATAATCTGTTCAGCAAACGACATATCCAAATTACCAGTTCGGCCATATTTCCCTTTCGGCGATGTGTTGCATTCGCCCAAATGACATGTTTGGCCAAACCGTTTTCGGCCAAACGTTCAATTCGGGCAAATGAAATTCGGCCAGATGACATCCGGCCTAACGCATTACTCAGCAAAATTGCTTTCGGCCGAACGACCCTTACCCATCATTGCTACAAATGTGGAGAACTGGTGCTATATAAAGCGCAAAGAGTTGAATTATCGCAAAGAGGATCTGCTTACACTGAGTTTGAAAGATCCTCATGTTATTATGTTGGCAACTTTTGTTAGACCCTTCATCAAGTGACTTCACATGAGTGTTCACTTCTGAAGCTTCAAAATATAATAATCAAGTTACCTACAGAGTTGAAACAAATGAGTTTCTTGTTGTTATTTTAGGGGTGGGGGTGGTTAATTTGCACGATAGGTAGATGCCATTAGGCCGAAGGTCTTTGGGCCGAATGGTGAGAATTGAGAGCATGAGCATGAGCATGATTGACCGCCCATGGTTGCTACTCCGTTATTGCCAGGTCAGCTGTAATTACACAGAGAACCAACAGATGGTGTTTGGGACTAACATCATCCTCAATGTGTTTGGGCCGAATGGTGAGAATTGAGAGATGAGAAACAAGAAGTCATATCTTCCTTCTTGCTGCTTCTTTCATTCTTCTCACTTTTTTCTTCTTCTTCTTCTTCTTCTGCTTCATTATTTCCTCTTCCTTCTTCCTTCTCCTTTTTTCCTTCTCCCTTCTACTTTTCTCCATCTTCCTTTATCTTTCTCGTTTCTTCTATCTTAAATTCTTTCTCGCCCTTCTCATTTCTTTCTTCTTCTTTTTTCTTTTTTCTTCTTATTTGTTCCTCCTGCCTTTTATTTCTTATTTCTTTCTTCTTCCTTCTTGTCTACTTCTTCTTCCTTCTACTTTCTTATTTCTTCCTCCTTCTTTGCTTTTTCTTCCTCATTCTTCTTTATAAGTTTCTTTTTTTACGTTTTTCTTCCTTTTTCCTCCTTCCTTTTTCCATCTTGATTTTTATTTTTTGCTTCCTTTTTCGTTCTTTCTTTTTTTCTCCTTCATCCTTCATCCTTCTACCTTCATCTTTCTTCCATCTTCCTGCTTCCTTCTTCCCTCCTCCTTCTTCCTTCTTTCTTCTTCCCTATTCTTTTTTCCTCCTTCCTTATGCTTTCTTCCTCTTTCTTTCTTTATTGTTCCTTATGCCTTTTTTCTCTTCCTTCTTTATTTCTCTTCACCTCCTTCTTTCTTATTCCTTCTTCCCTCTTCTTTCTTCTTTTTTCCTCCTTCCTTCTTACTTCTTCCTTCTTGATTCTTACTTCTTGCTTCCAACTTCCTTCTTCGTTCTTCTTTCTTCCATCATCCTTCTTATTTCTTCTTTCTTCTTCTTATTGTCCTTCTTCTTATTCTTCAATGGATGTAGATTCCAACTAGAGTTTTGGCTGCTTTTCAACTTCTATTAACCTTACCTCAGTTATTATTTGAAAGACTTTCTATACCCGCCCTTGCATGAGTGTGTATTTTGTGTGGCAAGTACAATGGATACACTATGCCCAGGGAATCGAGAATGTTTCCCACCCGAAAACATCCTTGACCGGACCGAGCATCGAACTCGCCATCTCCGGATTGGCAATCTTACGCCTTTGCTTATGCTTACAGGGCAAAGTTCTTCTTTCTTCTTTTCTCCTCCTTCCTTCTTTTTTTTCCCTTGTTGCTTCTGGATTCTTACTGGTATCTTCCTTCTTTCCTCTTCTTCCTTCAACATTTTCTTTCTTCCATCATCCTCTTTCTCCTTCCTTCCCACCTCTCACTACTCACTTTTCACTACTTATTTCTCACTCATCACTTCGCATTTCTCAACTACCACTTCTTATTTCTCACTTCTTACTTATCACTTATCACTACTCACTACTTACTTCTCATTTATCACTTCCACTATTCACTTCTTTCTTCTTATTCGGCCTAATGATCATTCGTCCCAATGACCTTCGACTTTATGATACCGCGACGCATTCAGCGATAACACCGACATTGACAGGCTCACGTTGCTTTGTTCGCAAACTGGCGACATTCTTCAAGAAATCGAGCTCGCAATTCAACGTGTTTCGTATCGGACGCAGAACCGGGAGTTATGCTCTGTTTTGTGCGGCAAAGGAAAGAGTGCAAGTTTGTACGTTTGCATCGAAATGCTTAGTTCTGCTTTGTAAATTACTTTGATAAAACTTTGTAAAAATAATTAATCAGTCGCTCTCAACTATTCCTTTCCCGTGGCGCTCACGGAGATGCAAAGTATCCCTCGGGCTTGTGTAGCAATGAGAGTCGAACAAATTTTCCTCTCTTAGCATTGCATAAAACAACAAATTGCACAAATCGTGGATGGAGTTGCAGAGATAAACATATCCACTAGTATTGTAGATTCTGCCGGATCGCTGTTTGAGCAACTGCATATGTGACATTTTAGGTCGAAATTAAATTGTTATATATTCTGAATCCTCGTCCAAAAATACGTATTCTGGTAAAAAAAAACGGGAAAACGAAAAATTGCTTTTGTTCAAAAACAGTTTTTTTTATCTCGGAATTGTGTAAAATGGATTTATGTAGTTTCTCAAACAAATGATTCAGACCTGATTTTCTTCACACACCTGGTCACGTCCTTATAAGTGTTTTTTATTTAATAATTGCCCTATTATCTGCTTTAGAAACGCTCGGAAACGAAACAGCTTTCACAGATAACGGAGATAATAAAATAGCAAATATGTAAACAAATTTAATGAGTTATTTTCAAATATATAATAGATATAACCAACACGTAATATACAATAACTAATAGTTTTCCTCTCTAAATTGACTGTGAGGACGTGGCCGGTATCATTATCCAAGGGGAATTGAAGCGAAAATCTTTATCTGGTAACTAAAATATCTTTTCATAAAAGCTATTAAATTGTTGAGCTGCGCATATTTGTTATTTCTCGGCCAATCACGGCTAGAAACTTCGAAGTGCATAATCAATCAAGCATAGCTAATAGGCACAAAGCAAGGAAAATGATTTTCGTAGGTAAATGTTTGCCAATCCAATGATCAAAATGATTGACTACCATAACTCCAACACTATCATATTCTCAATAATCTTGCATAAGTGCAGATAGATATTCGACTTATAATAGACAAATATGCGTTATAATATACTTCCAATTTTCCACAAACTCCCAAACTAGCTATGAACTAAATCATAAAACTGTTGACAAAGTTCCATCAATAAAACAATCACTACAAGCATAGACAGTTACCCTTTTTAATTCACAATCCGTGTTTTCAATTACAAGTTTTTACTCTCTCCAGCCATATAATTTCGCCATAAATCGTTCATTGTTTTTCATCAACAACGAAATAATTATTCCGTAATTATCGCGGACACACTCGCAGCAAGAAAAAAAAAACACTCACCCCTCGGAAGAACCCAAAAGCCAACCGTCCCGTCCGTTGGTTGCCGTCCGTGAAATTGCGTGACCGATCAACTATCACGCCTTAACCCATTGAAAGCTTGCGTGAAGGCGGAACAACAGCATAATTAAGATCGAAAATCACCGCGCGTCCATCGTGTCACAGCCACGCGTCGGTAGAGCGGACGTCGCCACTGGTCAAACGCTGACGGTAGTTTCTATGAATGGCCCGACCAGCTGACTGCTACTATGGTGGTACGGTACGTAACACCGGGCGTAGTGCCATCGCAACGCTACAGACGACCGACCGGGTGGATAGATGGACGACACGACTTGGGCAAAACTAATTATCGCTTCCTTTCTTTCGGCACGATAACGAACGACCGAAGGTGGCCATTGCCTTCAGACCTCAAGAACTATGGCTGTGTATATCACGCCCATTGAGCTACGAAGCATGATGTTGCTTCAGGAAATTGTGTTATTCTGTTTGACTTGTTTTAATATCTGGCTGACCACGATTTGGAATGGTGAGAAATATGGTTTAGACTACTAATTTGGAATAACAAAACGACTCCTATTTGAGTGAGTAATGAACAGATCATTTGATTATGTTTACTTACACTGCCACGGGCTCTTTGAATTTGCCACACTGTTGAATCTGGAACATGAGATCTCCACCATTGACATACTCCATGACGAAGTACAATCGGTCCTGTGTAAGATTTCGATAGTGATAGCTGTTACTTTTTGCAATGATTTACATGGATTCATAGCAACGTAAAAAAACTGTAATATTATTACTTAATCGGATTAAAAACTAAACTCATTGCACTGAAATTGGCAGTACATCAATTTTACATTTTGTATACTGCTGAATAAAGTACAGTATTTAACCAAATCGTACAAGCAGAGTTCAGTAGATTTGTAAAAAGTAGCTACAATCACTCACCATGGTTTGGAAACAGGAATGTAGTTGCACCAGGAACGGTGGCTTACTGGACAATGCCAGTACTCTTTTCTCCACCATTGTACACTCGACGTCATCGTCCTGAATGATAATGTCCTTCTTCAGGATCTTGATGGCGTACAGCTCGTCTGAGCCCTTCCGTTCAGCCAGCATGACCTTACCGAACGAGCCCTTGCCCAGTACCATTAGGAAATTGAAATCCGTAGCCCGTATCACATCCTTCTTGCCCATGTTGTGAGGAACGTCCTTGTCGCAAAGCACAGGTGCCTTCTTTGAAATGGATGTTTTCTGCGTGATCAACGGCCCAATTGAGAGATCAACCCCAACAAGACATTATCGAAATTTTTACTCACCCTCATCTGGCTCTTCAGCTGCACCAGATCGGTTCCTTCCTCCGGTACCGGAACGTTGTAGTACTCGCCCTCCTCTTGGGTCAACAGTTTGAACCAACCGTCGACGGGGTTTTTCAGAATTTCTGAGATTCCAAACGACAGTGAGCCCATAAAGTCGTTTCTCGAGGTGCGATCCCAATCCCACACCTCGATCAGAATCCTGCGGTCCTTATCCTCCGGCTTGAGATCACTACGATAGAAAATGAGCACAAAATGAGCAACTCTAATATTGCAAAATTTATTTAAAAAAATTCGGCAAACTTACAATGAAATGGTTTCATTCCACACCGGATTCAGTGACGCTCGGATGGTTTTGGTTTTCTTCTTCACATTGTCCGCGTCTGGAATGAGCTTGATCTTGACGTACGGATCGCTGGAACCGTTCGGATCCATTGGAATCAAGTTGCGTCCCTGTTTTACTGTGAAAGAAAGAAAAAGATAAAATGGGAATGCTTTAAATCTATTACTTGTCATTGCACGGTACTTGTTTGTTTGACTATTTGTTTGATACAGATAGTTTTTCTTTCTATTATCGTGGTGAAAGTCTTTCAAATGCAGACAACAAAAGCCATTAGACGAGGGGCCATCAAGAATGCCTTTTTCGAAACGAGCGAAAAAGATGCAACAGGTTAGTTGACTCATTAACCCTACCGATAAGCTAAATCTTTGGTTTGGGAACTTCGAATAACTTCTTCAGATTGTAACGCCCAAGCAACCATCAACATCTCGACATGAGCCGCAATTAGTCTACACATTACCCATATTAGCTCTGTGGCCCTACCAATGCAATACGGGAGAACTATGGTTCTTCCAAAGACACGCGACGAGTCTCGACGCGATTCTATCGCTTGGTGGTCCTCGATACAGTCGCCGTTAGTATGGCAGTGTAAAAGGAACATTGCCTGCAGTGACCTGCATCGATAGAACCGCGGTCACTACCTGGCGCCGTCCTGGCGATGATCGCTTAGGCCTGTGGGAGCCTTTAGGCTATCCCAACCACGAAATCCAACAAAGCTTCCGCGGTCGAATGTATATCAGAAAAGATGCTCAAATCTAACCCAATGCTATTTGTGCAAGATGCATCAACCATTTGTCACTATCTATAAGACACTACGAATTATTCGACCAACTGGATGCAAGACGTCTTAATGAACGCTCCAAACCATCCTGAAAAGGCTTTTGATCATGAAAATGAGTGCACCATTTTAAGACGCAGGGTAGGTCCGGATAAAATTGTCGGTCTCATCGAAATCCAGTATAAAGCTTTTGACCTTCCTACAGTGCTCAAAAAAACTCACACTTACGGTGTTCGGGTCATATTGACCCGGATTTGACCTGGCAATATCTCGGACATTTCATAGCCAAATTCACATGTTTATATACCAAAATAATCGTCAGCTCATAAATTTTTCGAAACTGACCTCAGATTGTTGATCGGCCACACCTACATCTCGTAATCGTTGGAGGAAGGATCGTCAGTTGGCCACTTTTATATGGACGAAAATTGCACACGAATATCGCGAATGGACGATTTTATTACTGTTTTTTCTCAGAAATGTACATAATACTATTTCAGTAATGATGAATCATGAATGCAGACAATATTTCTATAGTTGTTCTAGGTTCTCCAAACCATTCTGGATTTTAGAGCCTTGGCCTACCAAATCAATTACGCTTGGTACGAAACCAATAGCAACCCATGGTGCCCATACATGCCCTTAGAGACCATGCGCATGATTTGCGATCTAGATATGTTTAATCCGGGTGTTCTAAGTTCTCCAAATCATTCTGGAGTTCAGACGAATAGGTCTACCAAGACAACTGGGCTTGATATCAAGTCAGTAACAACCCATACAGGCCCTTAGAGGCCTTGTGCGTGATTTACGATCTAGATATGTCCAAACCGGATGTTCTAAGTTCTCCAAATCATTCTGGAGTTCAGACGAATTGATCTACCAAGATTGCTGGGCTCGATATCAAGCCAATAACAACCCATACAGGCCCTTAGAAGCCATTTGTATAATTTACGATCTAGATATGTCCGAACCGTATGTTCTAAGTACTCTAAATCATTCTGGAGTTCAGACAAATAGGTCTACCAAGACAACTGGGCTTGATATCAAGCCAATAACAACCCATACAGGCCCTTAGATGCCTTGTGCATGATTCACGATCTAGATATGTCGAAACCGGATGTTCCAAGTTCTCCAAATAATTCTGGAGATCACACGAATTGGTCTAGATATTGGATTGGATCTAGATATGTCCAAACTGGATGTTCTAAGTTTTCCAAATAATTATGGAGCTCAGACCTGCTGATCTAGAGCCCTAGAAAACATATGCATGATTCATTATCTAAATATGTCCAAATCGAATGTTCTAAATTCTCCAAATCATTCCGGAATTAATGCACATTGGTGTACCAAGACAACCGGGCTCAATACAAAGCTATTAGCAACCTATGGTGTCCATACAGACCCTTAGAGGCAATCCGCATGATTAACGATCTAGATATGTCTGAATCATATGTTTTATTTTTATATTTATTTTTTTTTTACTTCAAATTATTCTTGAGTGCAGACCAATTGATCTTCCACGTCATCTGGGCATAATACGAAGCCAATAACAACCCATGGTTTTCAAACAGAGCCTTAGAAGTCATATGCATGATTTGTAATCTTGATAAGTCCAAAACGACTATTCTAAGCTCTCCAAATAGTAACATACAATAGTGTCCATACAGGCCTTTAGAGGGTTTGTGGTGCATAATTTACGATCTAGATATATCTAAACCGGTTCTCCAAATCATTGTTAAGGGTTCTTTCACAAATTACGTAACGCTAAATTTGATGATTTTGATCCCCCACACTCCCCCACATAACACTTTTTGTATGGACGGTTTAATTTTTTTATATGGATCGTAACGCTCGGCCTGACCCCCTCTCTCCCCCTACAGCGTTACGTAATTTGTGAAAGGCCCCTAAGTTCAGAACTATTGATCTACCTTATCAACTGGGCTCAATACAAAGCCAATAGGAGCTCAAATAGGCCCTTACAGGCAATGTGAATTTACGTTCTAGACGTATCCATAATATGTTCAAGTCAACTATGGTTGATATAAAGCCTAAAGCAATCTATTGGCTATTGGCGCTCAGAGACAATGTGCATGGTTTACGATTTATATCTGTCCAAATCGAATATTCTAATCTACCCAAATCATTCTGGAGTTTAGACCATCTGGTTTACCAAAGCAACTGGGCTCGATACTTATCCAATAGCAATCCATGATGTTCATATAGCCGCCTTGAAGCTATGCACATGATTTAGGATTCAGTTATGTCCAAATCGGATATTCTAAGCTCTTCAAATCGTTCTAGAATGCAAACCAGTTGGTCTATCATATCAATTGTGCTCGGTACAAAACCAATAGCAACATATGGTATTAAATATTTAAATCACTAAAGAGTTCAGATGAATTGATGTACAAAGTCAAATTGGATAGGAACCGATAGGAACCCAATATATTCAAGCTACTATCGGCAATGCTTACGGTTTACAATCTTGGTTCGTCCAAATATGATATTTTGAGCTCTCAGATTATCATATGGGAACATATCTAAATTGTGTGTTCATATATACACCCGTGTTCAGAATAATAGCAGAGGGAACCGTTTTTTCCGTTTTGTACCCCGATGACCGGTTGAGCTGAAATTTTAGCAGTGAGCTACAAATATGTGGAAATTTACACATACTAGGTATCATGTTTTCGAATGACGCGTTCAAAAACTACGCACTAGGTCAAATTGTTCAAAATAATAGCAGTTTTTGTTTTGTTTAAATGGACATAATAACTTGCTATCGGTTGTGTACCTGGCGTTATTGGCATGGGGGACTAATTGGTCTTAACAGCAAAGAGGATTGGAGGATTTAGCACGTCGTATTTGGTAATTTCTTATCATCAACCTTCTTCTTCTTCTATTTCTTCTTCTTCTCATTGGCATTCCATCCCTTGGGTGTCCATCTCTTGGGTGTTCAACCATGCAGATAATAATCGAGGGCCTGATGAATAAGAAGAAGTCTCTATCGATTTTGTAGCGAGCGTAGTTGATTTAGTCCAGACTGATTTGAAAAACTTATAATATCCGATTTGGACATATACGAAATATGAATTATGCGCATGGTCTCTAATGGTCTATGGGGACATCATGGTTTGCTAGTGGTTTCAATTCGAGCCCAGCTGACTTGCTATTGATTTTGTACCGATCTCAGATGTCTTCGTAGATCAATTTGTCTGAACTCCAGGATGATTTGGGCAATCTAAGGTATCTGGACATATCTAAATCGTTAGTCATGCGCTGACCTCCAAGCCACTGTTTGGGTATGGGTGACCAATTTGCCTGAAATCCAGAATGGCTGGAAGAACTTAGAATATCCGATTTTGACATATCTAATCCGTAAATCATGCACATGGCCTTTAGAGGTCTGTATGGACCCCATGGGTTGCTATTGCCTTTCTATTGAGGTCATTTGCCTTTGAAGACCAATTTATCTGAACTCCAGAATTATTTATAGAACTTAGAAAATACGTTTGGAACATGTCTAAATCGTGAAACATGCACATGGCCTCTAAGGACCTGTATGGGCACCATGTATTGTTATTGGTTTTGTATTGAGCCCAGTTGTCTTGATAGCCAATTCGTCTGAACTCCAGAATGCTTTGGAGAACTTAGAACATACGGTTTGCATATATCTAAACCGTAAATCATGTGCATGACCTATATGGGCCTGTATGTATACCATGGTTTGCTATTGGCTTTGTATTGAACCCATTTGACTTGGCAGACCAATTGGTCTGAACTCTAAAATGATTTGGAGAACTTTGAACATCCAGTTTGGACATATCTAGAACGTAGATCATGCATAAGGCCTCTAAGGGCATGTATGAACCCCATGGGATATTATTGGCTTTGTATCGAGCCCAGTTGTCTTGGTAGACCCATTTGTACGAACTCTAGAATGATTTGGAGAACTAAGAACATCCAAATTGGATATATCTAGATCGCATATCATATGCATGGCCTATAAGGATCTATATGGATTGTTATTGGCTTCATATCGAGCCCAGTGATCCTGGTAGATCAATTTATCTGAACTGCAGAATGATTTGGAGAACTTAGAACATCCGGTTCGGACATATCTAGATCGCAAATCATGTGCATGGCCTCTAAGGACCTATATGGATTATTATTAGCTACATATCGAGCCCAGTATTCTTGGTAGATCGCTTCGTCTGAACTCCAGAATGATTTGAAGAATTTAGAACATACGGTTTGGACATAACTAGATCGTGAATCATGCACAAGGCCTCTAAGGGCCTGTATGGGTTGTTATTGGTTTGATAACGAGCCCAGTAATCTTTGTAGATCAATTCGTCTGAACTCCAGAATGATTTGAAGAACTTAGAACATCCGGTTTGGACATATCTAGATTGTGAATTATGCGAAATGGCCTCTAAGGGCCTGTATGGGTTGTTATTTGCTTGATATCGAGCCCAGTAATCATGTTAGACCAATTCGTCTGAGCTCCAGAATGATTTGGAGAACTTAAAACATCTGGTTTGGACATATCTAGATCGTAAATCATGCGCATGGCCTCTAAGGACTCATATGGATTGTTATTGGCTTCATATCGAGCCCAGTTATCTTGGTAGATCAATTCGTCTAAACTCCAGAATGATTTGGAGAAATTAGAACATCCGGTTTGGACATATCTAGATCGTGAATCATGCATAAGGCCTCTAAGAGCCTGTATGGGTTGTTATTGGCTTGATAACGAGGCCAGTAATCTTGGTGGATCATTTCGTCTGAACTTCAGAATGATTTGGAGAATTTAGAACATATGGTTTGGACATAACTAGATCGTGAATCACGCACAAGGCCTCTAAGAGCCTGTATGGGTTGTTATTGACTTCATATAGAGCCCAGTAATCTTTGTAGATCAATTCGTTTGAACTTCAGAATGATTTGGAGAACTTAGAACATCTGGTTTGCACATATCTAGATCGTGAATCATGCACAAGGCTTCTAAGGGCCTGTATGGATTGTTATTGGCTTGATATCGAGCTCAGTAATCTTGGTAGATCTTTTCGTCTGAACTCCAGAATGATTTGGAGAACTTAGAACATACGGTTTGGACATATCTAGATCATGAATTATGCTCATGGCCTCTAATGGCGTGTATGTGCACCATGGATTGCTATTGGTTTCGTTTTGGTTTTGGTTTTGATTGACTTGGTAGACCAGGGCTCTAAAATCCAGAATGGTTTGGAGAACCTAGAACATCTGTAGAAATATTGTAGCATTCACGATTCATCATTACTGAAATAGTATTGTATATATTTCTGAGAAAAAAACAACAATACAATCGTTCATTCGCGATATTCGTGTGCAATTTTCGTCCATATAAAAGTGGCCAACTGACGATCCTTCCTCCAACGATTACAGGATGTAGGTGTGGCCGATCAACAATCTGAGGTCAGTTTCGGAAAATTTATGAGAAGACGATTATTTTGGTATATAAACATGTGAATTTGGCTGTGAAATGTCCGAGATATTGCCAGGTCAAATCCGGGTCAATATGACCCGAACACCGTAAGTGTGAGTTTTTTTTTGGAGCCCTTCAGGAACGTCGTACAAAGTAGTTCAACGTTCCGGAACATAGTTTTCCACAAAATAGGAAAAGTCAAGAAGTTTCAAACCTTCATATTGTTGCGTTAAAAAGCTATAACAATTTGAAAGTGCGATTCGGGTCATATTGACCCGAACACGTTAGGAAGGTTAAGTGTCCAGTCCAGTGTCGGCAGTTTCCATTTCCCGAATCAATTGTTTGTTGGTATTTCGGGTACAGAGCAAAGTACGTCTTTGCTACAAGAGTGTACAATTAGACTCCGCGTTTTATTCTATTCCGATTTGCCAAACTGACATAATTGAATCCAAGAATATGCAATGCAAGGTGTTAATATAAATTCCCCTTTTCAAATAAAAATTAAAAAAAGCCGACGCTTTTGATGAACTTTGAACCACTCTGGTACCCGAACATTTCGTCTCTGGTGTAGGTTTGACCATATCCTTACTGGCAGCCGCGCTAGTATTAGACTCCCCGTCTTCCGAAGTCGGCAGGTTCCTGGCTGTACGATCGTAGTAGTATTTTGTTTTATCTGCTCTTTCACTCCTTTATGTATTTTGGGGTAAATTGACCATCTTCCATTGGGACATAGAACCGCGTACGCCAGAATACTGTATCTCGAGCTAGCTTTATTGTGGCCTCAATTCCAAAGTGAGAAGCACGTAAACGCCTTCTTTAGAGTTTCTGATCTCAGATTCGAAGGAACCAAAATCCGATCGATTCACTCGTTTCACGTATCTGTGCTCCAAAAAAATGAACATGGTCCAGTGCTTCCTATGGTCTGCTGGGCCATCTTTCCACGATTATCCGAATGATCCATTGGATATCCTCGTCCTGATGAGATTCTTTGCGTATTTGATCCAGCCGATAGACCGAAATCGGGGCATAATCCATCAGGTTTTGTATTTGTGTCGACCCTTTTTCTTAGCTTTCGCGCCATTTGTCCATTAAAAAGAGTTAAAGGTAGTGCCGGTTACATCCTCCTGCCAAGAGCAGAGGCAGTTGAGCATTGCAGTAGTGTTGTGGAAGGGTTTTACCCTTGTGAAGATTTGTAGCAGCTGGCAGCTTTCCCGCCGATGACAGTTTACCCCCGCGGAGGGCTAGTGGCACTTGAACAGTCGGCTATCCCTCCTCCACCCACCTCAGTTGTAATTAATGAAGGTATGGAAGTTGAAGTAATTTCCCATCCGGTGCATAACTGTGTAATGTGCATCATCTACTGCAGAGACGTCGTCAGTTACGATACTGATGTTATATGGATAGAGCCGGAAGAACAAGGCGTGGTTGAAGTCTACCGCATAACTAAGAAAGTCGGCAAGGAAACGAAAAATATTCCCCTTCTTGTTCTTGCCATTACAGAACCTCCACACCGGAATACTTTTTTTTCGGTTTCTTGAGGTGCCTAACAAGACCTTATTATTCATCTTCGATGCATTGATTTATGCCGCTGCCTGACTTAAATAGTAGGGCTTAGGACCGGGAGCCATACCTCAACCGGAACCTTTGGACCGTCCCCGGCATTTGATTACGATTACGGACGAAAAGTGCAAGTACGGTGCACTGGGTAGTGGGCACCGCCTGTAGTCCGGACGAAATAACCCCACCAGAACGACCGGACCGACCTCGCAAGATCCTTTTCCTCGCAAGAACCGGACCGACCTTTTCCTGCTACAAGCTAGTCAACCACGAAGTCTGAAATCACTGCTTATTCGGGGCACTCCGTGAAAGTCAAGTGTTTCCAGCTAGGCGTTTTCGGGTGACGAGATAAGCAAGATCATTGAGAACACCTTTCTAGCCAATGAAACATGCTGGATTTAAGCCTGATCTTTCGACGCGGATTGTATAACCGACTATATTCTGGTCACCTCTAAAACTACTTTTCTGGGGCTAAGCCCTATTGATATCAGTGCACAGCGTCCCAGGCATCCAAAGCACTCCAACCTGGGCTATAAGTTCTGCTTCTTCCTGCAATACTATCTAGCTCCTCCTTCAACCTCATTGTCGGTTCTAGGAAACATCTCAAGCAGTCAGTACATAGTTGTCCCGTAGATCACAGCCCTTTCCTCTCCGATACCTCAGGCCTCAGCCCAACGTATCAACTGGTTTCTCCCCCTCTGTAGCGATGAGTCCTCTCGTAGCAGCGGCGCCTTGTCCATTGGTGACGGCGAAAGACTGTCAATAGCAGAAACGTCAAAGCAATTCTGATGGACACAGCGAACGATATGTAAAAGGCGATAATAAAATAAACAACATGGGGAATAATTGTTATCATCCTAGACCCGCATGTTGAAGTCGATAGCGAAGTTATCGTTAAAAGTTAAATAGCTGAATTTATTTTAAACCTATAATTGGAATTAGTAGCATAACTTGAAATCTTGTAGGTGAACTGGAATCATATGCGTGAAACATTAATTGAATAACTTAAAAATCTTTTCTAGCGTTATTCGATATAACCTAAGTATAGAGCCCTCATAAGAAACCCATATTGTATAACTTTTCGTTAGACAGTGAAGTAGGTATTTTTTTTTTGCACAGCTATTATATTCAGGACTAATATCCACTCTGAATTATAGATCTATAAGTACCTAACTCAGTCACGGAAGAATCGCTCTTTAACGGCAAATTGGTTCACCAAAAATTGTGAGTGCTTATTATATAACTATTGAACTTTATGTACCTAACAGAAACTGAGTGAAATTGCAGCTTAAAGCTTACTATCACCCCAATACGGAGTTTGCTATTGAGACTTTGGATGAATAATCCCCACAGTTTCGTTAAGAATTTTTGTTGCTGGGTAGCCAAATGGAGCGATCTCGCGAGAAAGGTGAGCTTACTTACACCTGTCAGTCATGCGATCTCCCAGATCAGGCAGAAACACGCATGATAGCCTGCGACAATTGCCGCAGATGGCAGCATCTTAGCTGCGCTGGCGTTGATCCTACGATTGAGGATCTTTCGAATCTCAGATTCAACTGTAGAGGATGCAAGAATATAGGCCAAACAACGAAAAGTGGCTCCCGTTTTCACGTTCCACCGACGGACAGGTCTACTCGGTCATCGGCGAAGAGATATGGTTCATCGAAGGTACCAAGCCTTGCATCAAGTGAACGATCCGTTCTTGAGGCCCAACTCAAGGTCGTAGAGGCACAAGATCAGCTGGAAGAGCGAGAGAACAAGCGGAGATCCAGCAACGAGAAATCGACGAGATGCAGCGAAAGATCGAAGAACGAAGAAGCCTGCTGGACGCGGAACGAAAGCTGCGAGAACTGCAGCTGTACAAAGATAAGGAAGTGCAAGAGCGCCAGCAACAAATTCGGAAGCAATCTCTCGAGAAAAAAAAAATACGCTTATTCGACAAATAGCTGAAGCGGGTAGTAGGAGCGGTTCCGTCTCCGATAGCAAGGAAAATGTAGCAAAATGGCTCGACTCGACTATGGAATTTCCCAATCGCATCCCCAAGGACTGGCGTGCACACAATTCAATCCATTCGACTCTACCATTACATGAACTTATTTCCGGAGAGCGATTTTCTTCCCCACCTGCACGCGCTGCTTCACTTCCAGCAGCAATGCGACTTAAGAGTGATCTAGAACCTACATCGGTTCAAAATGTGATTCGTTCCCATATAGAATTCCCTGCCCAATCGCTGGAGCACAGCGTGCGCTTCCCAGAACAGGAAGGAAGGAACGGCTCACAGCCAACTTTACAACAAGTTTTGCAGTCTCAAGAAGCGTTACCAGCCCAGCAGCCGGCTAACGGAAGGCTCGGTGCTCGTCCAAAGACAGCGCATGCTGTTTAATCCTGCGGGCGGACTAGTGTTTCATCGGCAGGTGACAAGCTTCGAAGAAAACAATCACGCAAAGCTTCCGAACCGTCCTCTACATCAAGCTGCAAACCCGTTGCCAATGAATGGTAACTTAGCAAGACAACGGACACTTCAACCGCAACAACAGTTATCTGGGTTTCGTTTATCAGTTCTAACAACAGAGCAGCTTGCCGCTCGCCAGGTACTTGGAAAAGAACTTCCCCTCTTTAACGGGAACCCCGAGGACTGGCCAGTATTCGTTAGCAGCTTTGAACAATCCGCTCTGGCTTGTGGTTACACCGATGCCGAAAACTTGATTCGTCTCCAGAGAAGTTTGCGAGGACATGCTTTAGAGGCAGTAAAAAGTCGTCTTCTGCTGCCAACTAGCGTACCTTACGTCATTCAAACACTGCGCACACTATATGGACGACCCGAACTGCTCATTCGATCTCAAATATCGAAAATTCATCGAGTTCCACCACCTCGTCAAGATCGCCTGGAAACGCTAATGGAACTTGGCCAGGTCGTACAAAATCTTGTGGATCATCTTGTTGGAGCGCACCAGGAGAATCACCTCTCAAACCCGGTGCTTCTTCAAGAGCTCGTCGAAAAGTTACCGGGATCGCTTAAGCTCAGTTGGGTGGTGTACAATAATCATGATCCTGTCGTTACGTTGGCCACCTTTGGAAGCTTCATGTCACAGCTAGTATCAGCTGCGAGCTAAGTAACATCAGAGATACCCATCTTCAATAAAACATCACGGAACGATAGTCAGAAGGGCCGAGGAAGGAGTGCGCTTCAAACACATTTTTCTAAGCCCCAGCTGTCCAGTTCCAGCAATCAATCGATATCTAGTTATAAAGATAACCAAAAACAAGGTAAGGTGTGTGCTCTATGTACTAAGGAAGGTCATTGCGTAGGAGATTGTTCGCAGTATAAAGCGATGAACGTTGAGGACAGGTGGCAGATAGTTCAGAAAAAGGGTCTGTGTAGAACGTGTCTCAACAACCACGGTAAATGGCCCTGCAAGTCGTGGAAGGGGTGTGGGGTTAACGGTTGCTCAATGAAACATCACACTTCGTTGCATAATTCTACCCCTAGTTCACAGTCTACCAACGTTTCTACAAACCACTTCACCTCCAACTTCGAAGAATTCCCCTTATTCAGAATCCAACCAGTGGTCTTGCTTGCAAATGGAATGTCGCTAACTGTTTTTGCCTTTATCGACGAAGGTTCGACTTTGACGCTGCTAGAGTTTGGTGTTGCCAAACAGTTGGGCATTCATGGTCAGAAGGAGCCTCTCACGTTACTATGGACGGGGAATGTAAGTCGTGAAGAATCGAGATCTCAACTAGTAGAACTGGAAATTTCAGGTACGGGACCCGGATCACAAGCCCATGCCATGCGAGCTCATACAGTTGACAGTCTAGTTCTTCCCACACAAACGTTGCGGTATCAGGACCTCTGCGATCAATTCCCGCATTTGCGAGGGTTGCCTATAGAAGATTACGAGAACGCTCAACCGAAACTTCATAGAGGAATCGACTAGGAGTACCTCTCAAAGTGCGCGAAGGAGGATGCAGGAACCCAATTGCTGCCAAATGTCGCCTAGGTTGGGGCATTTATGGCTCCACTCCGAGACGTTCCCCAAAAGTGGTTCCTGTCAATTTCCATGTTGCAGCTACGTCGGACCCTGACCGGAAGCTGAACGAGCAACTACGAGACTATTTTACCGTAGATTCAGTAGACTATTGCCTCCACACAGTAGAATCCGAGGAGAACAAAAGAGCGCAAAATTATGGAGGAAACAACACGCCGTATTTCCTCTGGCTTTGAAACCGGACTTCTTTGGAGAACGGATAATGTAGAATTCCCGGAAAGATATACAATGGCGGTACGTCTTCTGCACAGGCAGGATAGAGCATTATTGAATTCAGTTCATCAACTCATTTGGGACTACGAGCGTAAAGAATACGCACATAAGGCAACCATGGAGGAGCTGGACAGTATGGATCCGAAACGAACGTTGTTTCTCCCTTTATGTGTCGTGAGGAGCCCCAAAAAACCGACAAAGACAAGGCTGATTTGGGATGCTGCAGCCAAATCACACGGAGTAAGCCTCATCTCTAAACTTCTCAAGGGACCCGATCTGCTGACGCCTTTGACATCAGTACTGTGTCGCTTCCGTCAGTTTCCGATGGCGATCTGCGAGAACTTACGGGGGATGTTTCATCAGATATCGATGTCCCAATGTTTTCTCTGGCGAGATAGTCCTAAAAAACGCACCCTGACTTACGTAATGGACGTGGTGACCTTTGGGTCCAGATGCTCATCAACGTCTGTCCTATACATAAAGAATCGGAACGCCCAAGAAATTGCAGCGGAATTTCCTCGCGCTGCAATTGCCATCTTAGAAAATCACTACGTGGACGACTACCTGGACAGCTTTAGAACTGTTCATAACATAAAAATTCCCCGGTGCTATTTCCGAGAACCACTTCCGAAGGTACTGAAAGATCTAGAGCTACACATCTTCGTAGATGCAAGTAGTTCAGCATATGCAAGCGCTGCATATTTCCGATTGCCTGCTAAAAATGAATTACAAATCGCTTTTATTATTTCAAAAACAAAGGTTGCTCCTATGAAAACGTTGTTTATTCCTTGCCTTGAACTAAAGGCAGCAGTCCTAGGAGTACATCTGGTAGAGGCAATACAAAATCATCATAAGCTTTCTGTTGCACGAAAGATCTTTTGGAGTGACTCTTCTACCGTGTTGGCTTGGATCCGTTCAGACCATCGTCGGTATCAAAAGTTCGTGGCCGTACGCATTGGCGAAATTCTCACAGCAAGCAACTCTGAGGAATGGCGATGGGTTCCATCAGAAATGAATGTAGCTGATAGAGCTACCAAATGGTATATCGGATCTAGCTTCAATCAGAACAATCCCTGGTTTTACGGTCTGCCCTTCCTGAGGAAATCTGAGGAACACTGGCCACAACCACTTCGATCCTTCACTACAAAAGAAGAGCGTCCGAATCACGTGCATTGGTCGTCGGTGCCTCTAGTAGACGCCAGAAGGTTCAGTAAGACACAACCAACACAACACGACTGACACATCGAACACCTCGCTCCCGCCTTCCACTGGAGTGGAACAAGACCGCCTACTTGCTCTCCTTCCAACCCCCACCCGTCCGTTGGAAGTCACCCTTTGGAATTAATGAAATATCAATGGATATTGGAACAACTATCCCAATCTGTCTAAACAGCACACTCACCACAAACAAGTTACTAAAACCTATGGACGACTGAAACAAGTCATATTGAGTTGCTGAATCCAAATCAATCTGAACTGCGTTATTCGTACTTTGGACTCCGCAAGACGCTCCGATCGAATAGAGTTCGCCGCCGTACCAAACTGACAATCTACAAAACGCTAATTAGACCGGTAGTCCTTTACGGACACGAGACCTGGACGATGCTCGTGGAGGACCAACGCGCACTTGGAGTTTTCGAAAGGAAAGTGCTGCGTACCATCTATGGTGGGGTGCAGATGGCGGACGGTACGTGGAGGAGGCGAATGAACCACGAATTGCATCAGCTGTTGGGAGAACCATCCATCGTTCACACCGCGAAAATCGGACGACTGCGATGGGCCGGGCACGTAGCCAGAATGTCGGACAGTAACCCGGTGAAAATGGTTCTCGACAACGATCCGACGGGCACAAGAAGGCGAGGTGCGCAGCGGGCAAGGTGGATCGATCAGGTGGAAGATGACTTGTGGACCCTCCGTAGACTGCGTGGTTGGCGACGTGTAGCCATGAACCGAGCCGAATGGAGAAGACTCTTATATACCGCACAGGCCACTTCGGCCTTAGTCTGAATAAATAATAATGCGTTATTCGAGTGGAGACTTCACCGTGGGTCATTGGACTACAGGAGGTCAAGGCCCAAACATCCGGCACTCGGTTGCAAGTGGACATCGACGTGTTTCAGTTTAACAGTGACCTTACTTTACTTACTGACACACCGAACCGCATCATCTATGATTTTTCCGAAGTCGCCAACACGCTCGGGGAATACTTCGCCGGCTGAGTGTTGACCAGTGAATGCTCTGCTGGATTCCACCTGCTGGATAATTGACCATTGGTAGGTCTCCGTCCCTCAAAAGTCTTCTAGTTCCACCGAATCCACAACTCTCCACATCCATTTATCACCGCTGGGCCTAACTTGTAAATCCGCTACAAGTTATACTCCGGTAATTGTAAATCCGCTTGACCTGATGGGGTAAGTTACCCGATATCAAAACACCTTTCTCACAGTTTGGTCATCCCTATCCCCAAGAACAACATTTCTTCTCGGGACGTTACCAAGTATCAATGGCCTCCTGGGTTTCTAAGGTCGTGGGAAACTAGTGAACAGACGACTACGGGCCATATTAGAAGCCGAATGTAAATAGCATCAGTTTCTGGAAACATGTCTTACGCCCAGGATGTGGCACTAGGCACCTGGTTTCCTTCAATATTTCCAAGGAAATGGACCCTCTTCGAATTGTAGCAATTGTCTTGCCTTTGTCCGGAATTTCTTCATTGGGCATTCCTTCAAAATCCTTTCGGGAACCAGGACTCGAGACCGGGCTCCGTTTTGGCAGTAACGCTCTTCTTTGTCGCCATGAATGTGGTCTTCCGCAAACTTACCCGCGAACATACACGTTTTTGTGTATGTCGATGACATTTTACTACCAAAGTAACACCATAAACATCTTTTTTATAGATCAATTGTTGTATGATGGTTAACAAAAATGAAATACAAGCTATGCTTGAAGAAAGCTGTGAAAAGGTTTTTGCTAAACATACAACTATTTGGTAGAAAGTTTTTTGAAAGAAAAGTTTTGTATTACATTCTTACGACTTGCTGATAACCTGTCATTTGTTTTTTTTTTAAGATGTTTCGTTTTACATTTTCATGACATAAAACATGTCGTCAGAATTGCTTCACGAAATAACAAAGAACATGTTAATTTTTTGACATTTGTTTAGTCAGCAGATATGCAGTTATGATAGCTGAAATCAGTATATTCAACGTAATTCTAACATCTATTTGGATCTATGCAACAAACATATTTGCTAGGGCCATATTTGCTTGGGCGCGATTATCGATGTAGAGTTGAGAAAACATATGATATAAATCTACGCGTTTATACACGTTTACTTAAGTATATAGTATAGCCTTCCGTCTAAACTCGTATGAATATGGAAAAGATTGCAGTAGGCGAATTGAATGACAGAGTTTAGAATTGAACGAGTAATTGGATGGTCGTGTTAAAGTCGTTAGCGAGGACAGGACTCTACAATCGAGATGTAGAAAACTAAAATATGATGATGGATCGACTGTAATTTCGATATTTTCGGAGTTTTTTGGCATGCAGTCTTAATTCCAGAGTCAAAACAGCTGTCCGATGTTTCGGCAATTGTATTTTGCCCATTGAAGAAAGCAAAATACAATTTCCGAAACGTCGGACTTCCTTTCAAGGGGATCGGAAGCCTCTTTTCAAGAGGCTCGGAAGCATCTTTTCCAAAGGCTCTGAAGCCTCCTTCCAAGGGCTCGGAAGCTTCTTCCAAGTGGCTTCCCGAGCAAAGTCTGAAAACACAATGAGAAAACATATTTTGATTTTGACAAATTGAAACCATAATTTGTTTTCAAATATGAATCATCATGATTGATTACATATTTTGATTTCAGATTTCAAAAATTGTATGATCTAACATCAAACTGACTACTTATTTTGTTATAGGAACCAATATCAAAATTAGTTTTCGATTTGCTCTCATCTATAGCAGGAGAGGTTTTAGATTTGATGTCACAGTAAGATTTTTCTGCTATACATTTTGTTATTTTCACCGTTAAAACGATTTCACAACATAAAAACAAGTTATCGATTTGCTCTCAAACTTTGCTCGGGTTAAAAGCCTCTTTTCAAGAGATTCGGAAACCTCCTTTCGCGAGGCGCTGAACCCTCCTTTCAAGAGAATGGGAAACCTCCTTTCAAGAGGCACGGAAGTATCCTTACAAGAGGCTCTGAAGCCTCCTTTCAAGATGCTTGCAAGCCTCCTTTTACAAGGCTCTAAAGATCCATTTCAAGATGATCGGAAGCCTTCTTTCAAGAGACTCGGAAACCTCCTTTCACGAGGCTCTGAGTCTTCGTTTCAAGATGATCGGAAGCCTCCTTTGAAGAGACTCGGAACCCACCTTTAAAGAGGCTCTAAAGCCTCCTTTCAAGGGCTCGGCAGTTTCTTTAAAATGGCTAAAAAGCCTCCCTTCAAGATACTCGGAAACCTTTTTTTACGAGGTTCGAAAGCCTCCTTTCATGAGGTTCGGATGCCTTCTTTCAAGTGGATCAGAAGCCTCCCTTCAAAATACTCGAAAGTCTCCTTTCAAGAAACGCGGAAGCTTGCTTTCAAGAGGCTCGTAAACCTCTTTTAAGCGGCTTGGAAGCCTCATTTCAAGAGACTCGGAAACCTCCTTTCACAAGGCTCTGAAGCCTTCGTCCAGAATAATCGAGAGCCTCCTTTAAAATGGCTCGGAAGCCTCTTTCGAACGGTTTAGAAGCCTTATTTCAAAAGGCTCGGAAACCTCCTTTCACGAGGCTCTGAAGCCACCTTTCATGCAGACATCATGCACGCGTACAAAAAAGGATGAGATTGAGCAACGACTGCTACGCGCACATAAAATTTAGCGCGCGCGAGTCTCACGAAGCTTGTGTACCTCATATTAACATTGGTGAGTCGCATTGAGACATCTCAATGCGATCAGCTCATGCGCTGTTTGCCATGGCAAACCTTTGCAAACAACAGCGGAGATGCGTAAAACAGCTTGGGCGGGACATTTTCATTCAATAATATCGTCGCCTAAGTAACGCCAGCTATGCATTGTTAGCGCATGAGATGAGCCTCATGAGACGTACATTGAGAAACGCTCACTCAGTTATTTTATGCGCGCGCTAACTTCTCTCGTCGCACAGAATCGGTGCTACGTGAGCTTTTGTAGCTCATGGCACACTGTCTCATCCATGTATACACAAGAATTAAGAGACTCTGCTTTCATGAAGATCGGAAGTCTCCTTTCAAAAGGCTCTGAAGTCCCTTTCAAGAGACTCGGTAACATCCTTTTAAGATACTCGGAAGCTTCGTATATAAAAAATCGGAAGCCTCTTTTCAAGAACTCGGAAGCCTTCTATCAAGAGGCTCGGAAGCCTCCTTCCAAGAGACTCGGAAACCTCCTTCCACGAGGTTCTGAAACCTCCTTTCAAGAAGATCGGAAGCTTCTTTTCAAGAGGCTCTGAAGCCTCCTTTCATGAGGCTCGCAAGCCTCCTTTCACAAGGCTCTGAAACTTCCTTTCAAGAGGCTCGCAAGCCTCCTTCACTAGACTCTGAAGCTTACTTTCAAGAGGCTCTGAAGCCTCCTTTCAAGAGCTCGGAAGCCTCTTTCAAGTGGCCTAAAAGCCTCCTTTCAAGAGACTAAGAAACCTCCTTTCACGAGGCTCTTAACCCTCTTATCAAGAGGCACGGAAGCCTCCTTCCAAAAGATTCGAAAGCCTTCTTTCAAGCTACCAAAAGTCCTCATAGTATGGATGAACCGATGCTGGGTCATTAGGCCGAAGGCCGTTAGGCCGCTGGTCATTAGGCCGGATGGTCATTGGGCCGAATGAGAACTGGGGAGTGAGAAATGAGTTGTGCGAAGTGAGGAAGATGGAAGAAGGAAGAAAGAAGAAGGAAGAGTAAAGAAGGAAGAAAGAAGAAAGAAAGAAGACGGGAGAAAGAAGAAAGAAGAAGGAAGAAGAAAGAAGAAGAGAGGTGAAAGAAGGTGGAAAGAAGAGGGAAGAAGAAGAAAGGAAGAAGGAAAAATAAAGAAGGAAGAAGGAAGAAGGAAGAAGGAAAAAGGAAGAAGGAAGAAGGGAGAAGGGAGAAGGAAGAAAGAAGGAAGATGGAAGAAGGAAGAAAAAAGAATAAGAAAGCAAGAAGACGGGAGAAAGGAGGAAGAAAACGGAAGAAAGAAGAAAGAAGAAGGAAGATTAAGGAAGAAGAAAGAAGAAGAGAGGTGAAAGAAGGTGGAAAGAAGAGGGAAGAAGAAAAAAAGGAAGAAGGAAGAATAAAGAAGGAAGAAAGTAGAAGGAAGAAGAGAGAAGGAAGAAAGAACGAAGAAGGAAGAATGAAAAAGAAAGAAGAAAGATGGAAGAAGAAAGAAAGAATAAGAAAGGAAGAAGACGGGAGAAAGAAAGAAGAAAACGGAAGAAAGAAGAAGAAAGAAAGAAGAAGGAGTAAGAAAGAAGGAAGAAAAAAAAGGAAGAAGGAAGAAGGTAGAAGGAAGAAGGAAGAAGGAAGAAGGTAGAAGGAAGAAGGAAGAAGGAAGAACGAAGAAAGAAGAAGAAAGAAGGAAGTAGGGAGGAGGAAGAAGGAAGAAGGAAGAAGGAAGAAGGAAGAAGAAAGAAGGAAGAAAGAAGGAGGAAGAAGGAAGAGAGAAGGAAGAAGGAAGAAATAAGGAGGAAAAAAATGGAAGAAGGTAGAAGGATGATGGAAGAAGGAAGATAGAGGAAGGAAGAAGGAAGAAAAAAGAAGGAAGAAGGAAGCACGAAGAATGAAGAAGGAAGATGGAAGAAGGAAGACGGAAGAAGGAAGAAGGAAAAAGGAAGAAGAAAATAGGAAGAAGGAAGAAGGAAGAAGGAAGAAGGTAGAAAGAAAGAAGGAAGAAAGAAGGAAGAAAGAAGAAGTAAGAAGAATAAAGAAGAATAAAGAAGGAATGAAGAATAAGGAAGAAGGAAGAAGTTGGAAGGGAGAAAAAAAATGAAGAAGAAAGGGGGAATAATCTAGAAGGAAGAAGGAAAAAGAAAAAAAAGAAGCAAAAAGGAAGACAGAAAAAGAAAGAAGAATAAGAGGGAAGAAAGAAAGAAGAAGGAAGCAAGAAGAAAGGAGAAAGAAGAAAGAAAAAAGATGAAGAAAGTAGAAAGAAGAAGAGTGGGAAAAACAAGAAAAAAGAAGGAAGAAGAAGAATGAAAGAAGAAAGAAGGAAGAGGAATGCAGAAATAAGAAGAAAGAAGGGAGAAGACAAAAATAGCACAGAAGAAGGAAATAGGAAGGAGCAAGAAGGAAGAGCGAAAAAGAAAAAAAGGAAGAAGAGGAGAGATAAAATAAGGAAGAAGCAAGAAGAAAGTCTTTCATGTGCAGCACAGGCCACTCCGGCCTTAGTCTGATGATAAATAAATAAAGAAGAAAGAAGGAAGAAGGGGTAAGGTGAAGAAAGCACTCCTCATTTTTAAATTTATGCTTCTTTTTGCTAATTCGGCCTAATGGCCATTCGGCCTAATGACCGTTCGGCCTAATGACCATTCGGCCTAATGACCTTCGGCCAAATGGCCTTCAGCCTAACGGCCTTCGGCCTAATGGCATGACACCGGATGAACCTAATTTGAATTGAAAAGCCACGCAGAACAGCTAAAATTTTAGGAGCGCATTATATCCCGTTACCTTTCAAGTCCGTTTGTCAAACGTTTGTTATTGACAAACGCTCTATATTGTCGAATAGAGCTCCTTATTGTTCACCTTACGCACTAACACAAATTTTTCTTCCCTGCATCTTCAATAGTAGATGTTAAAATAACATTCCTTCCCTTCTTCCGTGATTGTAAGGACGTGGCGAGGTATACAACTGCTACTGTATAGGAAAAGGTACTAATCCCAAATACCAATTTGCGACAATATACAGTAGATTGTACAATTGAGCATTGTATAGCCACCCACGATTTTTACAATCACATATGCTATGCTAAATTAAAGGAACTGACGTTCTTTAAAGTACATCATGGAGGAAAGAGCTTTGAAAATCGTGACAAATTATTTAAAAATTCCTGACGGTTGGGACAATAAACTCTAAAGTGGAAATTCTGTTGTGTAAAATGCGGCCATTCCGGACTACATGCACGCAAAAAAGCGTTCAAGAATTCGTAAACTAGCAAGATCGCGGTGTATTTTGATTGAGTCACGGATTCTGGAACAACAAACTGAAGTTCCCGAATCCGTGACTCAAATCACGGTGTTTTTTGTTGCTTCACGAATTAGGGAACGTTTTGTTATGTGTTTTCTGAATGAAACGAGCAAATTTATCCTAAATCTACATCATCCTTACTCTTATCCCTACCCCAAGTCATTAGAGCAAAAGGGTCCTACAGAATTTAGTCATCTGAACGATTACAGTAACAGTCAAAAAATAGTAATAATCCGATCCACAATTTTCAAATATTTTTTTGATTATGAAATTTTGAGACTTATCACAATAGTAATAGCAACCGGTTCCTTGGCAAGGACCAATCCGGCCAACCGCACGCTACGGTGCTGATGATGCTTAATTAAAATGCAGAAAATCTTGATCATATTATGATTATGATTGCTCTGTTGCCGGAAAACTCAAGGCGGCAAATTAGTTATTAGCTAGCAGCTTTTGTACCTACTACCTGATCTCATACTGTTATGCACGGACAGTGCGTGGAAGCGCGAGGAGGCGCGTGGTATATTGTCGGTTGGTATCATAAGTCCTATAGACTCGCTGTCTCGCATAATCGTTAGATGTTTTATCCAAATGTGTAAAATTTTTAGATTTCCACACCTTCCTGTCTATTATTTTGATACTTTTTTTCAAACATAATATAAGCCTAGTGTTGTTACCGTTGAGTGACGCAAAACATTGTTATGCTTGAAACCGGAAATAGTTACGAGAGGAATGAGGATTGGCAAAATATCTTGTGAAATGACAATTGAGGCTTACCCAGAAAACCTTGTGGCACCAACCCTGAATGTAGGCACAAGCTATGAATAAAACTCCACTATGACTTCCCTTCGTTTTGCTATCAACCGTCCTTGAAGCTTATCTATAGTCCTATTTCTAGCAACCGAAAATTGCCATTTGCACATACACATGTTACCAGCTACTTATCCCATGCTCAGTATGTATCCTGCAAGCAGCCAACAGGGAATTCATATTCGTTGCTCCTGTTCTCCATTATCTCCCATTTGCCACAAAAGCCACGTCGCGTCGCTTGCCGTTTCTTCCCCCGCGTGGCATAGCCATTCAGATCCGGGATGCATCCCACAGCATCCAACCGTTATGTGCAGCCCTTCTACCGCCGCCCGTTGGAGAGCTCCCACTCGTAGCAGTCAGTGTAGCTGCTGGTTGCGATTGTGTGACTCTTTTGCTGACTTGTCTTGTGCTTGTAATTGACAAGCTGCAGTCACGTGGATGTGGTTCATGTGAATGGTTGCCGCCGAAAAGAACGTATAACTACTGAGGGCACCCATTAGTGGAAGAGTAGTCGCTAAATCCCTTTCGGCTCTTGGCGGCTCACTCCATGCCAGGGGCTCGGTCATTAGCGTGGCTGGGGTGGGCCCCATCAAGTCACATAAAAGAATGCATCCGACCCATAGGGATTACGTTTGTACCCTGACATATTTTTACATCACGAGTGAAAACGAGTTGGCTTGATCTGCTAATATGGTAGCCAATATGATATTGGATTAGTGGCTAGGTCGCACAGCTTCATACGAAAAACTTCACATGCTAGCTACGCCAATGGGCTCGACCATTGCTGGAAATTTTTTACACCCATTTATTGACTTGGGTAGGTATATCTGGTGTGTTCATTCGGCGATAGGAAGATACGAGAACTATCAGAGCAGAATGGAATGGATATGAAGGAAAGCGAAGAATGAAAATGGGTACAATTTTATGATATTTGTATTTCCAGTCCACCGAGCATTTTTCTCGAGCGGAGAAGCTTCGTTCATACATTCAATGTGGAAACCATCGCTCGGCAGTCGGTTCGGTCGTTCATCCAAAGCCCTAATGGCTACAAAACGGACAGAACGTGAGGGTTTCGAAGCACGTGCATCAGGTTCGCTAACTGCCCATTGGGGATGATCCCCTCTGTACTCTTTTTTTTCTGTGTCATCTGCTCGGCTGGTGCTGCTGCTACTACTGGGCAAACAATGAAGTCAAAGTGTTTCAACTTTCTGTATTGTCGTCCAGCGGAATCGTGTGGAAATGGAACTATCGGAGAGCGGATGCATGTTAGTTAGCTGGTAAATATTTGCCGCCCCGGCGAACGAAGTGGATTGCACATGGCAGCATATTTGTTCACAGAACTAATGTGGAGTCAGGTTGAGTTCTAAAATTAATAAACTTTCTTGTTTTGATGAACCTATCGACACAGAGAATTGAGTTTTACATTCAATTTTCCCTTTTCGATCTTTCAGAAAATTCCATATTGAGCAGCCATACCTCAGTTAAAGGAATGTGTACCTTAGAATGGAAAATAGTTTATTGTCTTTCTCGTACAATGAAGTATTACTGAAAGGCTATCATCTCCCTCCAAAAAACGAACATTCATAGAAGGCTATTTCACCAAAGATTTTTTCATCGGAGTAGAAAAGATCGACCGTCGATCGATATGACTCATAGTAGCAATGTTGGCAGTCTTCTTGTACTCATCACTGAGGTGATCATCACTTAAGGCAATGGTACCGCCAACATGGACAGATGTACGACGCTCCTCAAAATATGTCACTGTTAATTTAGCCACAATCATCAGTCAAATTACGATGATTTGAAATTGTATAATCCACACAACGATAAATAAAATCCACTCACCTAGAATGCTGAGTTTGTTGCCTTGGTTTGTGGTGGCCAGCTGGATGCGCCCTCGCCTCTCGGTGTGGTCACAGCCGCACAAGTTCGGCACGCTCTCCTCGCACCGCTTGTGTACGTTCATATCACATGCTGCTCGGGTCACGTTCATTCAACGCCCGAATTGGACCACGTTTCATCCGTGTTACGTGTTGTCGCGGTTGTGCAGTGAGCGTTTCAGTTCATTTCGGTTGAAATATTCAAAGAAAAAGAAGATTAGAGAAAAAACAAAGCCAGCTTTGAGTCAACGAAGGAAACACATCGAGCAGGAAGAAGTGGATGGAGTATGAGAGTACGATGGATAGAAAACTAAAGTTTGAGATTTTTTTTTACAAATGTAGAAGATTGAATAATGAATTATGCAATACATGTTTATATTTTGCTGTTTATTGATACAAGTTTAGGAATCAAAATACGTTGCAAGGATATTTTATTTAAGAGCCACAAGAATGGGTTTTATAAGTGACAAAATAGTTATATGTGTTTACTATTTATTTACAAGGGACACAATCAACATCTTCAACTCGGATCATTATACTGTTGGGAGAAAAATACGAGCAACAAAAGTGCGGAAGGATGTGCGTCATATTAATCTTATTACTAACAGCAAACACGAGATACACACAACACTGAAATAGTGAAAGCTATCCTTTTTTATAATCAAGGCATGCCAAGAGGATTTCCACCTTCGAGAATATCCCATCCAAGACACCATTGCTGAAGACGAGTTATCAAGAAGGAGAACCACGCGGCGGAAAAACACGGTAAGTGAAAACAGGATGCCGTGAAATCGAGAGAATGTTAGGGTTTCGGTCGGTGAAATGCTTTCGCTGGCTGTGAAGAAATTTTAATGGAATATATGCATAAAAAGTGCTACTACTTGAAGCTCACTCTGTCGCGGTGGATCACTCCTGAAAAGCACGAAACTGTGGTAAATCTTAAAATAGGATCTGAGTGGTAAGCTCCCCACAGCACGGCTGCATAATGTAGTAGGATTCCCAAGTAAGCAGCCCTTCCGTACTGATTCAAGGAATGTGGACGAGCTGCAAAACTGTTTACCTATTTAATTCATTATAAGGCTACTTGTATTGAAAGTAACCGTAGGAGGGTTTCGCGGTTTTGGAGGTTCTACATAATAATGCAGTCATTAATGAACTTGAATAGCATTGTCGCTAGTCTATTTGATGAACCAAACTACCCCTGAATATAGAGATCTCGTTTGTCCATTAGATAATATGTAATTTTGATAATCGATTAATTTTGTCCGCCATAAAAATAAAGACAGTTTCGAGCGAGGTGATTCGAATGAGATGATAATGCCAACTCTCGAAGTCCATATCTCCGTTGAGTATCTTTCCCTTGCATAGCGTAATGCTACGTACACACCAGTCAAGCAGTTCGACGAACATTGACTCCACCCCCAAGAAAACGCTTCGGTTGCTGCTTTGTTGGAACGTGTGTGAAGTTGTTCGAACAACCATTTGACAGTTGGCGGCTCGGTTGGAAAAAATCAAAACGGTTTGATTTTGGTTTGAGTTGTCGGGGGTGGAGTCAAGGTTCGCCGAACATGTTTGAGCATTTGTAGTGAAGTTGCACAAACCCCCATATATTTTTTGATGGTTGGTGCTCGAGTTGGCACTTCGGTCGTTCGTGTGTGATATTGTTGGTCGAATAAATTGATTGTTCGTGTCGGTGTTGATAAAAATTGATGAATGTTTGAATAAACGGGAGGTGGAGTCAATGTTGGTCGAACTGCTTGACCGTGTGTACGTTCCATAATAATAATAACAGTAATAGTAAAGATCATTACGGTAAAGTACAGGAAGGAACACGTACGCAGCACTCACTCAGACAGACAATCCTTGAATCTGGTTGGGTACCTTAAGGTCACTCCTGACGGAATCCAAGTTTCAAATTGCTCGCGTTTTCGGGGGCACACCACTCGATACGGAAGCAACGCACAACTGTCATTTTTATTATTTCACGCATGCTGCGACGCAGCAAAGCTAAGTCAACAAAAATGACAGTTGTGCGCCGCCTCCGTATCGAGTGGTGTGCCCCCGAAAACGCGAGCACTTTGAAACTTGGATTCCGTCAGGAGTGACCTTAATACAGCACCTGCCACCGCCTGCTGGGATGAGACAAATTTTACAAACTGTGTGGCTCTGGCAAAATATGATGTGGGGCAGATTGCTCAAAATGGTTCACACGGTGGTTGAAATATTGTCCACAAAAACTACACTTCATTAGTTCAATTTTTGTTTTGATAGCTTCACTTGGACAAAAATTTCTAACCAACCAACGTAGGGTTAAGTGAATTGAACGGTTTTTAATTCTAGTAAAATTACATTTAGCGCCATCTCCCCCTTCGAGTAGGTGGGGTAACGCCCTTCTTTAAAATGCGGAAGGTTCGCCAGTGAAGAGTGTAATTCCAGCATTTGCCATCCCCGAGATAGGTCGACCCTAAAATTGGATAACTTTGACTAACTCCGGGTGTAGGGAAGTAGACAAGCGAGGAGAAAGCAACGAAAAGATAATATTTTGTCCACCGGGCTTGTCAAGTGAATACAATCCGGATGGTTTATTAACTAACGATTGTTTGTTCTCTCGACAGGGGGTTCTGGCTTTAAAAAAAAAAGGGATTAGAAAAGGGATAAGGCTTAAAATGATATCGCTTCAAATTGATTGGCTTTATTGGCAATCTTATTAATAATCAAATTAAATATAAAAAGAACGTCGGAAGGTATTGGATTACGTTTCTCGTTTCAAATTTCGATTGAATTATATTGAAATGCGCTTATTCATCAACTTGCGCTTTTTAATAGTCATTTGAGACGTAGAAATCATTGGAAATCAAGCTCCTGAGTTTCTACAAAAAATCTAATGAATTTAAAATAAGCTTATAAATTTTCTCTGAAAACACTTCTGAATTTCCATAAATAAATAGGGGGAATGACGGCTTTGGCAGGTTTTGTTCTATTATTGGCATGGGGTTTTTTATGACTGACTATGCTCAAATTTGGCCTAAACATTCTTTGCATATCAAAAAATATTGTGGCCAAATTTCATAAATTTGGTCGAAAAAAACCCCCCTGACAATAATAGAACAAAACCTGCCAAAGCCGTCTTTCCCCCTACATCAAATTTCTCGGAAAATTCAGTAAAATTTGTACATGATTTATTTTAATTTTCGAAACAGCAAAAAAAATCCAAATAAAAATTTAAAATTGAATTTTCTAGTACAGTCGGGATTCGCTGGTTGGGATCTTAATACTTGGGTCACTTTTTAGTTGGGCCTCCGCTGGTTGGGCCATGGCCCAACTAAAAAGCAACCGTACGTCAAAATTCAATGTAAACACGGAAAACGGAATTGGGCGACACTGGACGTCATTTGTGATGTTCAAGTCGAAATACACGTTTTCAAATGGCTGTCAGTTGGCCCAACTAAAAAACCGAATTCGTTAGTTGGGCCGAGGTCGTGGCCCAACCAGCGAATCGCGACTGTATAAAAGTCGCGAGATCCGAATTAATGCTTAGTGCGGCCGGTTAGTAAATAAATTAGTGCCAAATTGGACGCGTTCGTATTAAGACGCAAAATAGTCGCGGAATTCGTGTTTGTGCTTTGTGCGATCGGTGAGTATATAAAGAGTGCGTGCTTGTGTTTTCGAGAAGTACGCAGAACGATCGCGTGATCAGCCGAACTTATTTTATTCTGCTTTATGCAGTCGGTGAATTATTTAACTAGTACGACGTAACTAAGTACGTGTTTGTATTTCGCAAGGTGCGCAAAATGATCACGCGATCATTCGAAATAATTCGTTTTGCTTCGTGCGGTCGTTAAATTATTTAATTAGTGCGCTTTTGATCTTTCTTCAGGTTAAACCACGGATATAATTGTTTATCTTCGGTATGTACATAAGGGGCCGTACACATATTATGTAAGCACTTGTGGGAGGAGGGGGATCTGTCATTTTCTTACGCACCATATGAATTAAAAATCATTTGTATGAAATGATCTCATGGGGGGAGGTGAGGGGTCGAAAAACCCAGGAAAATTGTTTACGTAATATGTGTACGACCCCTAAGTAGGATATTTTTAATGCGCATAATTATATCCCATCCCATACATCGCATCGTCAAGACAATCGTGGAGACGCAGAGGTATACTCGGACTCTAGTAGCAACGAAAGCCAAAATCATTCCCTTCCTTTATGACTCTTAGGACGTGACTGATGCCATTTTTGCCAGAAAATATGTGAGCTTCCGGAACGTGTACATTGAGAATGGATGGCTATCCCCAACTTCCATTCATTTGGTTCTCTGTATAATTGCTAGTCAAGTTCTAGTCAATAACGGAGTAGCAACTACGAACTGTACGGTCATAATACTCATGTTCATGCTCATGTAAAAGTTAGGGGTCGTTCAAAAATGATGTCCACAGTTTAAGGGGGGAGGGGTCAAGGTTATGTGACAGTATGTACACTCAGTATACAAAAAAGCGTGACAGACGGGGGAGGGGGGATTCTAAAAATCTCAAAAAGTAGTGGACGTCATATTTGAATCACCCCTTATCGTAATCTTTGCGATTTTTTTGGAATATTCACAAAAATTCTTAAGAATTCTTAGATTTGCAAAAAAAAAATGAATTTCGGAAGAAGATTCTTCCTAATTTCCAAAGCAATTTATTGTTCCTGATTTTCACTTAACTGCTGGATCAATCTTAGACCCTTTGAGTTTTCTTTCATCATTTCTTGGCAATTGAGAGAGTAGCTTTCCCTGTTGATTGTTGAAAAGTTTGGCTACGGAGAATCCCCTAGGACCAAACAAAAATAACGATTGCTAGAGTGTTGACAGTTAGGCTATCAACTTGCATAGCGACTAATTCTTTGTTTGGAGTTTTTCTGATGCTGTAGATCAGCGGTTCTCAACCTTTTCCTTCAGTGGTACCCCTTCAGACGTTTGCATAGCTTGAGACGCCCTGGATTTTTTTGAAAATTTATCTGGAGACATGTAAAAGCAATAATTTCGTATTCGATTCTCACGTGGCTTTTATCAAACCGATTGAATTTTCAAAAAATAAGTTTGGTCTTAGAATTCACGCACTTCGACTTCGCTATTTTAAACTTTGCTAACACTAGTAATTGTCATATTAAATTGAGTTAACTTCAAACTGCTTAGGTTTAATTATAACACGATTATTTAATTTATTCAGACTAAGGCCGAAGTGGCCTGTGCGGTAAATAAGAGTCTTCTCCATTCGGCTCGGTCCATGGCTACACGTCGCCAACCACGCAGTCTACGGAGAGTCCGCAAGTCATCTTCCACCTGATCGATCCACCTTGCCCGCTGCGCACCTCGCATTCTTGTTCCCGTCCGATCGTTGTCGAGAACCATTTTCACCGGATTACTGTCCGACATTCTGGCTACGTGTCTGGCCCGTCGCAGTCGACCAATTTTCGCGGTGTGAACGACGGGTGGTTCTCCCAACTGCTGATACAACTCGTGGTTCATCCGCCTCATCCGCGTACCGTCCGCCATCTGCACCCCACCATAGATGGTACGCAGCACTTTCCTTTCGAAAACTCCAAGTGCGCGTTGGTCCTCCACGAGCATCGTCCAGGTCTCGTGTCCGTAGAGGACTACCGGTCTAATGAGCGTTTTGTAGATTGTCAGTTTGGTACAGCGGCGAACTCTATTCGATCGGAGCGTCTTGCAGAGTCCAAAGTATGTACGATTTCCTGCCACTATGCGTCTCCGAATTTCTCTGCTGGTATCATTTTCGGCAGTCACCAGTGAGCCCAAGAACACAAATTCTTCTACCACCTCGATTTCGTCACCACCGATGCAAACTCGCGGTGGGTGGCTCACATTGTCTTCTCTTGAACCTCTTCCTATCATGTACTTTGACTTCGACGTGTTAATGACTAGTCCGATCCACTTGGCTTTCATCTTCAGTCTGATGTAGGCTTCCTCCATCTTCTCAAAGTTACGTGCCATAATATCTATGTCGTCGGCGAAGCCAAATAGCTGGACGGAATTATTGAAAATTGTACCACTCGTGTTAATCCCTGCTCTTCGTATTACCCCTTCCGAAGCGATGTTGAATAGCAGACACGAAAGACCATCACCTTGCCGCAACCCTCTGCGCGTTTCGAAGGGAATCGAGAATGGCCCTGAAACTTGAACTACGCACATCACCCGATCCATCGTCGCTTTGATCAACCGAGTCAGTTTATCCGGAAAACCGTGTTCGTGCATTAGCTGCCATAGCTGGTCCCGATCGATTGTATCATATGCGGCTTTGAAGTCGATGAATAGATGATGTGTGGGCACGTTGTATTCGTGGCATTTCTGCAGTACTTGGCGAATGGCGAACACCTGGTCCGTGGTGGAGCGTTCGCCCATAAAACCCGCCTGGTACTGCCCCACGAACTCCCTTGCAATTGGTGCTAGACGACGGCATAAAATTTGGGAGAGTATATTCCTGCGGCAAAACTTCCTCCTCCCAAATCTTGGTAATGACCCAGTGCAGCGCTCTAGCCAGTGCCTCACCACCGTGTTTAAATAGCTCTCCTGGTAGTTGGTCGACCCCAGGGGCTTTGTTGTTCATCAGCCGGCCAATCTCCTCCTGGATTTCCTGGAGATCCAGAGCCGGTAGAATTATGTCCTGCGCGCGTTCCCCCAGGTCCATCACCATACCTCCATCTTCGTCTGCCACATGGCCGTTCAGGTGCTCTTCATAGTGCTGTCGCCAGCTCTGGATTATCTCATACTCGTTCGTAAGAAGGTTCCCGTTTATATCCTTACACATATCAGGATGTGGCATGTGGCCCTCAAGCTAATTGTTCAACTTCTCATAGAACTTTCGTGTGTTATTAGCGTGGTATAGTTGCTCCGTCTCTTCACGGTCTCGATCTTCCTGCTCACGCTTTTTCCTCCGGTAAATCGAGTTTTGTCTGTTCCGCGCCTGTTTATATCGTGCCTCGTTCGCCCTCGTGCGGTGTTGCAACAATCTCGCCCATGCTGCATTCTTCTCTTCTACTAACTGCTCACATTCGCCGTCATACCAGTCGTTTCTCTGATCAGGGGGCACCGTGCCAAGTGCAGCGGTTGCGGTGCTACCAATGGCGGATCGAATATTTCTCCAGCCATCTTCAAGAGACGCTGTGCCTAGCTGCTCATCCGTTGGGAGTGCCACTTCCAGCTGCTGCACGTATTCTTGGGCTAATATACCGTCTTGTAGCCGCCCAATGTTAAGCCGCGGCGTCCGACTTCGACGCGTGTTGTACACCGTCGAGAGTTTTGAGTGCAGGCATACTGCAACGAGGTAGTGGTCAGATTCAATACTCGCACTGCGGTAAGTGCGTACGTTCGTGTTGTCGGAGAAGAATGTACCGTCGGTTAGAACGTGGTCAATTTGGCTTTCCTTTTCTTGGTTGGGTGATCTCCATGTGGATATTTTTTCAGGGAAAGAAGGTGCTTCGGACTACTATTCCGTGGGAGGCTGCGAAGTTTATGCATCGTTGGCAGGGAATCAATATTCGAGTAACGCCTAACAATATACCATTTGTCGTCAACAGAGTTTGTTACTGACGCACCTTGCAACAAGCCTTTATCAGAACCCAAACACAATATGACAAAAATCATTTGCCTTGCATGCTCTGATATTTCCGAGAATACGATGCTAATTCTGTAATCATAGTTAGATTCTCGAATATTTCTATAAAAGCAGAAACTATGATACCATAGAATCGAAATTTGCTGTAGAGATAATGCAAAATAGCGGAATGAAAAGTTAGCAACAAAATTGTCTTCTTTTTTGTTGCTGACAAAAAATTTCGGATCTTTGTCATTATTATCTCCAACAAAAACAAAGCTTTGTCGTTGGTTCTCTTTTGTCGCTTGTTTCGCAAGCGAATTCGAGAAAAATTGATTCCCTGATCGTTGGCCGTTGTCATTCGTGTGCAGACTATCCGGTCCGATGACCGGTCTATACATTTCCTCCCTTCCTACCTGTGCGTTCATGTCACCGATGACGATTTTGACGTCCCGCAGTGGGCATCCATCGTATGTCGGCTCCAGCTGTGCGTAGAACGCTTCTTTCTCGTCGTCGGGTCTCCCTCAGTGTAGGCAGCCCAAGCAGCACGCGCAACATCTTTCAAATAGGTGTTTCTCCTAATAAATTGCATTGAAGACACTGGCAATACATCGAGTCACATTACAGCCACTTTCCAGTTTTAGAAAATCACAATGTTTCATTTCCGTTTAAGTGGCGTCGCAATATTTTACCCATCTGACTTCTTGGGTGCTTTAAAACTCGATGTGTTTCATATCAGAAACAAAACAGATAAGTTGCAGAATTAATAACACTTCGGTTCATTGCTGTTACGACAATGTTTCTGATATGTTGCAAAACACTTTGAGCTCAGCTGAGCAGTATTTTATTTTTGACAGTCCCCTGCATGTTCCGAATAAGGTACAATGAAGTTACAAATGACTTTGTTGTTTATGTAGTGCACTTGTAGCAGAATCTCCAAATAGAATTGTTGGTGTGATGGTTATAGTAGCAGGTTGCAAATCTCAAGGTCCATGGTTCGATTCCCGGTTGGTTTTTGTGTTTTTATTTTCATTGTAGCCGCAAGGCTCGTCAGACCTTTAGTAAGTCACACCACAGTTGTTGTTACTCACTGAGAAACAAGAGGTGTTGCTTGGGAGTGCACGTTGATGATGCTGTAGTTGAAGAAACGGCCTTTAATCCTCAGCTTGCACATCCTTGCGTCGATTGACTGCCACCTAATCACGCGTTGGCGCATCTTACCCAGCACTATGAAGCCGGTTCCCAGCTCGTTGGTGGTGCCACAGCTTTGGTAGAACACACTCAGTTCTGTTCGGCATATTTTGATTCTTTTGCCGAGATCCGCACAGCCGAGTGCTCGGTTAGTGACTTTCTGCTGATATCTCAGCTGAAAGATTAGTTTGTTTACTGCGGCACTCAAAGGAGCCACCCGAAACATACGTTCATTCAGCCGATATTCCAGCAAACGAACTTAAACCGAGATTTGCACAGCCGAGATCGGTGGAAAAATTTAAGTGTGAAGGTAGCCGCTCGATGCCCGCTTTTCCACACTTTCTGTTCTGTCCAGCAAATCTCCTGCAGCGCCACGACGTCGAAGTTGCGGGGATGTAATTCATCGTAGATCATCCTGTCGCAATTATAACACGAATGTATTACGAATACAAAACAAAATTTTAAACACTAGGGGAGGTTGGGGGCACCGTTCGATTATGGGCCTCCTTTCAAGAGGCTCGGAAGCCTCCTTTCAAGAGGCTCGTAAGCCTCGTTTCAAGAGGCTCGGAAGCCTCCTTTCAAGAGGCTCGGAAGCATCCTTTCAAGAGGCTCGGAAGCCTCCTTTCAAGAGGCTCGGAAGCCTCCTTTCAAGAGGCTCGGAAGCCTCCTTTCAAGAGGCTCGGAAGCCTCCTTTCAAGAGGCTCGGAAGCCTCCTTTCAACATGCAAAAAAGCCTCCTTTCAAGAGGCCTCAGAAGCCTCCTTTCAAGAGGCTCAGAAGCCTCCTTTCAAGAGGCTCAGAAGCCTCCTTCAAGAGGCTCAGAAGCCTCCTTTCAAGAGGCTCAGAAGCATCCTTTCAAGAGGCTCAGAAGCCTCCTTTCAAGAGGCCTCGAAGCCTCCTTTCAAGAGGCTCCAGCATCCTTTCAAAAGGCTCAGAAGCTTCCTTTCAAAAGGCTCAGAAGCCTCCTTTCAAGAGGCTCAAAAACCTCCTTATAGGCTCAGAAGCCTCCATTCAAGAGGCTCAGAAGCCTCCTTTCAAGAGTTTCAGAAGCCTTCTTTCAAGAGGCTCAGAAGCCTCCTTTCAAGAGGCCTGGAAGCCTCCTTTCAAGAGGCCTTGAAACCTCCTTTCAAGAGGCCTCAAAGCCTCTTTTCAAGGGGCCTCAGAAGCCTTCTTTCAAGAGGCCTCGGAAGCCTCCTTTCAAGAGGCTCAGAAGCCTCCTTCAAGAGGCTCAAGCCTCCTTTCAAGAGGCTCAGAAGCCTCCTTTCAAGAGGCCTCAAGCCTCCTTTCAAGAGGCTCGGAAGCCTCCTTTCAAGAGGCTCGGAAGCCTCCTTTCAAGAGGCTCGGAAGCCTCCTTTCAAGAGGCTCGGAAGCCTCCTTTCAAGAGGCTCGGAAGCCTCCTTTCAAGAGGCTCGGAAGCCTCCTTTCAAGAGGCTCGGAAGCCTCGGAAGCCTGTCATACTGACAACCGTCATTTGTTTGCTATAATAACATGATGTTTTATGCTCAATATCAAACCGGATGGGTGTCTCTATTAGATACAAATCATTTTTTTGTACAAGACACGAAAGTTTGTTTTGCCTTTTTCAAAGTTTCATAAATTAAAGTGATTTAATTCAAAAAGTGAGTTTTAATTCGAATTTATACAGTAAATTTAATCTATTTTGAGGCTCAATGATGGTTGGCATCAAAATTTTATCGCGATTTTTTTTTCTTCACGTTCCAAAAAGGCTGCGAAATTCGGTTATGGGCACCCTCATTTTATTGATAAATCATTCAATATCGTTTTGGTTGTCCCTTAACTTATTTTTAGTAACGTTTTTATGCTGTTTTTATAATTATTTAGACATAATTGATTGAAATAATGAGTTTATTTCATATTTTTGTTCTTTGGGCATGTCTAGTTATTTTGCACACACTTTTTGTAACAAAGCATTGACCGATTTGCTTACAATAAGTTGAATTTGACAGGGAACCCTGTCCCATTGTTTCCTTTTGAAAATTGGTAAGATCGGACTATAGGAGGAAAAATCATGACCAAAATATGATTTTTTGTAATGCACGAGAAAGACACTATTACCGCTAGAGTGATTAATCAAGATTTTTTTGACTGTGATGCATACCAATAAAACGTAAATCAATGAAAAGTTGAAACCCAAAGTGCTATTTTATTATTATATGTCTCATGTGATTTTTTTTTTTTTTTCAAACTTCCTGCTTAATGCACTGAGTAAGGCGTCATCACGGCTAGGTGGATTGATTTGAGTTTTTAGTGTCTCCTGGTCAAAATTTATGTTTATTATCTCTACTGAAAATAATTAAACCCGTATTTTTTTTGTTTCGCTCTTGGGGTGGCCATTTTCAAAATAGGGTGGCCCAAAAAAAATTTCATGTCTTCATTTTTCACATTTGAACTAATTTGGCAATCTTGTTGCACGAATGAAAAGATTTGAAGAGTTTAGAAACAGAGAGGTGCAAGTGACATTTTGGTCAAAATTGAGTTGTCCACAGGAAAAAATACTTTGGTTTAAAGCTTTGCTGCAAACTTTGCACCAGTTTTTCTCGAAACTAACTTTTTGTCACTTACACCCCTTTACGTTTGACCCCCTCATTTTCAATTATAGATTTAAAAAAAATATTTTTTTTAAGAGAATAGTATGCTTTCAGATGTTTAATTAATCAAAATATCTGATTTTTATATATTCAACCTTTTGGACGACCACAACGCCTATGTTTTTCCTTTTTTAATTAAAAATTTAAGCGTTTCTACACATACCGTAAAAAATGGAAAGGTTCAACAAGCAGCTGAAAAATTCCGAAGCCATTAATTAAAGGAAAAAAAACGCATTAATGTTTAGTCTGAACGATGTAAATATGTAAAAGATTGTAAATGAAAAAAAAAACAGAATTTTCCAAAAGAAAACCTGATTAAAAAAAAAAAATTAAAAAAAAAACATTATAATTTTACGAATTTTTCACATTTTTACTTTATTTTATTTTTTTTTATAACATTATTTTTCCGTAGTTCAGAGAAAACACACGAGAGAAAGTAAATTTCATTAGCTTCCCAATGGAGATAGTAGTTTTGAGCTATGTAGCATAAATTCAGAGTTATGATCAATTTAAGGCACTCCAGTAACATTTAGGTTTTATAATGGTTTTATGGAAGTCTTGTAGAGCAAATAATGATTTTCAAGACCATTATAAAACTAAAAATGTTACTTGGGCCGTTATGTCCGAAAACAGGAAAAATACTATAACTCAGTAGTCTTTGAGATTTGAACATATGCGTAGAGCATTTTTTTTAGCAAACATGATAATCTATCAGCCCCCAAAATATTTGTAACGAGGAACCGAACACCCTGTATAAGCAAAAAAAAAACGAGAATTTAAATTTAAAAATGTAGCTTAAAAACCTTTCAAATTTTTTTCACTGTTTGTAGATTTTTATTTGAAAAAATTAAATAAAAATATAGTCGCATTAAGCATTATAAATCGAAAATATACCTTAAACGACGTTTTTTTCTAAAATCCCTAACTAAAAAACTTTAAATTCGCGCAAAAATATAGCAAATTGGTTCAAAAAGTTCTGAAGGTTTGAACATTTCATTTTTCGGAAAGTGCTGTTTTTTGATCACCCTATTCCGAAAATAGCCACTTTTAAAGCGAAACAACAAAAAAATACGTGTATAATTATTTTCGATGGAGATCATTCATAGAAATTTTGAACAGTATTAGAGAACTTGTTTTTCGACTCTACTTCTATTTTATATGGAATCGTGGATTTATTATGCGATTTAGCGTAATGGCGTCTTCTAGACATTTCATCAGTAGGTTAATGCGCTTCTTTGAAAGCATTCAGCTTAATGATCAATTCCCCTAAAAGTGAGATGAAATATGTAGGGGAACGGTTTGGCACTTCATCCCATAGCTCCCATTTCCATCTCATCAAAAACAAAGCAATGAAAAGGAATTTGGTTTCTTTCTTATTTTTGTGATTTTTTTCACCAGTGAGCACGCGTGTTAGTAAAAAGAAGCGACGAGATTGGTGCTGTATTTATTTGTTTTGCGATGAGATGAATATATGTTCAGTGAGATGGAAAACGGAACAGTTCCCCTATTTTGTCACTGGTCGATCCTAGACTGCTGCAGGAACTGGTGGAGCCTTCGAATGAAGGTGGCCTCGACCAGTGATAGCTCAACCTCGGAAAAAAAATTATTTAGGTAA
Organism: Armigeres subalbatus; assembly: GCF_024139115.2. NCBI lineage: Eukaryota > Metazoa > Arthropoda > Insecta > Diptera > Culicidae > Armigeres > Armigeres subalbatus. The sequence continues at coordinate 426,964,610 of NC_085141.1, forward strand.
CTCTTTGGTTTTGAAAAAAAGACCGGTTGGATTTTGGCTGACTTGGAGAAGGAAAAAATACGAAATCGAATTGTTTTCTGCGATGTTTATTATACAAGAGGGTGGACTGTAATGAAAAAATCTTGCTTAAGGCATCTATATATATATATATATATATATATATATATATATATATATATATATATATATATATATATATATATAGTTAAATTTTTCTTCTTCCTTTTTCATCTGGATGGTGATTGGCCGCCACTCTAGGGTTGGCACGAACCAATCGGCGCACTGCTATCAACGACACCGTGACGACACGATGCGCGAACATCGCCGGCCAGCAACGCAGCTACCATGCACCACACACACTTGCACTTCGGATCTGATGTGGGCCTGATGGATGAATAAAATTTCATTTTCGCAATGTTGGTTGCGAACAGTCACAAAGCTTGGGTCATCACAAAAGTTGTCGCAAAAGTTCTCCTAAAAAACCTTGTCGAAGATACCAAGTTTGCAACTTCATTACTTTTGGAGATTTATTACTTTTTCTGACAAAAAGGTTTGAACATGTGCATTATACAAGCATACACATACAGGCATGTGGAGACGCACGGTTTATTGTTTCATCATTTTCGATAGGAGGCCTGGAGCGGAATCTGTCTCATTGTTTTCTTTTGAAAATTGAGCAGATCGCACTATGAGCTCTAAAGTTATGGTCAAAATACTATTGTTTTGATTGCACGCATTGTGCATTGAATTTGAGGGCCATTTGCGCCCAGCTACGAACAAAAACAACCTCGCCGAAGCTTGAGACCTACTGGGAAGATTTATTTCTGTTCTGCATAGCAGAAAATTGTTTTTGATTAAACATGTCTCATATTTGCTTACAACTCGACAGTTCAAATAATAAATTCAAGTTGTCGGCCACATTTCACCCTATGACTCGACAGTTTTGACAGTTATATTAAATTTGCCTAAAAAATCCATAAAAACCGTTAAAACTTTTTCATTTTTTCAAGCTATCAAGCGTATTTGAATTTTGTTTAAAATTTTTAAGAGCATGCAAAATATGGGAACGAAAATTAAAAAGATATGATCAAAAAACCATTTCAAGTGGTTGTGTCACGAGGTGGACTGATTTCGGTCCCCACGCCCAACATACATTGGAGGTGGTTGAATATCTTATATGATCAAAAATAGACTTTTTTAGCTAAAGACTAGCTTATTCAGCTAATATTATTTGTTGGGCGGTACTGATAAAGTGTCTAGAAGAAATCATTACGCTAAATCGTATAATAAGGTCTTAAAATAATACAGAATTGGGGATTTTCAATACAAACCATGGTTGTATTGAAATCTTTCGAATCTGTATATGCCAATATGTTATACAGTTCCCGTAAGGTTCTTATGCAGAACTGTATTAAAATCTGCTATCCGCTGGTTGGGTGTAAATAATCTCATAAAAAAAAACAAGATCTTAGTCACTATTCAACTAACCCTACCCAGTGCGTGCATTCATAATAGGGGAACGGTTCGGTACTTCATCTCATAGCTCCTATGTTCATCATATCAAAAACAAAGCAATGAAGATGAATTTGGTTTGTTTCCTATTTTTGTGATAAGCGACGAAATTGGAGCAGTATTTCTTTGTTTAGCGATGAGATGAATATATGTTCAGTGAAATGGAAAACGGAACGGTTCCCCTACTTAAAAACTAAAACAATCCTGATTTTTTTGTGATCTAGATATTATCAATGGAGTATAAATAAGCATTGTGCCTGCAAATTGAACTGGCGTCAAATTTATCTGTCATAAGACGAGTTTGAACAATCCCATTGAATTCCACCACTTAATTGTATCCTCGAGTCGAGTCAAGTACAAGACACTGAAGACGGCCTTACTGTTGAGGTCGAAATACGTATCTGTCAGGATACAATTAAGTGGTGGAATTCAATGGGATTGTTCAAACTCGTCTTATGACAGGTGAAAACATTCCACTAAAAAGCTCAAAATAATTTTCTTGTCAAATTTATATTATGCGGTTTGTGACGCAACAATTATCGCCTAGAACGACTCTAACGATATTTGGGTTCCTTGTGGTTGAGGCTTTAAAGTAGGTATCTTTTCGGAAAGCAACAGCTATTAAATAATGAATCATCAGCACTAGTCTGAAGCCAATATTCACATGAATCATGGTATTTCAATAACCGTGATGACGACAATATATAAAAGTCTATTTATTTTGTAATTTCCGAATGCTCATACGATTTATTACCAACATTCCACGCTTGAGCATTCGCCGCATTCTCCAAAAAGTCCAATCTATCGATATGTCCTTTTCAGAGTCGTTCATTCATCAAAAACCTCCAACCAGTTTTCTCCTTGCCTATCCTATGCAGGTTCGGCTCTCCATTGATGCTCAGATTGATTGAGTTGATGTTGACACTTGCAGCACCCATCGCCGCCGCTCGTTGTCACCATGAGAAATTTGTGGCTGTTCCGCATCGCCGCCATCACCTTGTGGTCTGCCTTCCAGGAGCGGGTGCGAGCCGAATGCTCTTGAATGGCCATAAAAAAAGATCCACTCATGGTAGTATGACGTACGCCGCGGCAATCCATCCCGGCATCGAGAGCGATGACGTAAACGCAGTAGCCGATGCCTTTTTCTGCCAAACTTCCATACACTTTTTCTCACCATGGGCGCCCATCAACTGATTATGGTGGAACGCACAGCGTATAGTCAAATATGGGCAATGGTAGTTGGATTGGTCTTTGATACAGTTCTTATTTTTTTCGAATAGTAATCAATCTATCAATACTCGTAGAGACTAGCATATCGGCACCAACCTTTGATAGATCAGAACTAAAAAATTAAGAGCCGAGGAAGACCAAATTGATCTTTTAACCGTAATTATTTTACACCAGACCTTCAGACATTTGAATACGACGTTCGGTTTTCTAATTCTAATAATAAAAACTCTCTAATTTTCCTCTGAACATTCTACCGAGTCTTAAGTTTCGAAATTTATATCAATAAATATGTAACAATATTTATCTTCTTTCGCGACTTATTGAATTATATTTAAATTGTCTCAGATTATTTCATCAAATAGTATTTAGTTAAAAACATTAATCATCGTCATGCACACACAAGTACAAACAGACAAAAAGCAACTTAATCAGAACAACACAAAAATAAGCATTTCAACATTTCCAGTTATGTGCGTCATTAAAATTTGAGCATCAGATTTTGGAATCGCATCCTAGCCTATGTTGGCCGTGACTCTGCTGTAAGATGATTGACCACGATGCAGAATATGCCGAAGAACATTCAATTAGAACCCCGGTCCGGTTCATGAAATATGAAATGGGAATTTTCTCAACATTTTGAAATATAAAAGTCGAATGTACAAATAATTAGTTGACTTGAAAAATTCTTTCGCGGAACAGCAACATCCCAATTTGGGGAAGCAATGCAAGTGAACAGAGAACGACCCACGCTCTTACAAGTGCAACAAGAGGACATCGATGAGTGGCGTATCAATGCGACAGTGATAAGTGCAGTTGTGCAGGTGCGCGGCCGGGTATGTGCATTCCATTTCGATTGTGTCGTTGTCGACCAAAAAAAATTCCCCGCCTTTCAATCATGGCAAAAGCCCACGCTGTACAACCAATCAATTTGAGCAACGAGCCGTTTCAATTGACGCCGATAATGACGATGATGATTGAGGGATGAACGTCGAATTAAAACGTTCGAAATTCTTTCACGCGTCTTTTGATGTTCGGTAGATGAGTGCGGCGTTGTATGCCCAAGTGTCAAACAGCCGGCGGCGATAAATCATAACACTCATAGCAGGCTTTACTTCAATTTATTACACCGTCGTCGTATCGTGTCGGCCGACTGGCAAAAGAGACGATGAAGAGCCTAAATTCATGCAAAGAGAATACCCGCAACTCGCACCAGAGCCGACTTTGTTTGCTTTTCATGGCGTTTTTTATTCCATGTTTTGTAGAGTGGGCCACAATAAACGATGGGGGAAAATGCTATTCAGGCAAGTAACTGCTGTAGTGGTGTGTTATGCTACAATGTGCTGAAATGCTTCACTAGTGTTACACTCGGCAATCGCAGCAGCTTGTTGATGACAGCAATGAGCAATAGCAAACGAACCCATCGTGTCGCTGTGGAAGGCTGCTGTGTGAGGTGAAAGGCTGCTGGAATGGTGAGAAAGAAAAAAAAATGGTGGGAAACGAAACGGAAAGAATCTCAACAAGCTTATTTGGTCTTCTGGTGGGTGGTTTTTGCGCTTATGAATACTGATATGACTATGGCTGGGAATATCTACACTATTGATGTGTCGGCTTTGCAGGTCATGTGTCTAAATAGAAACGATTTGTAGTGGATTCCGTTCTGGTGTTGACGGGTTTCAAGTCATTGCTTGGAATGCAGGATATGGTTCGATAAATCGAATTGAATCGGAAGATAAATAGAAAGCGTTGATGCACATCATTGGTTGAATACGTGATTGTAATTTTTTTTTTGGAAAATAAGTAAGATGGCAGAGAATCCTAAATTCCATACTTATGTAAAAGAAAATGGTACAAAATGAAATAACTAAATAGGATTTGCAGATGCGTGGACCAATTTTGTTGATACATTTGATAAACCTGCAAAACAATTTTCAAAATCTGGAAAAATTTGCTTAATCCTGAATTGAATTTCCTTCAATCTTGGGAATGAATAGGCTAATGATTACAAACGATATGATGAATCGCGAAACAGGATTTGATGTATATCTGCTAAGGATTATTAAATAAAAATACAAAATTTATAAAAAAATAGCACTGGGTTTGCTAAACCCTACACAGGAAATTCTTAATCCTGGCAATAAATATGCTCCATCCTTGCATACGATTTGCCATTTTTTTCAAATCGAGTTCTGGTACAGAATTTGTTCAATTCATGGATTTGCGAAAAAAAAAGAACAGTATTTGTTGAATCCTGGAGAAAGATTTGCTATATCCTGGAGCAGGTTTTGCTAAATCTTGAAGCAGGGTTTTCTGAGTCCTGGAGCAAGATTTTCGAAATCCTGGAGCAGGATTTTCGAAATCTCGGAGCAGGATTTTGTAAATCCTGGAGTAATAGTTTCTAAGCCCTGGAGCAGAAGTTTCTAAATCCCGAAGCAGGAGTTTCTATATCCTGGAGCAAGAGTTTATAAATCCTGGAGCAGGATTTTCTAAATCCCGAAACAGGATTTTCTAAATCCTGAAGCAGGATTTACTAAATCCTGGAGCAGGAGTTTTTGAATCCTGAAGCAGGATTTTCCAAATTTTCTAAACCCTGGAGCAGGATTTACTAAATCCTGAAGCAGGATTTTCTAAATCCTGGAGCAGGATTTTCTAAATCCTGAAGCAGGATTTCTTAAATCCTGGAGCAGGATTTTCTAAATCCTGGAGCAGGATTTTCTAAATCCTGGAGCAGGATTTTCTAAATCCTGGAGCAGGATTTTCTAAATCCTGGAGCAGGATTTTCTAAATCCTGGAGCAGGATTTTCTAAATCCTGGAGCAGGATTTTCTAAATCCTGGAGCAGGATTTTCTAAATCCTGGAGCAGGATTTTCTAAATTCTAAAGCAGGATTTTCTAAATACTGGAGCAGGATTATCTAAATCCTGGAGCAGGATTTTCTAATTTCTGACACAGGATTTGCTGAATCCTAGAAAAGAGTTTGCTAAATCTTGGAACAGAGTTTGCTAAATCCTAGAACAGAGTTTGCTAAATCCTAGAACAGAGTTTGCTATATATTGGCTAAATCCTGGAACAGGATTCTCTAAACCCTGTAGCAGGATTTGCTAAACCCTGCAACATGATTTTCTAAACCTGGAGCAGAATTTTTCAAATCCTGGAGCAGGATTTTCTAAATCCTGGAGCAGGATTTTCTAAATCCTGGAGCAGGATTTTCTAAATCCTGGAGCAGGATTTTCTAAATCCTGGAGCAGGATTTTCTAAATCCTGGAACAGGGTTTTCCAAATCCTGGAACAGGATTTTCCAAATCCTGGAACAGGATTTTCCAAATCCTGGAACAGGATTTTCCAAATCCTGGAACAGGATTTTCTAAATCCTGGAACAGGATTTTCTAAATCCTGGAACAGGATTTTCTAAATCCTGGAACAGGATTTTCTAAATCCTGGAACAGGATTTTCTAAATCCTGGAACAGGATTTTCTAAATCCTGGAACAGGATTTTCTAAATCCTGGAACAGGATTTTCCCAATCCTGGAACAGGATATTCCCAATCCTGGAACAGGATTTTCCTGGAACAGGATTTTCCAAATCCTGGAACAGGATTTTCCAAATCCTGGAACAGGATTTTCCAAATCCTGGAACAGGATTTTCCAAATCCTGGAACAGGATTTTCCAAATCCTGGAACAGGATTTTCCAAATCCTGGAACAGGATTTTCCAAATCCTGGAACAGGATTTTCCAAATCCTGGAACAGGATTTTCCAAATCCTGGAACAGGATTTTCCAAATCCTGGAACAGGATTTTCCAAATCCTGGAACAGGAATCCTGGAACAGGATTTTCCAAATCCTGGAACAGGATTTTCCAAATCCTGGAACAGGATTTTCCAAATCCTGGAACAGGATTTTCCAAATCCTGGAACAGGATTTTCCAAATCCTGGAACAGGATTTTCCAAATCCTGGAACAGGATTTTCCAAATCCTGGAACAGGATTTTCCAAATCCTGGAACAGGATTTTCCAAATCCTGGAACAGGATTTTCCAAATCCTGGAACAGGATTTTCCAAATCCTGGAACAGGATTTTCCAAATCCTGGAACAGGATTTTCCAAATCCTGGAACAGGATTTTCCAAATCCTGGAACAGGATTTTCCAAATCCTGGAACAGGATTTTCCAAATCCTGGAACAGGATTTTCCAAATCCTGGAACAGGATTTTCCAAATCCTGGAACAGGATTTTCCAAATCCTGGAACAGGATTTTCCAAATCCTGGAACAGGATTTTCCAAATCCTGGAACAGGATTTTCCAAATCCTGGAACAGGATTTTCCAAATCCTGGAACAGGATTTTCCAAATCCTGGAACAGGATTTTCCAAATCCTGGAACAGGATTTTCCAAATCCTGGAACAGGATTTTCCAAATCCTGGAACAGGATTTTCCAAATCCTGGAACAGGATTTTCCAAATCCTGGAACAGGATTTTCCAAATCCTGGAACAGGATTTTCCAAATCCTGGAACAGGATTTTCCAAATCCTGGAACAGGATTTTCCAAATCCTGGAACAGGATTTTCCAAATCCTGGAACAGGATTTTCCAAATCCTGGAACAGGATTTTCCAAATCCTGGAACAGGATTTTCCAAATCCTGGAACAGGATTTTCCAAATCCTGGAACAGGATTTTCCAAATCCTGGAACAGGATTTTCCAAATCCTGGAACAGGATTTTCCAAATCCTGGAACAGGATTTGCTCGGACCTGGACCAGGATTTTCTCAATCCTGGAACAGGATTTTCCAAATCCTGGAACAGGATTTTCCAAATCCTGGAACAGGATTTTCCAAATCCTGGAACAGGATTTTCCAAATCCTGGAACAGGATTTTCCAAATCCTGGAACAGGATTTTCCAAATCCTGGAACAGGATTTTCCAAATCCTGGAACAGGATTTTCCAAATCCTGGAACAGGATTTTCCAAATCCTGGAACAGGATTTTCCAAATCCTGGAACAGGATTTTCCAAATCCTGGAACAGGATTTTCCAAATCCTGGAACAGGATTTTCCAAATCCTGGAACAGGATTTTCCAAATCCTGGAACAGGATTTTCCAAATCCTGGAACAGGATTTTCCAAATCCTGGAACAGGATTTTCCAAATCCTGGAACAGGATTTTCCAAATCCTGGAACAGGATTTTCCAAATCCTGGAACAGGATTTTCCAAATCCTGGAACAGGATTTTCCAAATCCTGGAACAGGATTTTCCAAATCCTGGAACAGGATTTTCCAAATCCTGGAACAGGATTTTCCAAATCCTGGAACAGGATTTTCCAAATCCTGGAACAGGATTTTCCAAATCCTGGAACAGGATTTTCCAAATCCTGGAACAGGATTTTCCAAATCCTGGAACAGGATTTTCCAAATCCTGGAACAGGATTTTCCAAATCCTGGAACAGGATTTTCCAAATCCTGGAACAGGATTTTCCAAATCCTGGAACAGGATTTTCCAAATCCTGGAACAGGATTTTCCAAATCCTGGAACAGGATTTTCCAAATCCTGGAACAGGATTTTCCAAATCCTGGAACAGGATTTTCCAAATCCTGGAACAGGATTTTCCAAATCCTGGAGCAGGATTTTCCAAATCCTAGAGCAGGATTTTTCAAATCCTGGAGCAGGATTTTCCAAATCCTGGAGCAGGATTTTCCAAATCCTGGAGCAGGATTTTCCAAATCCTGGAGCAGGATTTTCCAAATTCTGGAGAGGATTTTCCTAATCCTGGAGCAGGATTTTCCAAATCCTGGAGCAGGATTTTCCAAATCCTGGAGCAGGATTTTCCAAATCCTGGAGCAGGATTTTCCAAATCCTGGAGCAGGATTTTCCAAATCCTGGAGCAGGATTTTCCAAATCCTGGAGCAGGATTTTCCAAATCCTGGAGCAGGATTTTCCAAATCCTGGAGCAGGATTTTCCAAATCCTGGAACAGGATTTTCCAAATCCTGGAACAGGATTTTCCAAATCCTGGAACAGGATTTTCCAAATCCTGGAACAGGATTTTCCAAATCCTGGAACAGGATTTTCCAAATCCTGGAACAGGATTTTCCAAATCCTGGAGCAGGATTTTCCAAATCCTGGAGCAGGATTTTCCAAATCCTGGAGCAGGATTTTCCAAATCCTGGAGCAGGATTTTCCAAATCCTGGAGCAGGATTTTCCAAATCCTGGAGCAGGATTTTCCAAATCCTGGAGCAGGATTTTCCAAATCCTGGAACAGGATTTCCCAAATCCTGGAACAGGATTTCCTAAATCCTGGAACAGGATTTCCTAAATCCTGGAACAGGATTTCCTAAATCCTGGAACAGGATTTCCTAAATCCTGGAACAGGATTTCCTAAATCCTGGAACAGGATTTCCTAAATCCTGGAACAGGATTTCCTAAATCCTGGAACAGGATTATCCAAATCCTGGAACAGGATTATCCAAATCCTGGAACAGGATTATCCAAATCCTGGAACAGGATTTTTCCAATTCCTGGAAGAGGGTTTTCCATGTTCTGAAACAGGATTTTCTAAATCCTGGAACAGGATTTTCTAAATCCTGGAACAGGATTTTCTAAATCCTGAAACAGGATTCTCCAAATCCTGGAACAGGATTCTCCAAATCCAGGAACAGGATTTTCCAAATCTTGGAACAGGATTTTCCAAATCCTGGAACAGGATTTTCCAAATCCTGGAACAGGATTTTTCCAAATCCTGGAACAGGATTTTCCAAATCCTGGAACAGGATTTTCCAAATCCTGGAACAGGATTTTCCAAATCCTGGAACAGGATTTTTCCAAATCCTGGAACAGGATTTTCCAAATCCTGGAACAGGATTTTCCAAATCCTGGAACAGGATTTTCCAAATCCTGGAACAGGATTTTCCAAATCCTGGAACAGGATTTTCCAAATCCTGGAACAGGATTTTCCAAATCCTGGAACAGGATTTACCAAATCCTGGAACAGGATTTTCCAAATCTTGGAACAGGATTTTCCAAATCCTGGAACAGGATTTTCCAAATCCTGGAACAGGATTTTCCAAATTTTTTTGGATGGATTTTTGGAATTTTTTCATGAATTAATTTGAATAGCGCAATCAACAGAACAACATGAAAGCTTTTGATTGCAGTACTCAAATTAATTCATGAAAAAAATGTTACTTAGGACCTTTTGAAAAGTTAAGCGAGATATCTCTTCTTGCTTAAAACGGAGCCAATGCCTGAATCAAAAAAGAGTCATATCCTCTTTTGCTTTCTGCCGAGAAAAAGGATCATTTGAAAGAAGGGAGCATATCTGCCCTTGCTTTAAAACGAGAAAATGCCTGAATTGAAAGACGGAATCATATCCTCTCTTATCTTCTGCCGAGTAAAAAAGATGATAAGAGGAAAACGCAGATATAAAAAAATAGCATCGCTCTTATGATGTAGAAGCAACAAAAAAAATATACAGAATTGAACATATTTTGCATTATTTCCAAAATTGGTGATTACACAACTATTATGCCAAATGACCATATGCCAAACGAACTTTATGTCAAACGACATTATGCTTTATTCCAAACGGCGTTATGCTCAATGATTTTAGACCAAATTACCTACCAACCCTGGAACAGGATTTGCTGAATCCTAAAAAATCGGGTATTATCTTTTGAAAACCCTAGCTCGTAGATTGCTAAACGAATTAATCATCAATCAATGCTGGAACAGGATTTTCCAAATCCTGGAGCAGGATTTTCCAAATCCTGGAGCAGGATTTTCCAAATCCTGGAGCAG